>NC_046313.1:57856483-58174727 GCF_009819535.1 Lacerta agilis
CAATGCTATCTTAGCGGAGATAAAAAATTCTCTATCCTGTCCTGTACACACATGTCCTATTCTGTGTGGGTTTCCTGCCCTGTCCCAAGTAACAGGCAACAATAGGCAAGTGGCTGCCCATGGAGCCAGAAGTCTAACTTCTCCTTTTGGCACAGCACCATTCTTTCCAGTCAGTTCCATGGGTAGAATGTCTTAGAGTGCCTTGGAACAGAGGAAGAAGCATTCTGTTTCATTTCTTATCTAAAATCTTCTAGCAGTGGTGCCACACCAGACAGAAAATGGTGCCTTTTCAAACATAAGAGGTTCTTACTCCTTCCCATGGCAATGCTGATGTAGGAGGAGACAACAGGGTGTTGTGTATTGGCGCTGGAAAAGCTTCAGTTAAGCCATTAAGCTCACAGCAGATAACAACCATTTAGGAGAGTTGTTTTTACTAGGCTAATACCACATACACCACTATACAAACACACACTATTTACAAACATTACAAGTAGCATTCTCTCTTGAGCCCAGAGAGGGTTCTTTGCTTCAAAGTCCTTGCTGTGTTAAAGTCCACAGCCAAGTCCTAAGGTCAGTTGTTCAAAGTCCTGCAGCTGATAAGACAGGCATCCCCAAACTCGGCCCTCCAGCTGTTTTGGGACTACAACTCCCATCATCCTTAGCTAACAGGACCAGTGGTCAGGGATGATGGGAGTTGTAGTCCCAAAACAGCTGGGAGGCTGAGTTTGGGGGTGCCTGTGATAAGAGTTCTCTAAGTTCTGAAGTCCACCAATTTTCCAACTTCTTCCTCGGACAATCTTTTCAAAAAGTTTTCACTTCAATCCATAGTTCCAACAGATAGCCTTCAGCAAGTCTCCTACCATGACCCACACAGTATGCTGTAATCTTGAGCCCTTTTATACACAAAGTCACTTGCCAAATCTGCCCACTAACACTGATAAGAAAGTCACAAGATGCCTGCAGGTGCATGGTGGGGAATGAGTTATCTCTGCTGATTCATAGAGAATTAACCCATTAACATTAATCCTTAACCTTTTGCCCCCCTAAGGAAGAACGGAGCAACCGATGACCCTCATACACCAAAGTTGCCCAAGACAGCAAACACACTGCTAAGTTTGTGTCACTGTCTGACCTCTCTTTCTTTGTTTATGTGTGTGTTGTCTGTCCCCGTTTCACTTATATTCAGTACTTATTTCAGAGAATTGTAAAGTTTGAAGGAATCCCAAGGGTCATCAAGTCCAACTCCATGAACTAAGTCTATTCCTCCTCCTTCTGAGTTTGTGTGTCCTGCATGAGTATACATGCATGTGCAAGCTTGTGTGCATGAGTTAAATTAGCTCAGGTTGGCATACAGACCTCAAAAGAGCCGCAAACCAATGTCAGCCACCTCTGCTATCAAGCTGTACATTTTTTGAATGAAATTCTTAACCCACAATTCTTCAATTTTGAACCCATGTATCTGGGAGTATAAGGGCCATTGAATTTAATGGGACTTACTTTTCAGTAAATATGTTAAGTCAAACAATGTCATGTATGATGTTTGTTTACACTCCTACTTAATTATTACCAATTGTCCCAAATCCAGATACATTTTTGTGCAGAAGACTGGAATATGATCAGCACAGTCAGTTCAGGCAGCACTGCTCTGTTTGCCAGTGCTTGCATGTTGTAAGACATGTGTGAAAACACATCTCCCTTCCCGCACCCTGGTTCAGATGCAGGAGGTAGAGAGATTTTGCTTCTACAGCAGTTGTTTTGTACTCCTTGGAGGGATGTTGGTGAGCAGAAAATGTTTGAACTCGTAGATTGTGCTTGCTGGAATATGACAAATATTGTAAAATACTAAGTATGTGTGGGGGAGGGGGAATTAAGTTACAGTACTAGAAGCAAGAAAAAAGAAGTTATCCTCAGCCAAACATACTTTTTTTGGATAACTCAGACAACTACAGAAATTTCACTGCCTACTAGGGGAATGTGCTGCGAAATTTCAAAACAAATCCAGGCAGCAGGAGCTTTAAACAGCTTTTAAAAATAAGATGACAAGCTATATCTAATGTTAATATGAATTACATGAGAGACTGCATTTATGTGAACAAACTTCTCAAGAAACTTGACAGTGTTTCAAGTAATTATATATCCACAACATGCATAATACAGAAGGACTCCCTTCCTCCACCAATCTCAACATATTATGTGAAGTATCATTAATATGAACTGGATTCAATGCTTTGTTCGAGAAAAGTTACAGGGCAGGGTGGAAAAAAAGAACATGCAACGAAGTAACTCACATTTCCAAATGATTATAGGTTTGCAGCTGGTTCACACAAAGCAAACCATGGTATGGTTCTCAGGTCAAAGTCAGCTATCGTTTGCTGCAACATCCAAATTGGCAGGTTATGGATTATGCATGCCCTCCCATGCAGAATTGGTGGGTTTAAAGTTCTGGTGTGGAAGGAAAGACAAACCACAGTTAGCACAGTTGGATCTACAGGTAAACTGTGGTTTTCCTGAAAAGAAAGTAAGAAAAAAATAGAAGATTGAAAATTCAAAACTTTAATTTGATGCCAAATCAGCCTCTCTTATAAATCATTAATACATATGACCAAATTTTTTGGTAAATTTGATTAGTGTTTATTAAATATTGCATTTGTTTAAGTAGCAGAGCTTTAATCTAGTTGTCTTATACTATGGTAATGTAACCAAAATGGAAACTATTTACAAGTTTAATTTAAAAAAAATACCTCACTAAAGAGTTTAGATTACATTTCACTATTTTTTTTAAAAATTAAATAAGTAAAAACTTTTCGTTGGAATCTTTTCATTTTATTACATTCCACTACAGAACTGGAAAAAATGTATTTCTGACAGTGATATACACTCAGTTTCATTGCCAGACATAGATACCTATAAAACACTTTCTGAGTGATTACATCTGTGTGCATCATACACACACATATATACCCTAGCCAACATAGATGTTTCTCTGTTCAGAACTGGGCACATTCAGTAAAAGCAAGTCCTTTCATGTCTAGGTATAAAAAGTAAAACAAACCTCCAATCTTCAGGTGGGCAACATATGGTCTGTGAGCCACACAAAGCACACCAAGTTTAAAGAAAAGGGTGCTCAAAGCCAAACGAGTGTATTTCAGCTCTCCTTCAGAGGATAAATGCTTACTAGAAGAAGCTGCTATATTGGAGGCAGGACACCAGCTTCAAAAATGTGGGTAACACAGCTCACACTGCTTTTGAAATTGCAGCCCGTATGTCTTTAGAAAAAACCATTAAGTACCCTAAGAACCAAAGCATTTTGTATATATAAGCTTACCCAGACATATTGCTTCAATCTGTTTTAGTTTATTACTGATTTTAAAGTTGTTTTTCATTGCTTTTATTGATAACTATATTGTTTATTCTCTTTGCAAACTGCTTTGAGATTTTAAACATTCAAGTTGTGTATAAATTTATGAATTAAATTAAATCAGTCAATCAATCTTGCAGAATACCTGCATGGCCAAGGCTTCAGCATGCTATAGATATTTGCCCCTTCAAACCATTGCCAAGTTGCTTTAAAATAACTACATACACTAGGGAGCAATTGTAGCATCAATGCAGGCTTGAAATTATTGTATTGTAACTTTGTATTGTAACTTCTGAATAATTATTTTTTATTAAAGTGGGGAAGTGGAGGTTGTCACTTTGATAAGAACAATACCATGTGAAGATGCAAAGAACTTACACAAATGGGTTGCATCTAATCCACTTTAAACTGCTGTGTTTACATAGCCTAGCTGTGCTATTTGCCAAGCCAGGCAAATGTACTAGACCTGGATGCTGATTTCTTTTCCTTTTCCTTTTTTTTTTTTGGTCCTTCTCCAGAGTCAGGTGGGATGAGGATGGAGGAGGAGGAGGAGGAGGAGGAGGAGGAGAACAACAACAACAACAACAACAATTCAAGAGAAACAAAAAGAGAGGATCAATAATCCAACCCCATTCATTAAAAACCTCACCCACATAATGACTGACTATTCCCTCTCTGCTAGGAAAGAAACAGTACTAGTCCATTCTCAGTCTCTGCAGTAATAATATGGAGGCTACCTGCAAGTAGAGTTTCTTTTACCACACCTAGTCTTAAATTCTAGCTCCAAGTTGGGGGGAAAGAAAGAGAACAGCTGCCATTAACATGACACTGGGAGAAGCATCACAATATTGAGGACAGCTGGCTCTCCTGGCTACTCCCTATATTCCAGGAATTGGGGGAGAATGTTCACTTTGTGTAACAGAACCTTTCCTCGGAACTGAGGGAGTGTCCTTAAATCTGGGATTAATAAAACTCCCATAAAAATCACTAGTTTTATGCACGGACTTTTAAAGCACTGTACAACAGATATAACAGATTTGCTTAAATTAGCTGTCAAATATTGTTATACCGAGGTCTCAGGAGATATAAAAACTTTGAAGTCCCCATTTTATTTATGTTACTTGTTTCCAACATTTGTAGACCATTTTTCACCATACAAACTCACAAAGCAGTTTATACAGCAATAATGAAAACAATCCATCAGCCAAAATAATATCATATTTAAAACCAAACAGCAAATGTAAAAATGAAAATTTAATAAATAGGCACAATAAACAGCACAGCAACAACACAAACCTCTGACTTAGATCAGGTTAATCAAATCAAGCATAAGTCCTCTAGGTGAACAGAAACACCAAAGAGGTAGCCATTTGTAGGGACGGACATATCAATTTATTTCCTCTGCAGGTTTAATGTGCACAAAAAAATGGGTCAGTCTCATCGTGGTTATGTGTGGATGTTATATCCTTTGAAAATCCACCTTTTTCATGGGGAAGGGAACTCACTTGCAGTACCTCTGTCTTGCCAAAATTCAGATTCAGCTTGTTGATCCTCATCCAGCCTATTATCATTTCTAGGCTGATCCAGCTACATGTGGTTCTGATGGTGCCCAACATCAACCAGCATCACCACAAAGACTGTTCCAGCTAGCTCTGCCAAGGAAGCTGTTGGGCAGTGGGGTGAGGATCCCTGTTCTGTATCCATGACCCAACACTAGGTGTATTCCCTTGACCCTGGTACCCAAGGACACTGGATTACTAATGAAAGAATTTGCAATCCTTCCTACTGTCATACTAAGAACCAGGTACAGGGGCGTCGCTGGGGAGGGGGGTGGGGGCGGTATGCCCCCAGTGACAGGGTGAGCAGCGGCGGGTGGGGGTGACAAGCGGCGGCCCCTCCCGCCACTCCCACGCGCCGCCGCCGCTCCCTCCGTCACCCCGGGAGCAGCAGCACACGGATGGGGTGCTTCTGCCGCTTTTTTCGGCGGGGGGGCGACCAGCGAGGGGGGTTGTCACGCTTGTCACCCCCTCCTCGCTGGTCACCACCCCCCGCCGAAAAAACCACGGGGGGGCGGGGAAAGCCTGGAAAGGAAGCAGAGCAGGCGCGTTTAAGCGCCGCTCTGCTTCTTTTTCCGCTTTCCGCCGCTTTTTTCGGCGGGGGGGGGGGGCCGACCAGCGAGGTGGGGGTCACGCTTGTCACCCCCTCCTCGCTGGTCACCACCCCCGCCGAAAAAACCGCGGGGGGGCGGGGAAAGCCTGGAAAGGAAGCAGAGCAGGCGCGTTTAAGCGCCGCTCTGCTTCTTTTTCCGCTTTCCGCCGCTTTTTTCGGCGGGGGGGGCCCGACCAGCGAGGTGGGGGTCACGCTTGTCACCCCCTCCTCACTGGTCACCACCCCCCCGCCGAAAAAAAAGCCTCGGAAAGGGGGAAATCCCCCCTTTCTGTATACACGTGCGTCGTGACGTCATGATGACGTCACGGCGCGCGCGTCGTGCCCCTCCCCCAGGGGGTGCCTCTGCGCTGCCACCCCCAGCAGCGCAGAGGCTAGCAACGCCACTGACCAGGTAGGCACAGCTGGGACAGTCAGGCTCACCCAGCTCTATGTAATGCATACCTGGTCAGCACCTTAACATGTTTAATTATGCACCTACCTGGCATTCAGCAATAGCACTTCAAGCTGGGAGGGTTGGCATGACTACCTAGTCAGGGGTCAGCAAACTTTTTCAGCAGGGGGTCGGTCCACCATCCCTCAGACCATGTGGTGGGCCAGATTATATTTTGAAGGGGGGGGAGAACAAATTCCTATGCCCCACAAATAACCCAGAGATGCATTTTAAATAAAAGGACACATTCTACTCATGTAAAAACACGCTGATTCCCGGACCATCCGCAAGCCGGATTTAGAAGGCAATTGGGCCGGATCCGGCCCCCGGGCCTCAGTTTGCCTACCCATGACCTAGGTTCTATTGACAGGTTGGTGTGTGTGGTCAAGTGCCTTCTGCCTACTATCCCTAACATCATCCCTCCCCCAGTGTATTCCAGGGAGTCAATATTACCCTGCCTGGGATTCTGTTGATCCCTTCTCTCCGCAATACAGTCAGCCAGGCACATATCTAACATTCCTTATCTGCTCTGGATCACCAAAAGAGTCACACAAAATGCTAATGCAAAAAGAGTGTCAATAAAAAGTACAACTAATAAGGCACAGTGGAATATAAATGACAACTGCTACCAAAGGTTCTCATTATAATTTCATTGCAGAATACGTGCAATATAGAATAGAAAATACAGACAAAAAAACTCACTAAATACAGAGCCAGTGTAAAAACTGAGCATTATAATTTAAATAGTCAGATCTTAGTGGTGTACCCCAGTGTTTTTCAACCACTGTTCCGCGGCACACTAGTGTGCCGCGAGATGTTGCCTGGTGTGCCGTGGGAAAAATTTGTTTATTTGATTCCTATTCAAGAGAATTACTTTATATAAGTCAATATAGGCACAGAGTTAATTTTTTAACATTTTCTAATGGTGGTGTGCCTCGTGATTTTTTTCATGAAACAAGTGTGCCTTTGCCCAAAAAAGGTTGAAAAACACTGGTGTACCCTATACACACACAGCAGTACAACCAGCAGCAATAAACACTCATAACACTTTCAACCCAGTGCCAGAATCTTACTCACACATTATTCGCTGCCTACTTGACTGGAAGGTAGAACGCTCACTGGCAGTTACCAAAGGCTATGCTTTGGTAGTAACCTGGGGATAATCTCAAGCTTTTACAATGCTACACCAGTCTTCATATTAACTGTACACTTAAAGCTGAAATCCTATTTTGCCCAATAGTACATCCCATTGGGGCTTACTTCTGAGTCTAGGGATTTATCCAGACTTCTTTATTATCTTCAAGGGCTAGGTATTTGCAAGCAGGATGGAACACCACTCTTTAAGCATAAATTCCACTGTAGAAGACCACCAAGTTAAACAAACTGGTGAGGGAAAGAGAAAGAGGAATTGCATTTATGCACATTACAAAGTACTTCTCCTTTGCTGTGGTGGTCATTCAGTCTCTGCAACTGTTAAAGTTGTTCAACTCTTCTCTGATGAGGATTTGGCCAAAAGGCCAACAGATGCATGGTACTTATTAAACAGGGAATATTTACAAAATGGTGGCATAGTTATCACAAACAGTGTGTCCGATATTAAGTTTTCTGGGCTGTTCCATTTGCAGTGGTTAGCAAGTCTTGCTCTGATGTAGCACTGAACTTCTGAGGTGCTCAGAACACCTACAAAATACAGCCCACGACAAAGAACAAACCCCAGGCCCCAGATCAAAGTTCAGGAGGGGGCTGGAACTCACCATGTTGTGCTTCCAAGGTGTTCGGAGAGCCCCAAAACACAGAACTATACAAATGAGGCTCAACAGTCCCCTCAAACTTGGAGCTGGATACAGGAGAGATAATATTCACATTATGTCTCCAAAGCATGTGGCAACTGTAGGGACATTTGGGCTAAGCAATGATTTTGCTTATTGTGATGTACAAACAGGCTAGCACATACTTAAACTGTGGGAAATGTTATCACATGATGTAGTGATGGCCATCAATTTGGATGGCTTTAAAAAGTATTGAGACAGCAATGGCTCTTAGATATGACCATGACATTACCTCCAGTATCAGAGGCAGTATGCCTCTGAATATCTTTTGTTGAGGGTCACAAGTGAGAGAGTGCTAATGTGCTCATATCCTTCTTGTAAGCTTCTCATAGGCATCTGGTTGACTTCTGGGAGAAAATGCTGAACGAGACAGGCCTCTAGTTTGATCTTATTTTCTTAGGTTAGAAGTGCAGTTCCAGCGTGTATCAGCTGCTTAGAGTAGACTGTACTAGACATTTCTTTTTAAAACTTACATCCTACCTACTTTCAGAGGAACTCTATGTGTTTAACATGTCACAGTACCAAAACAATATTTCACATTAAAACTATTTCCAAGATATATCTAACAGAAAATGTATTGGATTTGAATATCCATGATTCTGATGACTACTCAGTCATGCATTTATTGAGCTCTCTTGAACAAGTAAAAATCCCCAGAATCACCTTCCCCTATTTTAAAAAAACTAAACAGAGACCCTTCTCACAAGAACATGAATACAAGGTCGATAATAATGCACTTTCAAATGTAAGAAGTGATGTATAAAGGCAATAATAAAAAAGCAGAAGAAAAACATGTTCCTTATAGTGACCAAAACAATGCTCTTAACAAAATAAGCTACCAATATGTAAGTTAGAAAGCAAATAAGAAAGTTAGAAAGCTAGCATTCTTAATAATTTCAGTTATACGTTGGCACATGAAATGGAAAAGTGATATAACAAGCAGACTTCTCTTAAAAGGTAATTTCTCTATGTGAGGGCTATAATTACACAATCCAACACAACTCAAACTCAACAATTTGACAAGCGGACAGTACACCATACTAATTTTAAAGCACAGTCATTCTTATCCAGAGAAGTATGACATCAAGAGAGCACTAGTGACAAACTAGATGTGCTATTCAATTACATTAAACAATAACTGCTGCTTGGCTTGTTGATCCCCCTCTACCCTTTGACAATAATTTAAGAACAGAACAGTTTACTGTGCCTCTGAGATGGGACAGGGATATTCAAAGAAAGCTTGGGCAGATATCCAAAACACATTTCCTTGAAAGTACATCCTACAGAAATCAATGGCTTCTACTTCCAAGTAAACGTGCAGAGCTGGGTTGTTAACCTCCACCTTCCATAGCACAGATTAGATAGCTCTGTTCTGGCATTGAAAATGTGTACCAGGACTGTTGCACAACGCCCATCTGAAAGCTTAGCGATGGCAGGACCAAAGTGCTCCTGGGGGGGCTTGGTTTTCCATCAACGCAATCCTATGCGGCGGGCCTGCTTAGTAAAAGTAAGCTCCGCTGGATTCAATGGGATTTGCTCCCACCCAGGTCAGTGTTTAGAGAGGGTAGCAGCTTATAGCAAACCACCACCACCACTGGGACCCTCCAGTCCGACCCCTGCGTCGGGGCACGGAGAAGCTGGTCCACAACCAACGAGATCCATCCCTGGCATCTCCTGCTCACAAACCGCAAAGGACGAGAATCACTGCGGCAGCAGAAGGGGTGAGCGGCAGGAGGGAGGCGAGAGAGGCGCAGGTACCTTCCAAGCCGAGTCAGCCCAATGCTGTCAGGCGAGGAGGCTCTTCCCCTGGAGATGCCACGGGAGTGGGGCGGGAAGGACCTCCTGCGTGTTTCGCCACCCCTGAGAGACGACCCCCCCTCCCCGGGCGGCACCAGACCGCTTTCCCCCGGGCGGCTGCTCAGGAGACGAAAACGAGTCGTGGGAACGAGGGGCGCTTGCGGGTGGGAATAAGAGGGGGGCTGGACACGAAGCGGGGAACGGGGCCAGGGCCTAAAGCGGAAGCCTCCGCCGTCCCCTCGCAAGGGGCAGGAGGAGGAGGAAGGGGGGCTGCCAAGGTGGCGGGGAAACTTTCCAGCCGCAGCTCCGGGTGGGGGAGGGGGGCTGAAGTCATCACGCAGCCGTCTGCGGGGGTCGCCGCCACCCACCCACAACCCCCCGGCGCCTCCTCCCGGAGCCAACCCCGATGGTATCCCTCGGCCGCACCCACACCTAGCCCGGCCCCAAACATGCCCGCTCCAGCGCCCGCCTCACCTCCTCGGAAGCCCTCGGGGGAGCCACTCTGCCGCTTTGATTCCTGACCGAGCTCTCGGAGACGCTCCAGCCGCAATGGCCTCCCTCGGTCCCTCACAGGCCGCACCAGGCCCCGAGCGTGATGACAGGCAGCCGCCGCGGCCAATCCACGCCGACATTCTTCGAGGGTCGGCCAACCAGCCTTCCGGAGGCGGGTATTAAAGGCCACTATATATGGTAAGGAGTGACAAGCGCCTTCCTCGGTGACTGGGCGGGAGGGGGGGGGAGGGGTGTGTGCTTTGAGGTAACGTCACCTGCCTGTGTGAAACTGAGCGGTTCCAATACTGTATTCACATAGGGTGACACATATGCGAGGCCGTTTCCCCAGTATAATGCTGTAAATGAAGAAGACAAACCAGCAAATGATCGCATGGCTGATGTCAGGCTTCCACATAATTTTGTTTTTCCGCTCTGAGGTGAAATGACGTTAAGCATGAATGAAGCACTCGACACACACAGCTAGTTGCCCCACTCCGTACAGCAGTGGAAACGTCATTTTCATCATATATCAAAACGCTAGGAGAACGGATTAAGTGCGACGTGTTTGCTTTTGAAATGTATTCATATGCATAAATATCCTGGACTTTGCAATCCTAGCAAAGGGCTGGAGCCGTCGGGTAATCTGCTATTAACCACAATAGGATATTGGAAAAGTGCGGCATACAAGGGTCAGTGACAGTGACATTTGAATCTCTTGCTGGTATATCAATATGGAGAAAGGAGTTTGAACATCGTCATCCACTGATAGAGGAATGCACACTACTGTGAAATTATTCTATATTATTTCCATTAAAATGAGACACCTCTATGAAAAATGGCATCTGGTAATTTTATCCTCACCAAGCATGAGATTCATCTGGCAACAAAAGAACACTAAGCAGATGTTCATCCTGCTCATTTGACACAATAGAAATCAGCAGGAAAGAGAAGGCTGCTTCTTTAAGGTACTGTACAGCTTTTTCTATATGGGAGGGGGGATGCATTTAATAATAAAGTTCCAAAACATAATTATACACTATATAACTCACATCACTGGTGTAAAACACTGCAAGGTTTCAAAAAGGGCAGCAGCACATAAGAGGAACCCACATAATTTATCCTTCTGTAACTTAAGCCTTTGGGGGCAAAAGATAGCAACTCTTTAGGGTAATTCCATATTGGTCAATGTAACATTTGTAAGTTTCTTCATATGACATTTTGTGTATTAGCTTATATTATTTGAACTCCAATTAACATTAAACCATTTGTTCATTAGCTGGCTTGATCTTCCTAATTCAAAATAATCAGTAAGTATAGTATAAAGGTAAGGTAAAGGGACCCCTGACTGTTTAGTCGCGAACGACTCTGGGGTTGCGGTGCTCATCTCGCTTTACTGGCCGAGGCAGCCGGCGTTTGTCCGCAGACAGCTTCCGGGTCATGTGGCCAGCATGACTAAGCCACATCTGGCGAACCAGAGCAACGCACAGAAACGCCGTTTACCTTCCCGCTGGAGTGGTACCTATTTATCTACTTGCACTTTGACTAACCTATTGTTTTATTGAAGAGGTCTTTAACTGAACTTTAGTGTGTAGGGGATAAAGGAATTTGGGTCCTCTTTCATAGCACACTTCTGGCTGCTTTACTCACATGAAAAATTATGTTTTGTAAAACTGTTGTCAGATAATGAAACTCTGGAAAAACATCTTCAAAATGATACAGAACGTGTTAACTATATGTGAAAATAAAAAATAGGTCTGAAGATTGACCCTTATTCTCTTCTATGGGACAGCCCTTCAGGAGATAAGACAAAAATGGTTACAGCCAATGCAAAGCCAACATGTGTCTCCAGGCACAGCAATGAATCCACAACACCTCTAAGGATGTTTACCTGAGGAACCAGCAAAAACTGAACACTACCGATTATGAGATAAAAGTAATAGTAGTGGGGATGGAGGAAGAAACATCAGAAGAACAGGAAGTTTTAATTAAAGGAAAAATTTCTGGAAACAGGTCTTGCAGGGGAACAAAGAATGTAAGCTCACTTTATCCCAAATCCCAAAACTTTTGAGACTGCCATTGAGTTTGAACTAGTTAAATAAATTGAAGTCACTAAGTAGCAGAGAATCTACAACTCAAGTGCAGTCTTTCAAAGTTAAAGGAATTTTATCCAAAAAGGGACATTACTGTACTAACTCTGCTTATTCTGTTCAGTGAGCTGTAGCGTAAAAATGGCTACTTTGAAAACTGCAGTATGGGAACATACTGAGAAATTATCTTTGTGGCAAAATGTATTTTTCTAGGAAGTAAAGAAGTGATAGAACTTCAGCAACACAGTTGCTAGAAATATAGACACTCACTTTCTTGGAAAGTTCCATGAAACTTGAAGATACACCAGTTAAGTGCAGATATGATTACCTATCTGCATTGTCAGTGGCACTAATACTGTCAGTTCATAGTAATCAGAAATTTTGAAACATCCCCATACTCAGATTTTTTTTCTTCACCCTGATTTGTCCAAGACTATACTGTGAGCTTCATTCAGAGGCAACACCAGGGCCGAAATATGCAGCAGAACACAGCAGAATGAGAAAAAGGGCCCCCCAACAAAGCAAGACTAACGTATTATATTCTGAAGTAATACACATTACCATCTAAAGAGCCCACATCCCTAACCTGCTCTCCATACGAATAAGAATTTATTACTTATACCTTGTCCACCATTAAGTCCAGGACATAAAATTAACTAATTGTACCAGTGGATCTGACAGTGTCCACAATGCCAGGCCAAAAGATTGAACAAGAGGCATCAAATCACAGCAGAGCCTGGCTAATTAAGAACATAAGAGCAGCCACAGTAGACCACTGCCTCTGGAAGGCTTGCAATCAGGACATGAAAAAGTAATCTTCTCCTGTTGTTGACCTCCAGGAACTGCAAGTTTCATACATTCATCATAACTAATATCCATTGAGACATATCCTCTGTGAGATGTATCTAATTTCTTTTAAAGCTGTGAAAACTAGTACTTATTATCTCCTCTAGTGCCAGTGAATTCCATCAATTTTTCATTGTGTGAAGAAATACTTCCTTTTGTCTATTCTAAATCTACCCGTCAATTTCATTGGAGGACCAACCAGCACAATATCCTCAAATAAATCACTTCTTTCCCCCTCACACCATAACCTACATCCTACCACTGAAAATCAGGCCCTGTCCTCTCTACAGGGTTATGGGATTGAGTTCTCTTAAGAGTATTACAAAATTTTGAGTGTGTGATGGAATGTTGGAGACTGGCTTTTATAAAAAAAAAGGTTGTAGAAAAGAATCAGAAAACCCAGTCAAGAACATTTTGCAGTCAATAGTCTCTTTAATTGCATAGCGTTTTGGTTGTACAATAGTTAAATATAAACATACTGAGCTCACCCAATAGCCAATAGCCAACAATGGTTAACAATACTTTTCAAGAACATGAAGATAATTTGGCTCACGTAAATTGGTATTTTGTTGAAATGAAATTTTCAGCAAAACACAACTAAATCTGAATGATGTTTAAGAAACTTTAATTCACAATATGCAGAAGTTGTGATGTGTAGATAGATGAAAGGATCTGTGGAAATACAGATACAATCCCATAACAGTAAATAGGAAAGGTTAATATAATAGGAAAGAGAATTCCAGTTAAAAATACAAAGCACAAACAGTAAAAGAACTTGTACACAATTAGTAAAATCAGCCCACTACTACAGGCAACCAACATACTAAAAATAACTTAAATGCTATACATTTGTGTATATATAATACTTTGTATTTAGAACTAAGGCAGCACTCCTATGCATATATACCAAGGAATAAATCCTACTGATTTCAGATGGACTTACTTCTGAGTAAACATGTATGGATTCAGGCTGCACGTATAGTGTTGACTTATTCACAGTAACTCCAAAGTTATATACATATATTGCACAGTCGTAGAAGTAGAAAAACTGTTCATTAATCATTTGTAAACAATGCTTTTTCTTCCTTTCTTTGGCAATTTTATTATTTCAGGGATGTGGCAAGAGCACTTAGGTGCAAGGCAAGTAACAAATATTTAAAGGCACATTAAAGATCACATTAAAAAATAACAAAACATTCCCAAATACTTTCCAGTTAGCAACAGATCCATTGCACTGGTTTGTGGTTTCCATAGCCCCAAACCCCACTGAAGTAAACAGAATTATGTTTAGTAGTGGTGCGCTTTGTAGAATCAGCATCATCAAAACAGTCTGCTAAAGTGTCATTGACAGAAATTCAATTTTGGATTATTGGTAACAAATATTCTACTGTGCGATGCTTATTCCACAGTCACGGATTTGGCCAAATTCCTCGGAAAATCCACCTGGGGAAAAGAAAAAAAAATTGTCCTCAATTAAATTTATAGGAGGCTTTTTCATTTAAGAAATTCATGTGCATCACTCAGTAAAACAGACTAAAAATAATAATCACCATACTAGCTGTATTCCTCCCCAAATTCTTATGGAAATAAAGCCCCAGCTAGCTGCATCCCTTCCCAGCTGGCTTTGCCTGACCACTTTCCCTTGACCACTTTCCCCTTCTGCCGTCTCTCTACTGCCTTATTTGAACCATAACTCTGGGTCTCTGCTTCCTTCCCTACTTTCCTTCAGACCTTTCCGGCTATGGATCGTCCCTATAGATATACTAGCAAAGCTAACATCAAAATGTGAGAAAATGTATGAATACTGAGACAGATTACATTGAAACTGTAGTGTAATTGATCGTGTACACTGTTAACCTATAATTTAAAAACAAATATGCCCCAGTTGTAAAACTCCCAAGGCACTACAAAAGAAGTATTAAAACAATTGTTGAGAAACAATATAAGGTTAAAAAAAAAGCAACAGCAATGAAAACAGATTTAGTACACGTTATGCATAAAATGAAAGTATTCATTGGCAATGGAGTTTGGCACCAGACAATCCTTGGGTACGGCATTCCATGGTCAGGACAACAAAACTGACAGGACCCTTTCTTCATTTAGCACCTAAACTCTGAAGGTAGAGCACATTTGTATCCTATCACGTGACTGACTGTGTAGCAGCAGCAGTCATCCAGGGGGCAGAGCCACAATGCTTGCTTCTCAGCTGCTCAGTTGCTCCCTGCCACTCGTTGAGGGGTGGGGCAAGACAAAGGGGAGGTTGGCATGTTGCACATGCATCTGCTGCAAATGGCTCCTTATAGCTTGGATAATGGGAATGTGCATATCAAGAAAAATGGCATGTGCTCCAAAACTATTTTTGTAATTGTGTATACTTGTTTTCTTTGCTTTTAGCACTTAGAGCTTATGTTGCAAGGTAAAAGTAAATTAAATTTGATTTGCACTGAATTTCCATCTTAAGAGAGCACAACCAGGTCTTTGTTTAAATTCTATGTAATCATTCTTGTTTCAAGTCTGAAGAAACAAGGGAAGTGTCCAAGTGTGTTTGTATAAGTGCTTTAATTGGAGTGCCTAAATATAGAAGTAACTTACATCATATCCTCTGAGAACAGCCAGGTGGAATGAAAGCAGCTGTAGAGGGATAACACTCAAAACTCCTTGCAGGCAATCAACGTTCTGTGGAAGCTCAATAGTTTTGTAAGCAAATTTTGAGCTCTCAGTGTCTTCTCTAGAACACAATATAACAGGGCGGCCCTGCAAAGCAAGAAATCAAATAAAGTTGATTAAAGGTTACATTTTTATTTCATCTATATTTTGCTGCGCATTTCAGACACTTTGCCAACATGCAGCAATTAATGTCAACTGAGCTAAATTTTAAGTTCAAAGCCATTTTGCATATCTCTGTAAACCACTTTGATATATATTTTATGATACAATGGTTATAAATATTTTTATAAATTAAATAGACTTCATAAAAATACTGAAGTATTTCACAATAATTAATATACACAATAAAAACCATGTAAGAACTAACATCACAGAACACCTGCTAACTATTACCCACTCCACAAATCTTAATTGTTATGCCTTGAAGCTTATGCAGACAAGTTAGTATGGAAGTGCCAAACCTCTACTGGAAAAACATTCCATAGGTTTACTGATGATGTAACATTTCCAAACCCATGGGCCATAAAAAACCCCTACTTTCTCCCTTTCTTTCCAGAAAAATACTAAAATAAATAAATAAAAGGCCTTGGGAAAATGTGTTCAATATTGACTTATCAAACCAAATGTTATGTACAAGCTAAGAACATGAAATGTATTTTCCTAGTTCCAGCATAATATGCTTGCAGCAGTGTATTCTGAGCACATGCTTTCCTAGGCTGAAAACGTCCAGAGGAGCAACAGCTGCTGGGAGACAGTTTCCACCTCATCTTATATCCAAAACTTTGTGCACTATAGCTCTAATGGCAAATTAAAGATACCTAATGTAGTGGTTATGGGACGCGGGTGGTGCTGTGGTCTAAAGCACTGAGCCTAGGGCTTGCCGATCAGAACAAGGTCGGCTGTTCGAATCTCCATGACAGGGTGAGCTCGGTCCCTGCTCCTGCCAACCTACCAGTTCAAAAGCACATCAAAGTGCAAGTAGATAAATAGGTACCACTCCGGCGGGAAGGTAAACGGCATTTCCATGTGCTGCTCTGGTTTCGCCAGAAGCGGCTTAGTCATGCCGGCCACATGACCCAGAAAAACTGTCTGCAGATAAACGCCGCTTTCTCAGCCTGTAAAGCGAGATAAGCGCCACAACCCCAGAGTCATCTGCCTTTACCTTTTTATGTAGTGGTTATCGCTGTATCATTTGACAGCAGTTCATAACTTGTGAATAGTGTGAAGACTGGTCGCTTTTGTCTGTCCTTAATCTCTACACCCAAACTATTTCATTAAATGATTCCAAGTTCTAGAGTTACTGAGAGAAGGGGGGAAAGGAAATCTCTTTCCATGTCCTCTAAACCATACATACAGAATCATAGAATCGTGGAGTTGGAAGGGACCCCAAGGGTCATATTGTCCAACCCCCTGCAATGCAGGAATCACAGCTAAAGTATCGATGACAGATTATTGTTAATGGGAAAGCTCCATCCCTATGGCATTTTGGTTGCCCTTTCTGACCTCACAGTTGTACTTTCTCTTCCCTATTACTACCCTTCATAATGATCATCTTGCAGGAAATGCACAGACGATCTAGTCCTAAAAGTGACATGCTTACTAGGCAATTTACCTGGCGAGCAGTGACTTGCTGTAGAGCATTCTGGCACTTTGTGAAGCAGGGATCTTTCATAATTATCATGATAACTGGCATCTGCTTATCTATAAGAGCCAAGGGCCCATGCTTCAATTCCCCAGCCAGGATGCCTTCAGAGTGCATATATGTAATCTCCTTGATTTTCTGCAAAGCAAATGGAACAAGATTACAACCAAAGCACTGGGATAATAAAAATGCATTTATTACGTTCAAAAATAATTAAGTGCAAGTAGGTAAAACTGACAGATGTTTGAATCCAAAAGACACTTTCATTGTGCCTAAAGTCCCACAGGCAACATTTCACAAGTTATGTGGTTCTTTGGATCCTGACCTATGTGCATGTATGGTTCCCATGCCCATATGCAAAACAGGAAGATCAGAGGTGCCTTAAATCTAAGATCATAAACGCCACCTACATTCAGTTCAAAGGATTTTCTTTGAGGTTTCCTGCACAAAAGTTGATTTAATTAACGGAAGCTGCAAGGCAGCAATAGCTGATGTACTGAGCTCAAAATGAGAAAAAAGTGAAACATCTACACCCCTTTGTTCAGTAACACAGCTCTTAAGAGTTTTTTGAAACAAAACTTATCAGATATGCATTTTTTCCTCCTGAAAAGAACAAATTTTAATGGGCTGGATCCAGACTTTGCCTTCCATGGGAGGAGGACTCTTTATGTCCATGGAAGGCTTTCTATATGCAAAAAGGTAATATATGCAAAAATGTTTTACTTACAGATGTAACCATATTTAATTATGTACTTATTTAACATATTCCTAAATTGTCCATCAACTGATCTTGAGTTGGGGTAAAATTTACCTGAAAATATTCCAGGTAAAACAGTATAAACAAACAACATCCAATCATGCAAAAAAGAGCAGGAAAAATATCACAAATAAAACTGAAATTAAGAATGCATACCAATGCACCTTCCAAGCAAGTGGCATAGTTGTAGCCACGACCCATAACCAAAAGAGATCGCTGTTTATATAGTTCAAGTGCCAGATCATGTATCTTCTCATCCAAGGACAGTACTTCCTTGATCATCTCTGCCAACAGATTAAAACCAATAATTATTTACGGTATTACAGAGTCAACCATTTCAAAAGTAGTAAAACAGAAGATGTGGCCAGGATTGCATGAATTCAGATTGATCAGCTTTAATTCTATTTACTAGCAAAGCACAGTGTTTGCTCCTGAAGCAAATGACAAAGAAAAAATACACAGGGCCATTTTGAATCAAGTTATAAAGAATTATTTTAAGTCAGTCCCTATGCTGAACACTCAATAGCTTTTAAACACACTGCGGTTTGATCTGAGACATTAAACAAGAGGCCATTCCATTTATCTCTGAACTGTTTTCTCAATTGCTATTTCCCCCCCTGAAGGTTCTGAACTCAATACAAACTGGATTGAGCACATCAAAATATAAAGTTGGATTAAAAATGGTTAACTTAATTTTTTTAAAAATAAAAGCTATGGATATTGCTTACTCACATACTAATTTGAAATACGTTCTACATATCCCATTTGAAATGGCCCACATATTCTTGAATTTTAACACTCCTATATATCATTTGAACGGGTAAAAACATGCATACCAGGTAATGACTTCAAACCGCTTATGATTTCTTGTCTTCTGTTTTGCAAGGAAATTCTGTCTTCTGACATCATCAGACCAAACAGTACAAGAGAGATGAACTGGCTGGTATATGCCTGAAGATTTTTAAAAATACATTAATTTGGCTTGCTTCATGTTTGCTCCCTAAACTACCTGCCTCAGCAAAATTATTTCTTACATTATGATGGAGGGGGAAGGGCTACAGGTCAGTGGCAGATCACATGTTTTACGCTGAGAAGATACCACATGTTTTAAATTGAGAAGATCCCAGGTTCAATTCCTGACATCTCTAAGTAGAGCTGTAAAATACCCTGCCTGAAACCCTGGAAAACCACTTCCAATCAGTGCTGACAATACTGAGATAGATGAACCAATCAGTGGCCTGACATGGCAGCATCCTACTGTGTCATAAAACATGGTGCTCTAGCACCATGCAAGGCTATTATTCCAGCAATCTATGCAGAAATGTCTAGGTCTATGATTTGGTAAAAAAAACCCCACCAATGACAGTACATATCAGTTACCTTTGTGCTTGCCACCCCAATCTCAGGCCCGGCATTGATATGTACACCACAGTCAGTGTCCCTGGATATTGAGCTTCCAACAGTATTTGTAATTCCAACTGTCAAAGCTCGGCGATCCTTACAGTACCGCAAAGCCATCAATGTATCAGCAGTTTCCCCTTCAATAAAAGAACATATTGACATTTATGCTTAATTCAGAATTGCAGCAGAATTATTAACCTATCATATAGTCAGAAGAGATGACTTGAAAAGGTTGTATGGTTGGAAATGTATAACCCATTCATAGAAGATCCTGGTGGGCTGGCATTTCCATACTGTTTCCCCCCCCCTTCTGAGTTGGTGATATTGACACAATTTGCCGTTTCTTGGTTCAGAATATGAAGCAATGTTTTAAATACAAGCTGAGCACTATGATCCTCAGGCTCTCCTCCAGCTTGCTTTTTAAGAACTTCTCTCACCCATCCACCTAGCTGCTGGTGCACTGTTGAAAGCCAAAAAAAAATCCCTCCTAACACCAAGAATCTAAGCTCTGGAGCCATAGGAAAATAGTGCAGTGTAGTAAGCTGGAATGTCATACTAGGAAGACTGAAATTCAAATCCCCACCCTGAGTGACTTTGGAACAGTCACTGTCAGTCTGCCTAACACACCCCACGTCATCTTTTGAGGATAAATTTGGGCTGGGGGTAGAACAGTGTACACCAAGCTGAGCTACTTGGAGGAAAAGAGGTTTTTTATAAAAAAAAATGTATCAATAGCCATTTGGATTAATTGTCCAAATCAAATGCACCAGATCAGACGATAGAATCAGAATTCTTTAGTCTCCCTGACCCTTTCAGATTGGTTCATGGTACCTTTAGGTTTCATCTACAAAATTTTGCAGATCATATGCTTAAATTGCAACAAAGAGACTTGTAGTACCTTAAAAGAAATGAACACATTTTCATTTGGCACAAGCCCTTGTGGACCAGAGTCCACTTCATCAGATGCATAATTATCTTAAATTGGCAGGAAATTGTAAAAAGAGAAGTCAAACAGCAAGGAAATGAAAACGTGGAGGCTGTGAAAATTCTATTCAATCTTAAATTATCACCGTTATTATTCACAGCCACAGTAATTGGTGATCCTAGCAATTGCTGAATTAACCTGTAGCGAACCGGAAACCATTGTCCTTATTCATGCCCAGATTTACCGTATTAGAATGAAGCTTCATTATTAGGTCTAATTTAGCTATTTCATACTTAAACCCCCTCCCTTTTTACATCTCTGGGATCCTCTTATAACTGAACCTAGAAAAGTAACATATGTTGAGCACAGAGTGTGCAGCCTTCCTATATTTTATACTCTTTACCATAAAGCTGAACTACATTATGGCATATACTTAAGAAAAAGTGAAGATATTGTCATGGGACTCTTTTATAGTAAAGGAAATCAAATGTTGTACCCATCTTGACAGAAGAGCCTTGAAGTCTACACATCAGCCTTTGTTCCTCTATCCTGAAAACTCGTACCAATTACATGTTCTCCCTTTGACTTCAACCTGAGTGTTGCCTGACAGAAAATGTGCATCCTTTACGAACTTTGTTCTAATTAGATTGATGAGATACTTAAAATGTAAACTTAAATAAAAAGAATGGAGTAATTGGGAGTGACTAATGTTTGCTTATATCGTATCTTCTATTTCCTGGAATATTATCATTGTGTAAGCCCCATTGTCCATTGTTAGCAGCAACAAATAGAAAAACACCACAGCAAAAATAGCACTGGACAAAAAGAGGCAAACCTGAAGTTAGTGCCAAATGGAAAACTCACTGGACTGAGAAAACCTAATGTATTTTGATAGTGTTTTTCTTCTTCAGAAGCAGCATTCCTCTCTGGTGGAGAACCTGTGACCCTCTAGATGTTGTGGGACTACTATTCTCGCCAGTCCCAGCCGGCATGGCCAATGGGGCCACCCAATCAGATGGGCAGGGTACAATTAAATTAATTATGTTTGTTGTTGTTGTTATCAGGGGTAATGAAGCCCAGCAACAATGGGAGGGCTACACATTCCCCACCTCTGCTCTATGCTCTCCTGCTATACCACAAAAGAAGCATTTAAGATTCTCTCTCATTTGGCACCAGTTTTTTTGCCTCTCACTGTTAAGAGATAACTTGAGTATAGTGTCACTCTGCTGCCAAGTGATTCTGTAGTTAATAAAGGAGGGTTCTGGCCTAACTATCTACACTGTTATCTAATTGCCTCACCAGATACACTTTGCTTATTACATCCTTTACAAAACTCTGAAAAGCCTGCTTTTTCCTTTGCAGTACATGATCAACAGAGAAATCTTATAGCCTTGACATAGGAATGTTATTTCCCTTTTAACACATAAAGCGAATTAGAGTAGTCATAGAATGTTATTTTATTTTCCATTGTGATACGCTTGTAGCAATTGACATACAAAGCTCAGCTAGTAGAAAGCATTCAAAAATGTAGCCAGGAATCTATCACCTAGGTATGGAGAAAGGGATTGGGTCATAGCCCCAGGATGAAATCAGGTATGCCTGTCTCACTTGCGAGTGTAAAAAACCTACTCCAGACTGGCTCTGAAGCTGTCACCAGCCCATGATAGATCTGAAAACCAAATAAAAAAGCCCTGCCAAGATTAACATACAGCATACATTAACGCTCACCGGACTGACTGATGAAAAAGCACACATCGTCTCTAAACACAGGGGTATTCCGATCCAGAAAATCACTGGCAAGTTCCACCATCACAGGTAACTCAGTTAGTTCCTCCAAAACTTGACGGGTCTGTAACCAACATAAAGATAGTAGAGCAAACTTCAGTCTTAACAAAGTAAAGCACAATTAAAACTAGCCTTTAAAAACAATGGATTATTTCTAGTATTTCTAAAATGAATAGCTATTCTGTAAAGTTATACAGCATATGCACAATGCATTTCTTTGCAGAAATAAACTATATTTGCCAAGATCACAAGTGAGGAGCGTGCTGTTGCATTTACATCCCACTTGTGGTAAATGCTGACCACTGTAAGAAAAGGATGCTGGATTAGATGAGCTTTTGATCGATCCAGCAAGACTCTTCTTATTTTCATAGGTTGTGTTAGATAATGGTTTATTATTTATTTATTTTAAGATATGGTGAGCATCTTTGGTGGCATGCTTCTGTCAGCAGTTAAAGGCATTCTTTCTTACCAAAGCATCTACTGAGAACTCTTTTTTTGCCATGTTATCCTGTCTATTATTTTTTGAAGTAGCAAGCAGGGAGTGGGGTAGAGCAACAGAATGGGGGGGGGGAACTTCTTGCTCTTCCCTCCCAGAACCATCCCACCTCCCTGTGGGCTGAGGCAGGAGGGTCTACTCCAGTGCTGGATTTAAGGTAGTGTGGGCAGTTTCCCACGAGCTGAGGGAGCGCAAAACAACAACAACAACAACAACAACACAACAACAACAACAACAACAACAACAACATCCAGGTAGCTACTGAGAAGATCCATTTAAAAAAGCAACTGTACCTAAAAGAATTATTGGGAAAATAAGAAATATGGGGGGGGGGGAGACCAAATTTTGTCCTCACTCAGGGTGCCATATTATCAAACCCATCCCTGTCTAATCTATGAGGTCCATGTCAGTGCACTTCAGGCACTGTCTGAAGCGCAACAGGTCCCTTCAGCCTCCTTTCAGTCAGCTTCCCAGCCAGGACATGAGTTAAGCCTAGCCCACAGTCCTACACCACTTTCAAGCTGCCCACTGCCAAGCATTTTCTCCCTGCTTGTCTTAGCTAGGACTCCACCCACCACTCTACCCGCTACCTTTTCTTCCTGAGTTATAAAGAGTTCTGAGGCCTCAAGGCTGTCAATCATCCCAGCTGTTTCTGATATGCCTTATCAGGTCACTTGGCAGGAAGGGGAAGTGGTCTATGTTGTCTGCCCACAGGCTCTTTACCCAGCCATCCTCTACCAGCAAGTCTTGTTGACTGGGAGCTGGATTCTATCTCTAACCAGGCAGGAAACACAGGGTACAGCAAGGCCATCCCTAAGAGTCTTTCACAGCTTCTGCCCTGGTATGCAGCAGCAACACAGGGAACCCGAGGTCAGGTGAGCGCTGCACCCGACCTCACCATTCACAACTGGGTTTATTATGGTATATTTATGCAGGTCCAATGTATTTTCATTGAGCACCACTTTGTGAAAACTGATCAAGAAACCTTTTATAAATAAAAGTAAATTAAGAATAGAAAAGCAAAATCCCTGTAGCGATACATTTCCATTATCTTTCTTACATGTTCCCAAGAGTATACTGAACTTACAGCCACTGCAGCATGAAAACTGGTTCCACAACCAATGATTATTAATCGCCTGCATCTTCTGATTTCTTTCAAATGGTCCTTCAGGCCACCTAAAAGAACTGTAGTTTCCATGAAACAGAAAAAAGGAGATATCTTTAGTTCAGAGTAGGTAGCTTAAAAAAAAACACACGAGTAGTGGCAAAGTTGAGTGGAATTTTAAAAAATTCCCATGTTACCTGTGTTGCTCTCAAAGTTCACCCTTCCTCTCATGGTATTGAAAACAGACTCCGGTTGTTCAAATATTTCCTTTTGCATGAAAGCACTGAAGTTCCCTGTTTTTATAAAACATGACTAGTTAAGTTTCAGACTGCCTTCCTTATTACTGTTCAAATGAGACTTGAATTTGCAGCGAGAGTAACCAAGCACAGAACAGCAATTTCAAAACTGTTGCTAGCGAAAGATTGGGCAAAGAATGCAGATGGGGTTATGGGAATTCACTTCATTTTAAATATTAAATTCTCCTAAACAATAACTAAGCTTAATTAAAGATGAAGTTCTTCTGGTTTGGTGGCTGAAGGGCATTAGGGTGAGGCAGAGGGATATGGATCAACTGCCTCCACGAACAAGACACCAGTGGAAATGCCACCATGCACTGGGCTAAGACTCCACTGGCTTTTCTACTTCCACCCTCTCCTCCTAAACTGTGCTCCTGCCAGCACACTGGGGGTGGGGGCAAAGCTCTGCGTTTCCAGATTTCTAGCCCTTGTGAAGGAGATGTTGCAAGCACAGATGGAAGTATCAACAGAAGCTTAACTTCTTTGGTGACGTAGCACAACTTTGTCATGTCATTCTACTCACCCAGGTTGCAGAATGTGTTTCCTTAGGCACATCTGCTAGGTGCAAATGCAACTGATAACTTGCTGCCTATTAAAAAGCCACCTTGTTCTAACTTGCACCTGCCAGCTACTGAATTTTCTGCCTATGTTTATTTACTGTTCATTGCTCAGATGTTTTACTAATATTCATTGTTTTTATTAACCATTAAACTGAGATATTTTCTTTATAGAGGTATACCTTATGCCTCAAATATCAGCAGGACCAGTTTACAGCTCTGGGGAAACACCAGCTTCTAGAAGTGATACTGAAGTATCATTATTGTCATTATTTTTAAACTGTCTTTCTTTTTTCCTCCCTGCCCATCTCTAGCGCTGTTCCTGTGGCTAAGGTTTGACCAGAAAGGCACCTGGTTTCTAATGGATACATGTTTTCTTCATATGCCCTTGGACCAGCAAGATTGTTCAGCCGCCCTTACCTTTCATGATTTGCTGCAGTTCCATCTGCAAAGTCTGTATGATCCGAGATGGGTCATCGGTAGCACAACGTTCTAGCCGATGAATAGAAAGCTTCCCTTCAGCCACTGCTGCAATGTCATCGTCTTCTAGAAAGATTACTCTGTTGGTGTGTTCAATTATAGCGCTACAAACAAAAATGCAAAATCAGCTAAGTTACAGAATCTCCAATGTAATTTAAATTTGTTCTACTTGCATGTGCAAGTCTAAGAGTAAAAAGGAGCTTGGATTATGCACTCCCCACGTCTTGCTCACAACACAAAGATGGGAAAGTTACAACACCAAATGAGCATTTGGTAGCCAAGTTCTAGAAAGGCTCTCACATTCAAAATGTCAGCTCCAGCCAGCATGGCCAAGGCCAGAGATGATGGGAAGTGTATTGAAGAAGCTATGTCTGAAGGGTTACAGGTTAGCCATGCCTGGATTAGAAGCTGCAGCCAGCAGCAGCCTGTCCCACTGATTTACATTTCTCCCTTGAATTACAAAGGCAGGGTAAATAACTAAACTGATAGACACAAATTTTGCAGTTACCTTGCATCTGAAGCAAAGAAAAATTCAACCGCTTTATCTCCAACAGCATGAAGGCAGGTAGAACTATCTAGTCTTTTCATTCGTGTTTTGCATCGATTCTTTACATTTTCAATGTTGCCTGCCAATTAAAAAAAAAACCACACACACAACTGTGAAGTTTGATTCATTATCTAGATCAAGTTGAAATACAGAATTACATGATTTTAAAACAGGTGTAGCAAAGGTTCTTCCTCCCTCTTCCCCACAATCTGCCCCCTAAATATGGCCTGGGTTTCCACTCAATGCTCCAGAACAGATTTGGGGATGCACACAGGAGGAGGGGGTGCTATCACTAATCCTTGTGCTAATGCAAATATTTCCCTGCCCTAAATGTCTACCTGTGGGGTTTCTAGTGACATGGGCATTTCTGTGTGTGTTTAATGAACTCACTTCCTCAACAATTCTGTAACAAAAGCAAGACCTGTATGGTTATAATGCTTTAATAACTTACATGTTCTATATAGCACAGGGATTTGTTCAGTGGAAAGCTTAGATTCACTTCGTACTCCAATAAGCAGTGGACTCCCCCTCCTGTCAAATAATGAAACAACAGGCAAATTAGTATAACTTTTATTAAGGATAAACTGAATGTTTCAAACAAATAATATCAACTAGAAACCTTCCTGTGTGCTTGTCTATTAATATGGACCCCACCAAATGCAAAAAACCCTCTAAAAACTATCAAGTATAAAAAACCACAGAGCTTTACATATATCCTCAGCTTCTATTACACAGAAATGGACACTAAATACTTTTACTAACCTGGTAGCAATAGCTTCCCCTGGGTAGTGGATACTTTTGAAAACCAGTGCAAAAGCTCCTTCCTGGGAGGGGGAAAATTAAACATTAGTAGGTGGGGGGGGGGTGGCATGGATGATAGTTACACACTGAGTAAGATCCTGTCTTATTATCTCTAATGACCCTTTCAGAAAAAACAAATCTTTTGTCATTCTGCATCAAGGGCAGGTATGTAATAAGATATTTATTAAAAATGAAAGCAAAATAAAACATGGAATTGAAAAAATTCTTTAACATTTTCCCAACGGAACAAAACTGAGTAGTTATTTCCACATTTTAACTTCATACATGAAAAGTAGTTTCATATTGTCTTAAACATTATTTATTATAGGAAATAAAGAGAGAAAATTTCCCACTCACCAGCTGATGAATGACTCTCTCAACCAAGACAGAAAAACTTATGTCTTCAGATTCCCGGTTGTCATACACATATTTGATCAGCTTTGGAATGGTTTCAGTATCTGTTTCAGATTCAAACTCGTAACCTTTTGTCTCCTGGAATAGTGGGGTGTTTTTTTTTAAAGAAAATGTTTAGATCTTTTTTAAAGAAAATGTTTAGATCTTACCATCAGGATTTTAAGACTGCATACAACATAATCAAGTGTCATCTACTGTTTCAATCACCATTACCATCATTCCTACCACCTATCAAAAATCACATAGAGAAACTTCATTTGGACTGCAATCCTATAAACACTTGCCTGATCATAAGCCCCACTAAACTAGGTACAAATGGTTTCATTAAGCCAAGGTTTGGCTTAGTGCATCGTGAGAACCAGGCCATAGAGCAAAAGCTAACCAGGCCACAGAGCTGAAATGGCGCACACACATTTTGGGACATCCGGGTCTTTTCAGCTTACCAAAAACTTCCTTAGGTCTTTGTAATTTGTAATGATTCCATTATGGATAACGACAAATTCTGAAAGAAATAGTAAAACACAGAGATGAGCTAATCAATAACAGTTTAATTCAATCAAAAATTTAAAGTTGGAACCTTTTCTAAATAGCATTTTAAATCTGCAAAGTGCTTTACATTATTTTCCTCTTTCAGTGACTGTGTTGGGCTGCTGTCACTAGATTTTTGGTAATGAAAACACAGTGTGTTAAGGGGTTTTGTAGGAATTCCAATCTGATTTGTGAATGGAATCCTGGCATTCTAGCCTCAGCTGCTTAAGATTCCCTAATTTCATGAATCCTTGGAGTTGCACCTTTGCAAAACCACAACATTCCTTTATGTAAGAAGAAAAAATATCTGATGTAATCACCAACCTTATCTAATATGCACAAACAAATCATTTTAGTCTACTGGTTTCAAAAGTTGTTTCTGGGAATTTCTACTCTGGTGCAACTCCAGATTTTTTTAGAAGGTACCTACCGTTACTTTTATCTGATCGTTGTGGGTGACTGTTCACTGCATTTGGTGCTCCATGGGTTGCCCAGCGAGTGTGAGCAATACCAAAATGTGTCTCGAAGTCTGCCTTTAAATCTAGACCATCTTGTTCTGTATACAAAATCAAACCCAAACAAACACAAATTAATCCCAACCACTTTTAACTCAAATTATAGTCACAAAAATATGTAACTAACAAAGTCTTAACTTTCTATTTAATTATAAAAGAGAGACAATTTGTAAATTCTGAACTGTGTGGAAAGTATTTGCTTCTATACTTTCAATAAACCACTTGAAACTGGGCTGTCCATATTATATTGGCTGCATTTATTCCATCAGTACCAACAGGAGAGAGTTTTTTTAAAAATGAATTAAATTTCTTGAAATTTGCACCAAAAAATAAAAGATTAATATCAGCTACCTTTTCATCAAGCCTAAAAAGCTAATCTAAATAAAAATACCCAACAGAACTAGAGAGAAGAATTGGGGGGGGGGAGATGAAGGGAGGAAAAAGAGGGAAAGAAAAAGAAAACAATAAAAAAGAGAACTTCCAATTCTTCATCTGTCAGCTATATAGGGAGAATTATTCAACACATCCACTCCAAGACAACACCCAGAAAATCCACCTTCTATAAACCAACATTATTATCTTCAATCCTCAAACCCTGATATCATTAAGTTCTTTTTCTTTTCATGCAAAAAGTCTGTTAGAAGTTTCTAATCTTTAGTAAATGCTGGCAATGATTTTCCCCGAATTAAAAATGTCAATTTCGCCATCTCAGCTAAGTCCAGTAATTTTAACAACCATTCCTCCACTGTAGCTAATGATGAATCTTTCCCAATAGGAGAGAGTTCTGATGTAAATCATATACACCTTGGGTGCCCAAACTTTTTTCAAAGAGGGCCAGATTTGATGCGACCAAAATTGTTGTGCTTTTTTTAGGATTGATTGAAGTTTTTGTGCTTTTTAAGGATTGATTGAAGTTGCTGAGCTTGTCTTAGGATTTTACCCCAGGACATATGCTCAGGTTAAAAACACCTCGGGTTGCAAACACTTCGGGATAAAGACTCCGCTAGCCCGGAAGTACTACCTCGGGTTAAGAACTTTACCTCAGGATGAGAACAGAAATTGCACGCCGGCGGCAACGGGAGGCCCCATTAGCTAAAGTGGTACCTCAGGTTAAGAACGGTTTCAGGTTAAGAACAGACCTCCAGAACAAATTAAGTTCGTAACCCGAGGTACCACTGTACTGCCACAGGGGCCGGATTTAATTGACCGGCGGGCCAAATTAGGCCCCTGAAACAGACTTTGGAAATGCCTGATACACATACCACCACAGTCCACAAAGAAGAGCAATGGATATGCTAGCTTAGAGGTGGGGAACTTCAGCCTGTGCTGGTTGTTAGTGGGGCTTGTTAGTTGAATCCCACTCTTTCTACTCACTTTGCAGCTCCTCATCGAGAGCCTTCACTTTCCCTCTTTTCTTGACCAATTTAATGTACCTTTCCTTATCTTCATTATCATTCCCATCAATTGCAACACCTGAAATACAGAACACAACTTATTGGACAGTCTTAGTTAACATGTACAATTGCTTACAAAGCCAGGTGAATGTTTAGGCAACTGGTGTTGAGGTAAAGCATTTGTATTGCTCATCGTACCTTAGATGAGCCCCAAATGATTTAAAAGCAGCAAAATTTCATGAGGGCACTGGGTGGAGGAATACCTCTACCTACTAAAATAAAATAAGCAGCCCAATGTAACGATGTTTGGATTGCTCTGCCAAGCTCTAATTATCATTGATGGCTATATTTGCATCTCATTGCCATTCAACTCCCGCCTTAAAATCTTCTCCTTTATGTACCTTCCAGCTAAGATGTCATTTTATGCATCTGATGAATTAGCATTTAAAGTGCCACAAGACTTTTTGTTCTTCTTACAGTATGAGACTAACTTGGCCACTGCTGTGGAAATTTTCCACAACATTATTGTTCACATACCTGCAGAGTCATATCCCCTGTATTCTAGTCTCTGTAGCCCTTTTATGAGAGTTTCAAATTCCTTCCTGGTCCGAGGCACCCTGTAGTTCAGATACGCAAAGATTCCTGTTGGGTATTGAAAAGAAGAATGATAAGCCGGTACTTTAATATGTTTACACAACATACTCAGAAGCAAATATAAAGCCTTATAAACTTGAAGTGCTACATTTACACCAAATTCTACAAGTCTTAATCCCATCACTATAGAGGTTTGGGGCTTTGTTTTGTTACTCAGATGAGGTTGTTACGTAGTTAAGCAACAACCTTTAGAATGGGGCAACCCAATCCAATAATCAAAGTGTTGCACAATTTTAGTCAAGGATTTAATTTATTTGAGTGACATTCCAGGTTAGGACACCAATTAACGGGTTGTGTTACAATTGGCACACTAGTCAACTGACTGATCAAATTACTGTCAACTGACCAATAAATTGACCACCTACTACTTGATCATAGACAAATATTCATGAAGTCAAGAACACTAACTGAGGTGGAAACTTACTGCATATTATGGCGTAATGTCATTTGTTACCATGGCCAGGGAAACCGTTTCATGCTTAAAAGTTAAACTAATTTGTTTTGTAATTAGCATCATATCAAACAGGTTGATGCTTAAAGACAGTCCAATCCTCAGATTAGCCATGCTGGAGAGGGTTTGGATGAGGTGCCCACCTACTCAAACAGTGGGTAGGTAGAAGAAACCGCAACAGCACCTACTGCCAATAGCCAGCAGCATTTTGGTGGCAGGTGGGGGACAAAGCTGGATCTGGTCTGAAATCCCAGTCCTAATTTCTTCAAGCTCTCTTAAGAATGTGAGATGTATTAATTACACTGATCTTTTCCCACTTTTCTTTTCCATTTTTATCTTCATGCTGGTATGCAATCTTTCCAATGTTGGTACTCCTTTGGAGATATCTTACGGATTGGCTACAAACAGATTGAAGAGTTGGGCAAGCATATAATGATTATGTACCTGAAAACTTCTGTATATTCCCTGTTTGTAATCAGTTTGTTATGGTTAATTGGCCCCCTTTTGGTACTGTACAATAAAATGAAATTATAAATAAACAAATGAGTATAAATGAGAAACTGTATCATCTGAAGCTACCTATGTCATGTCAATATGGTTTTTATCTGACACCAAGAAGGATTGGTACTTTGGAGCAAAAGTTAGTCAGCATTAATTTCCTACCCCTCAAAACAAGATGTGCAAAGCACATATTTTTACAACGGACTGAAATGGAAAACTTTTCAGATTAAACTGGGATTTCACAAAGCCTGTTACGAAACAACCCCAGCCAATGTATGAAGATCTTGTGTTTTTGTTGGGTTCTGTTAACACATATCAGTTATAACTCTGCCTGCAAATAGTTAACTTTAAAAAGTTGCCCTGAGGCAGCAAGAAAGTCTGTTAAATTTATGGCTATTAACATTTTTTCCATGTGCTCAACTCAAATTCTCTGCTACTTTTCCAGAGAAGTGTTTTAAACATTATGCATATCCTCATTTTTTAAAAAAAGAAATGACATTTTTTCTGCTTTCTGAACCAGTGCTTTACAATATGTCCTGTATATTTCAAGACCTGTCAGATTTCCTGCATAAGAATCGTGTCTTTATGGTGTATTATCACTTCAGGGAAGGCCTCTTTTGAGGGATCTGTCCACAATGCAGCCAGTGTCCTGTGTTGGTAAAGGTTCCTGTTTATACTGAACTCTAGCACTGCTATATTTATGCAAAACCAGGAGACTCAGAAGCCACTAGAGACTTAACTGAAAATGATAGCAGAGCCTGGGCTGCCAAGGAAATATTACAGATTCTTTGGGTCATGGGAAAGAAAGAAATTTTATTTCAAGCACACACATTCTATTGTTCCTTCTATTAACTTATTAACTGCTCACTTTCACACACAAGGAGGCCAAAAATTCCCAGCACAGAGTTAATACCATTAAAGTCAGTGGGCTTGCATGCTCTTAACCATGGGTCAGCAACCTTTTCAGCCATGGCCCAGTCACCGTCCTCAGACCATGTGGTGGGCAGGAGTCAGAACTATATTTTTTTGGGGGGGGTGAACAAATTCCTATGCCCCACAAAAAACCCAGAGATGCAGTTTAAATAAAAATCACACATTCTCTATGTAAAACACCAGACAGGCCCCACAAATAACCCAGAGATGCATTTTAAATAAAAGGACAGATTCTACTCATGTAAAATCATGCTGATTTCTGGACCATTCATGGGCCGGATTGAGAAGGCGATTGGGCCGCATCAGGCCCACGGGCCTTAGGTTGCTACTCCTTCTCTTAACTCCATGCTAGACTGTGGCCAAACCCTCTACTGCTTGTTAAACTCATTCCACTTCTCACATACTTCCTTCCACAAAACAGATTGTCCTCTCTCTTCTAATTGGGTTTATGTGCTGCTCAGCTGGACACTGTGAGGGCATTAGGAGCCATTTAGAAATAGCTATATTTTAGAGCAAGTCGGTATGAATTTGGTAATGATCAGGTAGGAATCTGAACTTCAGTAGCTGATATAGAGTTTTTAGAGAGGCAAAAAATAAGTACTTATATACTTGAGTATAAGCCTAGTTTTTCAGCACATTTTTTGTGCTGAAAAAAGCTGCCCTCGGCTTATACTCGAGTGAGGCGGGCGGTGGGGGGCGGCGAGAAAGAAGCCCTTTCTCTCCGCTCGTGCCACCACCTGCTCTCCCCAGTCAACCATTCCTTAAGAAGCGTACAAGAACGGCGGTTCTTTACACTCCCAGGCAGCTTGTTCCATTCCTGAACTGTTCGCATAAATGCAAACTTGGCAAAGGAGGAAGAGGAAGGAGCAGCCCAAAGGGCTGCTTCGGGCTGCTCGTTCCTCCTCCTCCTCCACAGCGGCAAAGGTGAACCGGCTTATACTCGAGTCAATAAGCTTTCCCAGGTTTTTGTAGGAAAATTAGGGGCCTCGGTTATATTCGGGCGGCTTATGCTCGGGTATCTACGGTATTTGCCTTTTTAAAAAATAAGTATTGCTACAATGTCTGTCACAAGCATTACAAAATCTGAAACTGAAAAATCTGTTGTTGTTCCATCATATTTTTAAAATAAAACAAAACTTAAGTTCGTTTTTGGCCTGAGCTTCTAGCACAAATTGCAAATACAGTTTTAAGTTTCATTTATTGCTAATGCCATGACCTTTTATGAGTGGTAGCATTAGCAAGAAAAAAGACTGAAACTGAGTGATTATTTTCTTCAAGTATATGTCGGTGATAGCAAAAACAGTGATGTGTCTTGCAGCAACTTGGAGACAAACAAAATGTGGCACAAGCTTATGTGGACGGAGCTATAGAAAACAACCACAGAATGAACAGTGTTTTGAGTTTTACTGAGTTTTATTGAGTTGTACAATAAACCTGTTATTGCTAACTAGACCATTTCCCTTTTGACCTCATTATCCTCACTTATTTCTTTTAGACCCTACTTCCCAGCCAAAGCTCCCAAAAGCACAGCTTCACGTTACAGCCTTCAACATGCTGTTGTCTTTATCATGCAGCAGATAACAGATGACATTAAGTACTCCTACTTACAGCTGACTTAATCATTTGGTTTGATTGAAGAAAAACTGAAAAGAATCAGGTTGCTTTTAAACCACCGCACAGAAGGAATTCTGTACAGGAAAAGACTCAAGTTACAAAGGCTGCGAGGGAAAAGCCTTCATGCTTTGTGCTGGCACTTAAAAAACTGAAGTTCAAGCAGAGAGTCAGCTAGAAGTTGCACAAGCATCTTTGTTTAAAACAGCTCCCTTTATCTCTCATCAAGGCTTTGAAGTCCCTGCTTCCTCTTTGTGGAATGCAACTGGTGGGGGGTAAAGAAAGGGTCATTGAGAGTTTTCCAGTGGGGAAATTCCTCAAGAAACGTCAGTACTTGTAAGTTTACCAGGAACAAGATAGGGGTGTCTCATAGTTTGAGACTAATGAGTCAACACTCCCCTCCTTCAGCTTTTAAGTATGTACTGCCTTAGAGCATTATAGACACACCATTTATCCTCTACACTGGGAATGGTATTCTGCAGCAGCAATTCTATTTGATTATGCTCCCACTCTAGCTACTTTGTATCTCTGCTGTTCATAGGAAATAGTCCATCTTCAGTGTACTGATGTCTTCCTGCCATTCTATAATCTCAAAACTGCAGTTCTGCATTATCATGGAGTTAATTTGACAAACTGATCAGTTCCCAATACTTCAGTTGCAGCTGTGCGCCATTTTCAGGCATGTTACTGAACCCTAAGCTTAATCCAGTTAAATAGCTTTTTAAAAGTCGTTACTCACATTCTCTAGACAGTCATTAGTATTACTGCTACAGTGAACCCTCATGTCCAGAGGCAGTACCTTCAGAATAGAGATGAGAAACCCATAGACCTCCAGATGATATTGAAGCCCACTCCTATGTTCCCTAATCACTGGTCCTGCTGGCAAAAGTTGGAGTCCCACACCTGGACATTCGTAGGATTTCATATCTGCTTGGATTTCAGATGCTGGAAGGCAAGCCAAAGGGGTAGGCTGCTGCCTTCAACCTCTATTTGAAAACTTCACAGAAACATCTTCCAGTATCAGGCTTCACCAACCTGGTGCCCTCCACATGTTTTGGAAACTATCCCTATCAGCCCCAGCCAGCATGGCAAAAGGTTGGCAAAGGTCAGCCTTGAAAGAACCACCTGTAAAAACGCTCGCTTAGGAAATCTGCAGCTAAGTCTTTAAAAAGGGATCGTCAGATTTTTTCTCATTTCCCCTTTATTTCATGGAGCTCATGTTTAGGTTTTCCACAAAAGATTGTCACAAAAATCCACCATGCCCAATCTGGCTTGGTACTAAAAGAGCTTCTATGAATGGTTACACTGGGGGGGGCGGGGCGGAGGGACCCAATGGCTAAAATGTTTTTATCTGAAAGACAGTTAAATTGATATTTTAATCTATTCCTAGACGATACCCGATGGGTGCTTATTTTCTCTGTTTAAAATTCTATTTTACCTCTCTGATTATTATATTTGGGGGAGGGAGGTATTGGGTTGTTCTTGTTTTTATTTTGATTATGTATTTTGTTTTTATATTGTGATTTTATCCCGTGAACCGCCCTGATACCTGTGGGTATAGGGCAGTATGTAAATTCAACAAATAATAATAATTAATAATATACAAGGGAAGAAGCAACATCGCCAAAAACAAGCAAGCTACAGCTGTGTTCTCAGAACTGAACAGGGTTGTCAACCTCTGTTAAAAGTTTTTAAAATATATGGCATTTTAATGTATTATATGTTTTGAATTTTCTTTTGAAAAATAATTATGCTTTTTAAACTTCTTATATAACCATGCTTGTTTCGCCAAGAGTATTTTAAAGGAGTTTCAGCTACGAGCAGGAATCTTTCACTCCCCACTTCCAGTGACATTTTTGGAACAGCGTTCTTATTTACATATCCATTTTGCATCACCAAAATTGTCTGGTTGCTATGGCAGCAGTGAAGGGTGTTAGAAAGGCGAGTGCACTGAAATCACATACCATACTTGTTGTTACTTCACACTGAGTCAGCTATACCACTTCTTAGTTAAAACTTAGTTGAACAGTGTAATATCCCTGTTTCCTGATCTACAACCACAGATGTGTTGCTTTTAGTATTTAGTATTATTTCAATTTCTGGTTACAAAATCTTAAATTGTTAGCCACAGGTAATATGGGTCATTTCTGATAAGACCTTCTTTAGCGCAGAAGGGTCAGTTAATGAAATTCAGGTGGAACAGAATCTTATACTGATGCAATAGGGCACTTCTTGTCCACCTTTCAAAGGCAACACATTGCTTTGACTGTGATGGTGGGTGATTTCCTGTTCTGAATGTACAAATCTGAAGCAGGCCATCTCCTTTCAGCTTTGGAATTAATAATGTCCAATCCAATTTTCAGACAGAGGCTTGGGCATTTATTCCATACCTATTGATCACCAAATAATTCCTTTTTACTTGACTTAACATATCTTCAGCGTCCTCAGATGTTGTTTCTTTTAAGGGTAATTATCCCAAAGCAATTCTCATTTGCTCAGATGTTCTGAGACAGCAATTATATCATTAAGGAATTGCAGGCACAGTTTTAGAGATCTGCTCATATATAGCCTTTCTGCATATGGCTAGGCCCTTTTATCAGGATTATGCTGCTATCACACTAACAGTTTAGCCTTTTTCAGATGTTCAAAAGTGTATTCGATGAATGCGCATGATGGGGGGCATAATGGTAGCAGGCTCCTCCTCCTCCCTCCCTGGCTAAATGAATACAAGAGACCATATGTGCAGAGGGCTCTGTTCTTGTAAATAGGGGCCGTGTGCCACCACCAATGCACATACAATGAACATTCTTTTTAAAAACATTTGAATAAGGAAGGCTATTGTCTGAAAGGTGCAATTCCATGTTTCCTAGCACTCTCTCACTATATATAAGGGTCTGGTGACTTCTGTTTCAGTGTATCTGAAGAAGTGTGCATGCACACGAAAGCTCATACCAAGAACAAAGTTAGTTGGTCTCTAAAGTGCTACTGGAAGGAATTTTTTTTTTAAATTTGTTTTGACTATAGCAGACCAACACGGCTACCTACCTGTAACTGGTTGAACAGTGATGCACAAAAGTGACTTGTGCCCAAGCTGTACCAAATCAGATGACCCATTTACCATTAACACAGGGCAATCCAGGAAAGTTCCTGGCCATGTGAGTTCATGAGCCTTTAAATGGCAATCCTTTGGTCTTTGCTTTGTGGCACCAATATCTCCCCTCCTCTTTACTTATTACAGGGGGGCATGAAATGAACATTTTAAATGTTGCCATCTGCCAGTGTCCCATTGAAAGAAAGCCCTCAAAATACATTTTAACCAGGTAGGAGAGGTCAGCATCTTCGACCAGAAAAACCTCTTTTTATGACTTGTTCAGATTTTCTTCCGAGTAGGAAGGAGACGCTAACCGTTACTAATGCAAGGGAAACTATCGCTCAGAAACATTTGCACGAAAGGACATTAATGTCAATTAAAAATACATTTTGGAAGTCCTTCTGGAATTTCAGTTACCTGGAGCATTTAAAGGACAAAGCTTGGGGAGGGGAGATAAAGTTCCTCTTGTCCCCCTTGGCTGAGAGAGCTAGGTTTAGCAGCTTGGCTTTGCTCTCATAAAGACCATGGAGCGTTAAACTCCTCCATAAGCAAACAAACAAAACCTCCGGAGGATGGAAGCCAGGGCAGAGCATAATGCTACTACGGTCGCCTTGCAGATCAATGGCTACCCTGAGGAAGCAGAGGGCATAACAATAAAAGCATCCGGATGGCGAGGGGGGTGGGGGGTACTTGACTGGGAAAGGAAGCGCTAAGCATCTCTTTCTGGGGGGAGGCGGGGTCAGTTTTTTTCCAGCTCATTCCCCTTTCTGACTCCCTAGAAAATAATACGGCTCTGCTTCCACAAAATCTGCACAGGTCCCCCTCCCCTCAAAATGGAAGGGCCCCTCTGTATGGTTAGAACAGTAGCAAGGCATGCCAAGTCTCCCTCTGCGAAGTCCCCCCCCCCGCTCCTCTCCGAGTGGATCTGGCCGCAGCCCTTTTCCACAACGCCTGGGCTCCCTCCCGCTCCGCATCTAGAAGCGCGCAGGGCGGCACCGAAGCAGCCCCCGGGGGCTCGCTCACTCACCGCACATGGCCGATGCTCGCTCGCCCGCCCGCTCGCAAGAAACCTTCCTTTCCTCTCGCCGTCTACCGTCAAGTACCAGCAAAGCACGCCGAGCGCAGCAACGCGTCGCTCCTCCGCCGACCCCTTTTATAACGTGCCTTGGACCAGCCCCCTCGGCGGGTTCATTGGCTGAACGCGCAAGAAGGCAGGCAGCGCCGTGTGTGGGGCGGGAGGCGGGGGGTCCCCGCTTCTGGCCGTCGCCCTCCCTTGTGGGGCCAAGCGCAGACGGAGCGAAAGGCGCAGGCGCGGACCTTTCGCGGCCTGCGCTCCACTCCGGGCTTTCTGCGGAGCTGTCGGCAGCTTCAGGGCACTGTCAACCGGCGTGGCGACTCTGCAGTGAGCCGAAGGCGCCCGGTAGCGATGGATGGAGGCGGGCGTGCCTCTTACTCGCTGCTAGTGGGTTTCATAGACAACGCAGGTCTACTCTGCCCTTCCTTCCGGGGTGTCTTCGTCTCACAACAACAACCCCGTAAGATACGTGAGGCTGAGAGGAAGCATAGGAAGCTTAACTCAGACCTCCTCGGTGCTCTTTAACACAGTTTGTCTTCTTCGGCCCATTTTGTTCTCTGAGTAGGACCCCAAGATTTACGAAGCAAGGCCGAGTGCAAAGATTAAGGAGCAGGGTTTATCTTCTGAGCACATTCTGTGCCTAGGCGTTTTGTTTCCAGTGCCAGAATGAACAGGGGCACAGTCCTTTCACACAACAGGCCACACCTGATGTGATTTCTTCATTTCAGCAGCCTAATTTAGGCATAATAATAATAATAAATTTTTATTTATACCCTGCCCTTCCCAGCCAAAGACCGGGCTCAGGGCGGCTAACACTAATTAAAATCACAGCAAAAACATAAACACAATCAATTTAAAATAACAGACTAAAATACAAATTTAAAAATTCAATATTAAAACTGCAGTCTCATTTTCAAATAACCCACCAATAAAAGAATGAAGCATAAATATCAAACAGAAACCAACCCAAAGGCCAGGTGGAACAGCTCCGTCTTGCACGCCCTGCGGAAAGATGCCAAATCCCGCAGGGCCCTGGTCTCTTGTGATAGACTGTTCCACCAAGTCGGGGCCAATACTGAGAAAGCCCTGGCCCTAGTTGAGGCCAACCTAGCGTTTGTTGCTCGGGACCTCCAAAAGATTATTATTTGAGGACCTTAAGGTCCTACATGTGACATACCAGGAGAGGCGGTCCCTTAGGTACGAGGGTCCTAAGCTGCATAGGGCTTTAAAGGTCAAAACCAGTCGTTTGGTTGCTGCTGCTGTTAAACATTTGGGTGTCAAAAGCCTGTGCTGTTCTGCAAATCACTCAGAGATCTAACATTTTACATTCTGATCAACATTCTGCCTCCCTCTGGTCTGCCGTGACTAGCCGTGGTTCTGGATCTCAGTGACAGATATTTCCCAGTTCTGTCTGGAAAAGCCAAGAACCGATATTGAGGCTCTGCATGCAAAGATTGAGCTATGGTCCATCATTTGTAGAGAGTAATATAGAAGGCAGATGAAACTTTCCAGGTGTTAAAATCTTGTGGTGGGGTGGAAATAGCCAGAACTTAAAAATGGAAAGCAAAAATGGTCAACAAAAGAGGTTTAAAGACTCTCTCAAGGCAAATCTTTAAAAAGTGATGGTAGAAGAAGAAGAAAGAAAGAAAAAGAATCACAGTGCCAGGTCTCTCTCCTGACTTATCCATGTTTGGTCTGTTGTCAGAACAGACCATTTGCATGTATATACACAGAGTCTGTTTAGATTGCAGGCAGTGTTCTTAGGTTGGTGGGGTGAGCATGCTCAGCCCACTCCCCATGATCTCCCCATACCCATTTGGTCTGAAGAAAAAACTACAGGCATTCAAAACTGAGGCAGCAGTATATCCATTGCATTCTGATACATTTGTTGTCCAGGGCACTAAATGTGTATTCAGACCAATTCCGTTCAAATTATCTTGTCTTTATCCTGATTTGTCCAAGGTCATTCTATGGGCTTCATCCAGCAGGTACAAGTCAGGGCAGGACTATGGGGCAAAAGTCCAGGGACCCACTCAGCCAAATGAGATGGGGAGCCAAAAATGCAGCAGAAATGCAGCTTGCCACATTTTAAACTGCATAGTTTACGTTCCCATCAGGTGGAATTCAGGGCATAAAACCACAAAGTTCAAAGTCTGTAAGTACCACCAACTTCATCACATTAGCCATCGGTCTGAATATACTAACCAACCAGGAATTCAGTACTGCAACCTAACAGTGGCGGCTGCTATCCTGGATTGCTTTTAAATAAGGTTAGACACAAATACATATTCACTGATAGCTGTGAGCCGAGCCAAGTCAAATGGAGCATCCATGAAGAGAGGCAGTGTACTTACGATTGCTGGATTCTTGGGGTAAACAACAAGCAGTGACTATTAGATCATGCCCTGCCTACCAACTTCCCTGAGGTATGTGGCTCCCTGCCTGGACCACTGTGTAAGATAAAGTGCCGGACTAGATGAAGTTAATTGGACTCAGGTTATGTTCTTATCTAGTTCTCTCTCAGTCGCTCTTATTCATTTATTGTGTTGGAGCTAATCAGGCAATCATCAGTGCCAGTGTTTTTCAAAACAGGCTTCGGCCTTAATCTATGAGGTAATAATAAAGAAACTGACTGTGCTTCATCTTAACCAACTCCCATGCATCTGGCACTGAAGGATTACAATGTGATCTGTGTCACAGTGTATGACCTGACATCCCCCTCCTGGCCTGAATACACATCAGTATGGCACTTATTAATTAATTACCCAAATATGGGATTGCACATCTTTGATTTCTTAAGGCACATGGGCCTTCCTCATCCCAGCCCTCCAGCTGCCTGCCTCCTACTTTGAAGGAATCATAATGGCTTAAAATACAAAACCATGCAAATTGTTTTAAGAGTTTTCCCTACAAAACAATTGCATGTAGTTAAAGGCTTAATTAAAGTCTTTGGTAGCTATATTGGGCTGATAGAATAAAAATAGATCAAATGAGGCATAATGTTAACACATGATGCTGGAAATGTGAGCTCTTTTTTTCACTTGAAAGCCAGATTCGTTTTTAATCTTTTTTGATCTAATAAAAGCTATTGCTTCCTGAATATATCTGCTTTATTTTCATATTTTTGTGTTCCTTGTGGTTCATATCTTTTCCACTTCACTGTCTATCTGAATACAGTATCTAATTCCTTTTCACTATCTCAGGGCTTGTCCACGTTTGAGCATTACTTAGCTGTTAATCCACATTTCCCCCATTTGAATTAGACCAGAATATACACACCCCGCACATATTTGAATATGTATATGAGGAGCAACTTTTGTCTTTCCCATTACCTCATTTTGTTCTCTTTTTGTGTTTGTCCTTGCCTTCTAATTTGTTGATTCCATTATGCCATGTAAATACCAACAGGGTATGTGCACAGAGAAACCTTGGGTTTTTCTTATAACTCTCACACATCAAAAGTGTGCGAAAACAGAGAGTTGGGCAATTCTAAATTTGCTTGTGTGATTTTTTCGGTTTTGTGCACGATCTGAGGGATCAAAAAATATAAAAGACTAAACTCCTGATGCCTATGTATTGAGGTAGTAGTGGATGTGGGAAGGTCAGTGCAGAAAGTGACAATTATCTACACACACCCCAAAGCACTGAATAAATTGCCTGAGACCCTGAGGGAACCTATTTTTCCACCATTTTATAAGATTATCCCCTCATCAGGTAAATCCAAATTTACAGAGCAAAGCCTCGAACTAGGTCTTGTTTGAAGGTAACATAATCTGGATTGCTCAAACCACACAGTAAACTCATGTGTGGGGAGGCCCTCAGTGGAAAAGATTTCAAAGATTCAGTGCTGGCCAATGTGTTCTAGATCACTGTTCTTTGCTTGCCTTCGTATTTGACTTGCCCCAGTCCATATCTTACTTGTACTTCAGTACCTGCTGCCACGAGCTTATTTGTGCTTTGGACCTTGCATAGAGAAATCTTTAGAAAATTGTTTGTACTGTACTATGGCCAGAAAAGGCTGGAGAAAACCAAAAGTTTACAGTGAACTTAATGAGTAACTTTGCCACTGACTTAACCAGTATGCAGATTGCCTTCTTGGGCAGTCCAGAGGGACACGTATAATAATAATAATAATAATTATTATTTATACCCCACCCATCTGGCTGGGTTACCCCAGCCACTTATTGGTAGTAAGTGCCACTTGACACAGAGGAGCTGGTTTCCTCAGAAATTAGTAAGCATGCATGGGATGACTCTCCGCAGAAATACTTTGTGCAAAAAACTAACCCAACTAGCCATTGTATGAGGAAACAGCAGCACTAGAGCTTTCGCTCAGATGTTTGCTCCTTGGTGTTTTGGCGTTTATTTAGATCAACTAAATAAAGAGTTTTTCTTCACAGCATATATTTGTAATTTCATAAATAATTTCATAAATATGTAAAGAAAGGAAAAAAACACTCCTCACAGAAAACTTCATCAAATACAAAAGCTCTCGGTGCAGCAAAAGCATTATGAAGAATGTATCAATTAATGCTGATTACACAGAGGTAGGATTTTAACCTAGTCTATCACCCAGTATGGAGAAAGGGACAAAAACCAGATATTTCAGCCACCAGGGACTTCCAAAAGCACAGGGAGAAGCAAAGCAGGAGACAGATGTGCCTTAACTCTGGTTTGCATTTATCTATTTAGAGATTTATGTACCTGACTAGCATTTTTGACAAAAATCCCTAAGTAGTTTACAAAATACATATACTTCAACTACAGTAAATAAAGTATTATAAAATAGAAGTAACAATCAGAATATGATAAACATATTGTAAGAAATTCATAATTTTAAAACAGTAAGTCAGCAACTGAACAGGATAACACACTCAGCCATCCAAATAGCCCCAGGGTAAACATCTCAGCTTTTAGGAAACATTTGAAGCATCCAAGAAATTGCACTTCCTAAATCTCTTCTGAAAGAATATTTAGAGGGTTGTGCTACAACTGAAAAGATAAATTTCTGAGAAGCTTCTAGGTGGCAATCTTTTGGCTGCTCTATGGTTTGCATGGTCTTCTCTGTTGATCATAAAGGTTTCATTGGCCTATAGTAGGGAAGCAGTCTTCTAGGTCTGATGGTCCTGAAATGTTTAGGGCTTTATATATTAATCATAAAATATTGAACTTGGTTCAGTAGCAGTTAGGCAACATGTGAAAATCCTTAACCACTGTTGTAATATATGCATGGCTAGATGTATCACTCAATGCACTATCCACAGCATTCTGCACTAGGTGCGGCTTCCAAACCAAGCACCAGGGCAGCCCTACATACATTGGATCATAGTAACCAATGCATGGACCAGTGTGGACAGACTATCCCTGCCCAGGAGTTACCAGAGGTGCCATACCAACCAAAGTGCTCAACTGGATCAAAAGTTGCTGAGGAGATTCAGCAAGTTTAACGAAGTTACATTCCTCATCTTTCATCCATTAGGATTATCAAGGCCAAATCTGTCCCAAAAACAGGCCTGAACCTAGATTGAAATGAGCCCATATAATCAGTTCCCTCTGAGAGTGCTTGCAGCTAAATCGCCACCACTTCAAACACCATTCCAGCAGCACTTAAAACACTCTATCCTGCTGTCAGAAAATATCCTGGGAATGTCTCCTCCATTAACCACAGACCTGATAATCTGATCTTTTTAGCCAGTCCCTCTGCTGAAGATTGGCACCCAATGTTACTGAGAATCACCAGTGATATATGCTCATGTATAAACACCCTTATTATAATTGTTCGGTTTTGTAATTCATCCATTACTACTGTCTATTACAATCACGCTGTACATGTAAATAGCTTTTTGAAAATAAGCGTAAAAAACCAATTCTATGCATTACGGAATACATACTCTCTTTGCCCAATACATAGGCCTACTTCATTTCATGAAATTATTTAGCATCTGGAATGAGTCATCCATGGATTCATAGATCCATAAATCCAAGAGCCATTTTTTCCATGTTTTAAATGACAGCAATCGTATATTTCTGTGACAGGGCAAGCAAATAGTTGTTGTGCTTTAGATAATTAGCACTACTTGTATAATGAAGTAAGAGACCTGTGGCTCATCACTGACAGAACCCAATGTTATCTACTCTTTAAAGAAACTTTGATCCCTTATCTCTGAAAGCCTTCTAAGTAGAATGAGGATGGGAATGAAGGTTTGTTTACCAATGAATGTTGATAGAAAGCTCAAATTCTTTTACTTGACTTGGGAAAGAAATGCAACAACTACTTCTCATTAGTAAACCATTATTTTATCATGCCAATTTATATTTGTACCAGTAATGTAGTAAGAAGGCACCATATGAAGGAACCTATTTGGAAGAGAGCTTGAGGGCACCAGTGGCCAACTGTTTCATCCTTCTCACCTGACACTTTGATCAGGTACCTGTTTCCCTACAGAATACACAAGGGGTTGTGTAAATGTAATAGCCAAGAGTACCTCCTTCAATGTGTTTTCATATGGTAAGCATTTCTCTAGGGGGAAAGAGAGCTGAGCATCTTAGGTTGCTGGCTGCCACCCAAGGATCTGATATGGGAGCAGTAGACTGTGGCTATGAGGTTGAAGTGTTTAGGTTAAAGACCATGGGCAAAACTTATATTCAGTGCAGAAAAGAGTAGGAGCATATTGTTGATGAAAGCAGGGCCTCATTTCCACCTTCCAAAATGTGAATTTACACCTCTCTTCTTCTTCTTTTTGCACGTAATAGCACTTTTTGTACATACTAGCCAGGATATGAGCAAAAGAGACAAAACAAACAGGATTGGGCGTCAACTCTTGAATCCTCAATTTACGCTAAATAACAGGAAAATTCATAGAAAAAGTTAGGTAATGGCACAAACTGCCAACAGTGACTTTTTATCACTAATACTATTTAAGACTATGCTTGACACCCTTCTATCATGGTTTTTATAGTTGTTTATTTTATGAGACATGGGGTGGATCAAGAACAAGCCTTTTCCAACTCAAATCATGTTGCTAATTAGCTAGCTAACAACAATGAGTAAAATACTGATGAAATTACTGTTGACCTCATATTCCTAAATATTCAGACCTCGTGAAGCTTTTCTTTTTTACATAGTCAAGATAGATAATTAAATGTTTCCCTTCCTTTACTAACAAGTGCAGCCAAACATCAGTCTGCTTCAGAGGTTACAGATGTTGCATAGATATTCCTGGTGTTGTTCTGGGATTCCTGCCACTGATTTGGTCAATATACACAAGGGAATGGGAAAGGCAGATGAGAGAAGAGGGTGGAGATAGTGGGGGGAAATGAGGAAATATTTGCTCCAAATTTTGCCCTTCCAAAATGTCAAACGTGTTTGTTTATCCTTGTGCTTTCTTTGTTTTAGGCATTTTAAAACCGGTCGCTATTAGCTATCCATTCTTCTTTCTGAAATGAATGAAAGTTTATTTAATACATGCATTTTTCAAAAATTGTTGTTAAAGAAATTTTGTGATCATCTCCGCATCATAGGCTACATCATATGAGGAATTTTCCTTGCGTCTCTATTCCTGTATGTGTGTGGGTGTATGTATTAGCCATATACTGTTATGAGCTTGTGGGTGCTAGACACTTCTATACTCCTGGAACCAGTAAGTGTTAGAATTCAATCAAAGGCTTCTAATTATGGGAAATTGCCAGACCACTATAATCCCCAGAGCCAGCAAAGTAGTTAAACTCTAATTAAGGTTTGGGGTGCTAAACTGTTTGCTAGACCTCTCTAATCCTCAGACCAACAAGTGTTAAAAGCTAATTGAGCCAGGCTAGTTTCATCGACCACAGCAAACTATGGCAAGTTCTTAAAGAAAGGGGAGTGCCGGATCACCTCATTTGTCTCCTGAGAAATCATCTATGTGGGACAAGAAGCTAAAGTTAGAACTGATATGGAATAACTGATTGGTTCAAAATTGGGAAAGAAGTACGACAAGGCTGTATATTGTCTCCCTGCTTATTTAACTTATATGCAGAATTCATCATGCGAAAGGCTGGACTGGATGAATCCCAAGCCGGAATTAAGATTGCCAGAAGAAAATATCAACAACCTCAGATATGCTGATGACACAACCTTGATGGCAGAAAGTGAGGAGGAATTAAAGAACCTTTTAATGAGGGTGAAAGAGGAGAGCGCAAAATATGGTCTGAAGCTCAACATCAAAAAAACTAAGATCATGGCCACTGGTCCCATCACCTCCTGGCAAATAGAAGGGGAAGAAATGGAGGCAGTGAGAGATTTTACTTTCTTGGGCTCCATGATCACTGCAGATGGTGACAGCAGTCACGAAATTAGAAGATGCCTGCTTCTTGGGAGAAAAGCAATGACAAACCTAGACAGCATCTTAAAAGCAGAGACATCACCTTGCCAACAAAGGTCTGTATAGTTAAAGCTATGGTTTTCCCAGTAGTAATGTATGGAAGCGAGAGCTGGACCATAAAGAAGGCTGATCGCCGAAGAATTGATGCTTTTGAATTATGGTGCTGGAGGAGACTCTTGAGAGTCCCATGGACTGCAAAAAGATCAAACATATCCATCCTTAAAGAAATCAGCCCTGAGTGCTCACTGGAAGGGCAGATCCTGAAGTTGAGGCTCCAATACTTTGGCACCTCATGAGAAGAGAAAACTCCTGGAAAAGACCCTGATGTGGGAAAGATGGAGGGCACAGGAGAAGGGGACGACAGAGGATGAGATGGTTGGACAGTGTTCTCGAAGCGACTGCATGAGTTTGGCCAAACTGCAGGAGGCAGTGGAGGATAGGGGTGCCTGTGTGCTCTGGTCCATGGGGTCACGAAGAGTCGGAACACGACTGAACAACAACAAAGTTTCCTGATGAGGTAATCGCCTGGGGTGATGGGCCATTAAAAGAACAGAGGATCAAAGGGACCTGGTGTGACATGGCAAATGAGTAGGGGCCCTCCCCCAACAGATAAAGCTAGAGTTTAGAGAGTTAGAAGCAATGTGAGCTAGAAGCTTAGATTAGGGAGCATGAGTATAAACAAAAAAGCAAGCAGTAAGTATTAGATACGAGAGCAGTATGTGAGAGGAGTGGTTGGTGTCTGTTTGAATCCAAGGTTACTGCTATGGGAGAAGCAAGATGTTTACGGGGTGTTGATGCTGTGAACCCCACTAGTGCAGGCTCAGGTTGTATATATGTGTAAATAAACCATAGATCATAATGACACCACAGTCTCCACTGGGCCTCATTCCCAAAAGGAAACGGGAATCCTGGGTAAAGCACGCCTGGAAGAACCCCTGGAATCTTACACCGTTTGGAGTGGGGTGGTGCACAACAATATATTAAAATATAAAGCTATTTTCATGTGGCCACCAATAGACAACCACGGCCACTGCAGGGTGACAAACAGCAGGCAGGTGAGACGGGAAGCAGTGCTGGTGGCGGGCAGCCCAAGGGGGGGGGGTAGATGTTCTTGACTTAGCAGTTAGCTATCCACTCTGTGAAGAACACTCCCTGCTGTTAAATGTGGTTGCAGTGAGGCTTAACTGTGGGGAGGCACTTCATACAGCAGTTTAGCAAGCTGTAGTGCCTTTCCTCTCCTTCAAAAGGGGTTGGGAGTTGGGGTGAGCTGTGAGTGGGGACTCAGGGTGGGTTGGGGGGGAGAGGGGTGAACTGTGAGGAGAGGGTGGGGTGAGGGGTCAAGGGATAGGTGAGAGGGTGGGTGAGGTAAAAGAAGGAGGATTGGTCAGGTGTCGGGGAGGAAGCACTGGCAAAGTGGTTGGTTAGTAGGCAGGGTTGGCAAGCGGGGCAAGCAGGAACAGCAGCACCTAGCACAGGCTTCCTCAACCTCGTCCCTCCAGATGTTTTGAGACTACAATTCCAGCATCCCTGACCACTGGTCCTGCTAACTAGGGATCATGGGAGTTGTAGGCCAAAAACATCTGGAGGGCCGAGGTTGAGGAAGCCTGATCTAGCATAAACATACACACATACCTACCTCACATAGTTTATATGATGCCCATATGTATAAACCATACTTCTGTTACCCAAATTGCAGAAGCAGGAACCCAGTCCTCCAGCCACCGCTCGCAGGTATTCAGATCGGAGAAGCTATTATTTATGCATGTGTGTGTACACTTCAGAGACCGAGACAAAGGACACATGAGTTTTGTGTTGCAGTATCAGAACTGGAGTACAAATGTACTGTAAGAAGCAGCTCCAAAACAATGGGAATAATTCAGCCAGAGCTGAGCATATTTAAAACGGCCTTGATTTCAGTGGAGTACATTTAACACGTGCCTGTTTCTCCCATTGAACTCATGGGCTGCAAAAGCAATTAGCTTTGACTGGATTGTGCCGATTGTTGGAAACAGACTTTCTGTACTTAAATACACATCACACTTTACTGTGCATCAATGACAATCTTTTAATGATCCAACAGTAGATTCACTGTCCCACTCAGTGGTGGCCGGTGCCCACTGGGACTGGTAGGGCAGTAGGCAGGGCTCCTAACATTGGGCAGAGCCAGAGCCAATTACAGGCAGAACCAACAAATTCTGGTTTTGTCCCCCTCCCCATCTTTGCTGAGTTCTAGAAGGCCAAGGGGGCTAGGAATGCTAAGAAGGAGGAAGCTGACAGTCAAGTGGCAGCAGACTGAGGTTGCTGGAGCAGTGTCTCATTTCCCTTAATGGACCAGCCTCCATTGAATCTACTGACTGGTCTGATAAGCGTTTACAATCCCAAAATTATTTGTATAATCCTTACACGGGAGTCACCAATGTTGATCTGATCCCATTTTATGACCAGGACCTTTTCACTGAATGCTTTATACAGACAGGTCTATATTTCAGCTGCAGCTCTGTATATACTTAATAAGTTTAAACTCCACTGAATCGCTATGCTGAGTCTTTAAAGGAAAACTAGTAGATTATCACTGAATTTAATACCTTAGCAGCTGCTGAAGAACTGCCACTGTCACCAGATACTACGGAGTTCAGAGGTTTATCAGTTTTGGAAACCCAGACCTAGAAACTTGAATCCAGGCTCTCTACTACTGAAAATCTCAGCGATCAAAACACAATATTATTGTTTTTAATATTAATGATTTACACACCACTTTCCCACCATTCCTGTTGCTCTCACAGTAGCTTAATTAAGTTAATTGAAAAAATCCAACAACTCAATTAAAATTACATAACACCCATATCATTTATCATAAAATAGCAAACAGAGCAGGAACAGTCCATCCCATTTCGCCACCTGAGGGGAAATGTGAAAGTGCCCCCCTGTGCCAATGAAGCTATCCATACATACCAGGGTTGCACTGTGGTGCTTCCAGGTTCTGGCGAAATCTTGTAGAGCCCAATGAGATCTTGCGAGAAATCTGCAAAAACTTGTGAGAGTTTCATGAGATCTCCCAGGCTCTCTATATTTCACAGGGCTCTCGCAAGATCTCACCAGATCTTGGAAGCCACTGCTGCTTTTCCTCACTAGTGCGGCAGTTGTGGCGGTGGTGGAGCCCATGATGGCACCCTTTGGATTGCACCGTGTCAGGGGACCACCAGGAGTCAGCAGAGAGCAGAATGAGGGGGTGAGAGGGGCCAAGGAGGCGGAGGTTTCCGAGCAATGCCTGGAGAGTTTGAGAGCATCATGCAACAGCGACGACTCTCTAGAGAGCCCGAACGCCAACTGAGCAGCCAACTAAGCAGCTCGTGAACAGAGGGGGAGGTGGCTGCCCGTCGCCTCAACAACGTTGGGAATCAAACAGAGGAAGAGAGGAGGAGATTTGGGGTTCCCCAACTGCTGTGTTGGAGACGTTCCCGCCGAGTGCCACTTCCAGAATCTGAAAGTGACTGAATGGACGCTAGAACCTTAGCTCTGACTTGTACATATATCTGTATAATAAAGCAATGTAAATATACAGATCAGGAGTCGAGAGTCATTACTCGTGGGAAGCACCACTACGTCCCGACACACTGCCTCATGGACGGGCCAGCCCTGAACCAGAGACTGTGGTCTAGTTTATATGTAATGTTATTTCAGAACAAACCAGGATCAGAAATGATGGTTTGAAATTGGTTTCAGATTCTGGTTTGTCCTGTACCAAGGTTTCCTGATAGAACAGGAAACTATTGTTAATGAACCCTGGAAGTCTTCAGCTGTGGCATGCTGAGAAGAGAGGAGGGAAGGGTGGCTTAGACATTTGCATGGTTTGTGCATATCTTGGGTTAATAAGCCAAATAGCCTGCATCCGATTCAGGATGGTAAAAACTAAATAGGGAATCATTAAACAATACATCAGAAGCCACTTTCCCTCCTGTGAACAGTCCACCAGTGCTATTCCAAGGGAGCAGAGAAACAAAACTAAGGGGTATAGGTGACCAGAACAATAGAGATTGTAATTAGGCAGTAGACTGTAACCTGGCTGCTCTAAAGAAATGTGTGTTGCCAGCTGTTGGTTTGACTTCGTTTAATCTGATTAGAGATGGGCTTTCATGTAGAGGTGCAGGAATAAGGGAATCAGAAGGGACTTCATTCCTCAGTCAACATTTAGCTGTTACAGTTACAGGTAGGTAGCTGTGTTGGTCTGCCGTAGTCAAAACAAACAAACAAACAAACAAAATTCCTTCCAGTAGCACCTTAGAGTTTCTTCTTGGTATGAGCTTTTGTGTGCATGCACACTTCTTCAGATACCACAAAAGCTCATACCAAGAAGAAACTTAGTGGGTCTCTAAGGTGCTACTGGAAGGAATTTTGTTTGTTTGTTGTTTTGACTACGGCAGACCAACACAGGTAAACGCCGTTTCCGTGTGCTGCTCTGGTTTGCCAGAAGCGGCTTAGTCATGCTGGCCACCTGACCCGGAAGCTGTATGCCGGCTCCCTTGGCCAATAAAGCGAGATGAGCGCCGCAACCCCAGAGTTGTCTGTGATTGGACCTAATGATCAGGGGTCCCTTTACCTTTACCTTTATTCACTATTTAAAGACAATGTATGCACATCTCTCTCTTCCTCTCTCTAAAAGACTCGTTTTACTGCATCTGCTATTGTGAAGATGAAGTCTGAAACTAATATTATAAGTATGGTATGAATAGCTTTTTGACCATTTTTTTTAAAAAAGTGTAACTCCTCCAAAAGCAACTTCCAAGCCGGATGTGAATAAAGTAGCCATAAACCAGATGGAGCATGCTGACTCACAAAAGCACTAGTTTATCTCAGCATCAGATGAAAATATTAACTATTAAGGCCCTTATATGGTTTTCCTTGTGTGGCCATTCTGATCATGGCACAGTTCTGCATTAATTCCACACACCTACACACCGTGTCCCTTGGTAACGGATTTTGTCTTGTGCAACTCTAGGGACACTCCAGGGAGCCATTTTTCAATCCAGATTTTGCTTCAGCAGAATCCAAATCCAGCCCAGGGATACCAAGAGAACACACACACCAGAAATTGCTTCTCCCACACTGCACCTTAATTAGATTCTTTAGATTGGTAAATTTGGACGTGTCACAATTTATATACAATGAACAAAGAATGTGCTGTTAAAGAACAAATGTAAACAGCTATTTCAGAGCAACTTCGTGAGAAATAGGACCTTGCTGTTGGTTTGATATGGTTGCCGATTTTTTCATACTAGTTTATGTCAAATGCATTTTCCCCTCAGAGGCAATCTCCACCTGATCCAATGTCTTTGGAGAGATGGCTTCTCTAGTCCTTGGTTGAAAGCTATACATAATAAACTTGTGGACATTGGGTTATCCCCATCCGATCTCCTGGAACTGGACCTAGTCTCAGCCAAAAGAACCTTTTCTCAAAAGTTAGAGGAGACTGATTTTCAGCTTACTGCTCTGACAAGTCACGGAACTTGCTCACCATCTAACTTAGGCCTATTACCACCAAAGAAACTACCACACTACTTAACCAATCTCTCTGTTGTGAGGTATAGGTATGTCTTCATAAAAGCCAGATTTAATGTTTTCCCATCAAATGTTTTGGGCAATAGACTTTCCAATGGTCAAATCTCCCTCCTTTGCGACTGTAATAGTGGTTCCATAGAATCCTTACAGCATATATTTTTTGCTGCCCAATTCATTCGGCAGCTCGGTCCAAATTTTTGGTTCCACTTTTGAAGAAAACCCAAGATGGAACTCAGGATGCTAAATTAATTTTCTTATTAAATGACGAGGAACCAAATAGAACCCATATGGTTGCTAGGTTTTTGACTAATGTGCTATTTACAAAGAAGAGGAATGGTTCTCTTCCCATTTATGACAATGCAGAAAATAATTAAGACCTATTATTGGGGCGATAAAATAGCTGATAAATTAATTTTAACAGATTTTATTTTAATTTAAAAAAACTAGTTCAGTTGGACTACTCAGATCTCAGTGTGACTTAGATGGAAGGGTGTAAATGGGTTGTTTTAAAATTGTTTTCATACTGTATTGTTTAAATTTGTTAAATTGTTTTACTCTGTGTGTATTATGATGAATGTGTTTTACGATGTGATATGGGCCACATGGCCGAAATAAACCTACCTACCTACCTACCCTCAGAGCAGCTCTCACCCATAACAGCCAGCAATGATTTGAATGCTGTATCAATTATTCTAGCATCCTTGACGCTGAGGTCTAGCATATTTTAAGAACTCTTTTGCCAAAATGAATGCAAAACCTTCAGCATGCCAAAGGTCTTCTGCTCTTTCCAAAGACTCTGTCCTTTCTCCTTGCTTTCCTGTGTGCTTGGAACTGCCACCCAGATCACTTGCACAATGTTGCCTCCCTCTTCAAACCCATCCAGAAAACTTACCTTGAAGCCTTTGGCACAAACTCTCATTTCCCATGTCGAAGCCTAAGTATGGCTAATTGCATTAATCATACATTCTTCCCCTGTTCTCCATTATGTCCAATTCCCTCATCATGGGGATGGAGCTCTAGAGTTTTTTGAGAAACCTGAAGGTGATAAGCAATAATTATGTTTACAACTAGACAGAAAGTTAAACTTCCAACGTCTGGCATTCATTTCTCTCTCTCCCACTGTGGGATTTGGTCAGAGAAACTTTGCAGGTTGTTGCAGTGATTCTGACACCTGCATAACCTATATTAGTGGCATGTTTGACAAGAGCTCTATCATAACAGCTTTCAGTCTCTGAAAAACAGTCAGCTCTTCCTATCCTTACGGAAAAAAATTCTATCATTTGTCCTGTCTAATGGCTAAACAAGGGGACGCGGGTGGCGTTGTGGTCTAAACCACTGAGCCTTGGGCTTGCTGATCAAAAGGTCGGCGGTTTGAATCCCCGCAACAGGGTGAGCTCCCGTTGCTCGGTCCCAGCTCCTACCAACCTAGCAGTTCGAAAGCATGTCAAAGTGCAAGTAGAATCATAGAATCATAGAGTTGGAAGAGACCACAAGGGCCATACAATCCAACCCCTGCCAAGCAGGAAACACCATCAAAGCATTCCTGACAGATGGCTGTCAAGCCTCCGCTTAAAGACCTCCAAAGAAGGAGACTCCACCACACTCCTTGGCAGCAAATTCCACTGTCAAACAGCTCTTACTGTCAGGAAGTTCTTCCTAATGTTTAGGTGGAATCTTCTTTCTTGTAGTTTGAATCCATTGCCCCATGTCTGCTTCTCTGGAGCAGCAGAAAACAACCTTTCTCCTCCTCTATATGACATCCTTTATATATTTGAACATGGCTATCATATCAACCCTTAAGCTTCTCTTCTCCAGGCTAAACATACCCAGCTCCCTAAGCCGTTCCTCATAAGCATCGTTTCCAGGCCTTTGACCATTTTTGGTTGCCCTCCTCTGGACACGTTCCAGCTTGTCAGTATCTTCCTTGAACTGTGGTGCCCAGAACTGGACACAGTATTCCAGGTGAGGTCTGACCAGAGCGGAATACAGTGGTACTATTACTTCCCTTGATCTAGATGCTATACTCTATTGATGCAGCCCAGAATTGCATTGGCTTTTTTAAGCTGCTGCATCACACTGTTGACTCGTGTCAAGTTTATGGTCTACCAAGACTCCTAGATCCTTTTCACATGTACTGCTCTCAAGCCAGGTGTCACCATCCTGTATTTGTGTCTTTCGTTCCCCCCCCCCCAAGTGTAGTACTTTACATTTCTCCCTGTTAAAATTCATCTTGTTTGCTTTGGCCCAGTTCTCTAATCTGTTAAGGTCATTTTGAAGTGTGATCCTGTCCTCTGGGGTATTAGCCACCCTTCCCAATTGGTGTCATCTGCAAACTTGATCAAGATGCCCTCAAGCCCATCCAAGTCATTGATAAAGATGTTGAATAAGACTCGGCCAAGACAGAACCCTGTGGCACCCCACTAGTCACTTCTCTCCAGGATGAAGAGGAGCCGTTAATGAGTACCCTTTGGGTTCGGTCAGTCAGCCAGTTACAAATCCACTGAATGGTAGCATTGTCTAGCCCACATTTTACCAGCTTCTTTACAAGAATATCATGGGGCACCTTGTCAAAGGCCTTGCTGAAATCAAGATAGGCTACATCCACAGCGTTACCTTCATCTACCAGGCTTGTAATTCTGTCAAAAAATGAGATCAGATTGGTCTGACATGACTTATTTTTCAGAAACCCCTGCTGACTTTTAGTGATCACATAGATAAATAGGTACCGCTCTAGTGGGAAGGTAAACAACATTTCTGTGCACTGCTCTGGTTTCGCGAGAAGTGCTTAGTCATGCTGGCCACATGACCTGAAAAAACTGTGTCGGCTCCCTCGGCCAGTAAAGCAAGATGAGCACTCCAACCCCAGAGTCATTCGCAACTGGACTTAACTGTCAGGGGTCCTTTACCTTTACCTTTTAATGGCTAAACTGACCATGCAACCACACTTTGTAAAGTACCACTGGACCACCCAGATTTATTTATTTTCCCAGAACCCAACTCCTTTTCCACCCCATTTCCATTATATATATATAATGTTTTGCTCTATATGTAAAGATGAGTGCATGCAAATTGCAGGCCAGCTGTATCACTCAACTCTTTGGGTCTGGTTTACCCAGAATCCACGTGGACAACCAACCCATTGTCAAATCTCTCTGTGTATGGGACACATTTGTGTCAGGGTTAGGTTAAATGCATGGTCCTTAAGTTGCAAACTTCTCATGTGAGGGAGATTTGATAGAAGGAAAGCTGGGAGTGGAATCTCCCAAATATATTCTACTGTTACTCTTGCAGGTCTTTTAAAGCAAATAAATATGGTAAATCACTATTTATTTTTTGGAGTTTTTTCTCTATTTTCGCAGTTAGCATTCAAAAATGAATGCTATCCAACTATGGTAGCAAGTGCATAATCTAATTCAGAATGATTAATCAGCTCGGCATTTATTGGGCATTTGTTTTGAAAACTAAATGTCAAGGAACACACCTAAAAAAGCTTGTCCAGAAAGTTGTGTTCCTGTTGCAATCCCACTGGAAAACACAAATGTTATGAATCTGAATGACTTTTCCTCTTGCAGAAATTCTCCGCATTAATGCTAATGTTTAGCCCACGCCTAGCTCAAAATGGGCTTTAACAGTGATCAGTACTATACCAATAAAAAAAAACTGTAGCAGAAGCTTTTCTCTGGCTGTGCACACATCACCGGCTTAATATGCAGATAGGACATCCCTTTTCTCAATTCAGATAGAAACTGGTTTGGGGGAAATGCATCAAATGAAGTATTTCACAAGAAACAACAGGGTAGATTGGATTGTTGTGACAAGCATCTTAAGTGTACCACTTCCTAAACCAGTAGTGGGAGCGAACTGGATGCAGAGTAAACAGGATGGTGTACACAGCCTAAACCTCTAGCATTTGTTAATAATTTATGGAGGAAAGCCTTATCGGAGAGTAAAAATGACATTTATTTTTCTGCGTGTTCATTTTCAGTAAATGAAAACTCTGCAACTCCTCCACACTTGGAGATTCCAGCCCTGTTTGCTTTGACTTCTTGTAACTAAGCCTAAAAGGGGGGGGGGGGGGAGAGAGAGATCTGCAAATTCCCACTAATGAATTCCAGATTTCTGAACTGTACACCCAGCTGCATTCTCTGAAGGTTAGGTTGCAAGCGGAGCCCAGCTGCATAAAGGGCAGCAAAATATGGACAGAATTGTGATTATGTTTACACAATTTATACTGCACAGACTAGAGTATATATATATAAAAACCAACCAGCGTCATAATAGTGAAGCAAATGAACCAGAATGTGTATGAGATAATTTTTCTTCTATATTGAACTGGCAAAACTATGGCAGTTAACTTTCCCTAGAAGGTGTGCCATTTAAACAAGTTAAATAAACCTGGCATGACTAATTTAACCGACTAAATTTAGTTGATGCTTTGTGTTAGTGCTAATTAAGAAGTTTACGCCTTAGAATGAACGCCAACAAAAATGAAAATTTCTTGATATAATATGCTAAAAGTAGGGAACTAGCCCATGAATGAATAGAGGCTCCTCCCAACTCCATCCTCACGATGCTGGCAATCATTCCATTAATGGCAATCTAACCTGGCTTGCTGTGGTCCATGGGGTCACGAAGAGTCGGACACGACTGAACGACTGAACAACAACAACGAACAACAACTATGAGCCGTGCAGTGATGGATCTACATTTCCTCATGCTGCAAATGGAACAATGTTTTTATATTTTCACTTTGTGTGTGTCTTTCTGCATGTAGGACAAGCATTTCTTGGCAGGAAAAAATGAAATGTTTTAATAAATGAAAACATACTCAAGGAGCAGAACTGTGACATATGAAGTGTGCTAGATATGCAACCCTAGAAATATTTCCATGAATACTGAAACTCATGCAGCTCCACAAATTATGAAGAACTTGTATCATGTACACTTACATGTCTTATAAACCAGCATTTGTATTTCTACAATATGAATATGATTTTAATTTAAAATTCCACACTGAAACTCTCTCTATCCCTCTTCTTAAAGCAGACGCATTTCTCCATCTTGATGTTTCATCTAATCTGCTATTTATCATTACATATGCTATTTTAGTTCTCAGGATGTGTTTTTGCTACTGCTGTTTTTATTAGTCATTGATCATTTTGGTTGCATTATGTTGTATTTTAATATGTTATATACCCAGTGCTATTTTTCTAGAAAAATAGGTATCAGAACTCACCACGAACACTCCCCGTTCTCCTAGAATGGCAATGGCACCCACCTGAGAGGTGCCAGAATTGAGTACCGGCTGAAAAAAATCTCTGGTCTTACTGCCAATAACAAAAGCTGCAACACAAATTACTCATTACTGCTGCTGTGTTTTCTACTGACGGCTCATTTGGGGCAGAAAGATGTCTTCTTTCAAGCTGATGCGAAAATTGCAATCCAAGCATAAACATCAGAAGGCGGGAGAAGGAACTCTTGTGATCAGTAAGCTCCTTGGTGCTGCTCTGAATTAATGATGTAAGCCAACACATCTTGTCCACCCCTCTCTTCTCTCTGGTCTTTATGCTTCGTGCAGCTGTTCAGCTGCTTTTAGCCCCACTGTGAAAATGCCATGCTCCAACACGATGTACATCAGCATTTATTTTTTACAAAACAGCCACTACCCAGAAATGATTATTCTAGTGTTTCCCTGCCTATTGATAGCATCCCTCCACTTTGCTCTTTCATTAATACAACAATAACAATGTTGGATACAATTTTCAAGTGAAGATGAAGGCAGACATGGCAAAAGGGGGGGGGGGTTCACAATGCATCTTTGCTACTGGACTGGAATAAAAAGCTTTCTATCCCTGTCAAGCACTGGTTTTGGAAACAGTAGGCTTTGCCCTTCTCCATATTTCTTCACTATTCCATTCCTCGCTGTCCCATCCCCCCCAACCCTTGGCCTGGTTTGCACATTGTGCTAAGCTAAAGTTAAACCATCATTTATTAAAGCATATTTTATCAAACAAAGCATGCCTATGGGCCCCATCATTTGCCTCACCATTAGGGCTGCCATATTTCAAACAGTGAAAATCCGGACAGAAAAGTTGTTGAGCTTTCTTGGCAATGCCGTTTATGGATTTTACCGATTTCCGCCTGGACACTGCTAGAGACAGCAGTATTCAAGATATGTCTGGGAAATTGTGGATGTACGGCAACCCTACTCACCATGCCAAGTCCTGATGCCAGGCTCTAGCATTGGTGAAAGGCTTTTCAGAGATCTTTATGTCATCCTGATCAGATATATAGTAGTATCTTTAGTTAGATGGAATTCCAAACTAAGTTCCACAATAGTTTGTATTTTTCCTGTCATTCTTCAGTTATAATTTTGTTCATTTCAGCACAAAAACCTGTGTGAAAATGTTTGAAAAGTGCAGTGCTACCATCTGCTATGGAATGCAAAACATTTTACCATTCAAGTGAGAATTTTACAGCAGTAGGAAGTAGAGGGTGATATGTTGGAACCTGACAAGTTTCAATACAACCACAGATTATCATGATAAAGATCTTGGCATGTGCCTTCATGGATTTGGCTCAGTGCTCTTGTTTGTATTCCAGCAAGCTTTTGACTGCTACATTTTATATCTGATGGTCATTTTTATCTGCTCTAGTTTAAGTGCATTTTTACTGTTGTTTATTTTTTATTGTAGTTCACTGTATTGCAGTTTTAAAGTGTTGCAAGTCTTCCTAAATAGTGGGTGGGAATTTCACATAAATAAAATATGTTCTATTCCTTGTCTTAAATTTAAGCTGCTGACACGTTGCTGTTGGGGGCACTCCTTGATCTCTCTCTGCCATCTCTGCCCAAGTGACGTCTGTGGACAGGAGTGTTTTTTGCCAGCTCTGTCTGGTATGCCAACTATGATGGTTGCTAGATTGCGACAGCCTGACCACAGTGGTCCATGCTTTGGTAATCTCAAGACTTGATCACTGCAGCACGCTTTATGTGGGGCTGCCCTTGTATCTGGCCCAGAAGCTGCACCTACAGCAGATTGCAGCAGCATTCAGACTGGTCACAGGAACAGATTACTCACAACAGGTTACTCCCCTGCTGAGAGAGTTGCACTGGTTGCTGATTTGCTACTACACCAGGTTCAAGGTTCTTATATTAACTGGCAAGCTCTTAAACTATTTGGGCCTTTAAGGACCACTCGATCCTTTATACTTTTCCTCAGTCACTGAGATCATCTGATGGGGCACTTCTGGTGGTTCCTCACTCCCCCGAAGTCCAGTTGCCCTTCACTGAGTCTTTAGTGTGGCAGCCCTGCCCTGTGGAACTCCCTACCTGTAGACGTTTGGCAGGAACCATCCTCGCCTTCAGATGACTTCTGAAAACTGTGCTGTTCAGGCAGGCCTTCACAATATGCATTTTTCTTTAAACCAATTCATACGTTCTATCAGTGTTTTGAATTATGCTTTATAGATAGATCTTACAATATTTTATATGTTGTAAACTGCCTTGTTATATTTCATGAAAGAGCAGATTATGAATTTACAAATAACTGAATAAATAAACCCATTTCCTGTGTTACTGCTGTGGCATGGCAGTTCATCTCTATGATGCATTAGTAACAGATGAAGCCCCTGGTAACACACTTAGTGCTGTGCAATTCAGCCATTAGCAGGACAATCCTTGACATGTCTGCTAAGAAGTAAGTCCCACTGAGTTCAAAGGGGCTTAGGTAAAGGTAAAGGGACCCCTGACCATTAGGTCCAGTCGTGTCCGACTCTGGGGTTGCGGCACTCATCTCGTGTTACTGGCCAAGGGAGCTGGCATACAGCTTCCAGGTCATGTGGCCAGCATGACAAAGCCGCTTCTGGCGAACCAGAGCAGCACACGGAAATGCCGTTTAGCTTCCCACTGGAGCGGTACCTATTTATCTACTTGCACTTGGACGTGCTTTTGAATTGCTAAGTGGGCAGGAGCTGGGACTGAGCAACGGGAGCTCACCCCGTCGCGGGGATTCGAACTGCCGACCTTCTGATCAGCAAGCCCTAGGCTCTGTGGTTTAACCCACAGCGCCACCCACATCCCTCAAAGGGGCTTACTCACAGGTAATTGATTTAAGGATGATGATTAAAATAATATTTTATTCTCAAAGAAGCCAAGAAGATACAATCTATATTGTGAGAGAGATTGTTATGTGCTGAATAATGTAGCTAGCCATAATTCATTTGGGTTAGGAAATCCTTCAGTATTTTTTTAAGCATTTGAGTGACCACTTTGCAGTGTCTCTTAATTGCTAGTAGCTGTGTGGTTACCTCAGCAGTTTACTATTTCTAGGGAATGTACAATCTCATATTATATGCAATCAGGGACAATAAAAAAAATCCATGGATTCAGAAAGATGAGTCAGATTTCACAATAGGAAAAGCTACCATGCCAGAGCTCTCCTTTGAAACAAAATCCCACAAACATAAACCAGTGTCTCTTGAAGTGAAGCTTTCCTTCTGCAAGTGATTCAGAAATGCTGAGGTCTGGAATTGGGAAGGGATGGAGGCTTTAGCAATAAACCGGAGGCACCTTTCAATAGTGGACCAAACCAATTTGTATACAGAATGGGAGGGAGTTGGTGCTGTTGCGGCAAGGCCACAATCTCTCCTCCCACCCTCAGGAGTTTCTGAGTTGCACCCAACAACTTAGCAGTGCAGGCTAAGCTGTGGTCCACATATGGACTCCATCAACCTCAGACGGCACAGCCAATATTCAGGGATTATGAGAACTGGAGTCTACTCTAGCACCATCTGGAAGGCCATGGGTTCCCCATGCCTGCTCTATGGCAACTGCAGCAGTGGCTGAGTTCTGCCACAGTTTTTAGACAGAAATGACCATGGTTGCTCTAGCTTAACAGATGGTCTTGATGTGGAAAGTGGGTAGGGGAGGATGCCCTGGTCAATTCTGCTGGACCTCACAGCAGCTTTTGATAGCACTGACCATAGTAGTATTCTTGGTTGTCTTGCTAGAATGGGGATTTGGGGGACTGTGGTTCTGGTTCTTGCTGGAGGTCAAGATTCAGAAAGAACCTTTTTCAGGGTGTAAGTGTCAAGTGCCACATTCCCTCAGAGTAATCTGTCAGGGGCCACATGCTGACCATAGGCTGTGGAACATGAACTATTCCTTATTTAGTAATACAGTGGTACATCTGGTTACGAACGGGATCCGTTCCGGAGCCCCGTTCATAACCCGTGATGTGCGTAACCTGAAGCGTCATGTCTGCGCATGTGCGCGACGCAATTCGGCGCTTCTGCGCATGTGCGTAACGTCATTTGTCATGTATGCGCATGTGCAAACCGCCAAACCCGGGAAGCAACGTATTCTGTTATTTCCAGGTTCGGCGCGTTCGTAACCCATGTTGTACACATCCTGAAGCATTCGTAACAAGAGGTACGACTGTACTAACTTTTACTGTTATACTGTTCCTTGAAATATACAATGTTCATCTTCTGCTAGTTCTTTCACCAGGATGAAGAGATTGCTTCACTTCTTCCCCACTTTAACAGAAGAGGAATGCAGAAGGAACAAAGAACCGGGAAGGAACAGGAAAGTTGGGTAGCTCCGGGGAGGGGGGCAATTTTTCCTCCTACTCAACAATGAAATGTGCAGCTCTCCAGATGTTGGCCTACAGCTCTCATCATCCCTGACCATTGGCCATTTGGCTAGGGCTGATGAGACCACGCTGCTCTATGGGCTCAATGCAATCAACATGCTGATAGTCTAGAAGGTTTCTGTCAGACCACTTTAGGGATTTAAATGTATGTTCTTCCATTTATTTCTGCATAGAATTTACTTTCTCTGTATGTAGAAACCACTGCCTTAATTATTATTGGGTTGTATGGGGTGTTAGGGGAGGATGAGTACCTCTGGTGGGGGACATGTCAAGCTGGTTTGTCCAGCTTTGGTCCCCACCCTGCACTCAGCTCTCACCTGTGGTTACTAGAAGCTGTCAGCATGGGACTGCGGCTACACTCTGGGAATGGCTTCAATTGGCTGGCTAAACCAAGTGAGGTAGCCAATGGGTCTCAAACCTTTGGTGAGTTAGGGACTACCCTTGCATGAGAAGACAGGCTCTGGTGGATTCAGCAGACAAGACCAATAGTAGGTCCCACAGTCAAGAAGGTGGTTTCTGTGTGTGGTGTATGGGGGATGTGAGGAGCAGATGGGGCTCATCAAGCTGGGAAGGTAGCCCATCTAGGAGAAGGAAACTCTGATCCTAAACCTCCATTGCCTTGTAGGATATTTTCAGGAGAAGACAGACAGATGCTATCATCATCATTATTCCAAGCAGCTAAGCACTTCACCAACCAAGTTTGCTGTTAGAGGGAATGGCAGCTACATGCTGAATGCATTTCACATAACATCCACTTGCTTGGTGCCACAGGACGGAAAGCCCAGTACGCTTGAAGGTCTACTTTGTTACTGAGCCACTTAAAGCACAAGGGTGACCATTCAGTTGTGTGAAATGGAAAGGTCAAAAGTTTGCCTTTGATGTGGTTGGACCTTGATTTGATTTCACCGTGTGGTGCTGCATTTAATAGGAACTGTGTGCAACCATGAGTAGCCAGAAGGAAATATTGTGATACTTCTGTGTCAAAATGAGCATGTGAACTTGCCCTTGGCAAAATCTAGTTGAAGAGGAGTCCCTGTTTCTTTCCACCACTAGCATAAAAACAAATAGTTGCTTTTAACTTTTTTTAACTCATAACTGTATTGTTTTATTCTTTTAGTAAAGTGCTTGGAGGTTTTCTTACTGTCAAGCAGCACATAAATTTTGTGAAATGAATAAAAATAGCATAATTGGGCATCAGCCAACCAGAAACGTCCTGCCTGCATTCTAACTGCCCAGTGAACCACTAACAAAGAAAAAGTTATCGGAACGGCTAATTCATTTTAAAGTCCTTGCAGCAATTTTTACTCCCGCAGAGTATGGCTCTCACTTCATCTTTAGTTGTCCAGCTTTGTCTTGGTTAACATTTTTCATAGTTCTTGTACATGGCAGCAAAAAGAGCAGTTCTTCCCACGTCAAGGGCAAATTGAATGTTTGCAGACCCATAATTACTGCTGTCCCTCCCACCCCTCCTATTTCCCCCTTCTCCCTACAAACCTAATCCCATTCCTTTCAGCAACGCTGTTGTTACAAGTCCCAAAGTCTGACGCAAGCACTCGGATGAGTTTCCTGTCAGGTTGCAGGCTCCAAGCCTTGCTGGCCAATCCAAAGGCATGTTTACTTGGAAAGCAAGTCCCACAGAGATGCTAGTAGTTAGTATGCTCAGGACTTAGGGAAGCTGGGTTTCCAGCCACATTGCCACACATTCTCATAATATTCCCTTCCTACCGCAAAAGCACAACACGAAACACACCCCCTTACAACCTGAGGATAATGAGGGTTTTTGTTTGTTTGTTTGTTCTGCTTGTTCCCTATTTGCTTCTCCTAGGCGAAGAAGCAAGAAGAGAACCCTTTCTTATTCTTTTTTGGATGAACGGGGTTTCTGAGCCTTTGGCCTGTGTTCAAAAAAGACAGCCTTGCGATTTCGCCCTTAACATGACTTGCTGAGGTCATCCTGGTTTCTTGTGCCAATGTACACCCCCTCCCCAGCCTCAAGGACTCTGCTCCGGTGTGGTTTTAATTACAGGCAAGAGTTGAAGAAGGTCTTAACGTTCCCGGGTGAGGTGTTCTTCAGTACAGTACGCAGATGAGGGCCAGGCTGAGTGAGGAACTCTTTGGGTTAAGAAATTAAACGATTCAAGTTGGTTGGGAAATGAGAATGCTTTTAGATTAGTACTAATGTATGCACAGCTGCTTTCAGGGGTGAAAAAAATACTGGAAGGAGAGTGAATATCGGCTTAGCTAACGTCTCCAAAGCAGACGTGTGACATAACAGGGACCTCGAGCAGAAGTTTGCTTATTCAGTATACTTTTTCACAAATGACTAGCTTCATTTATTTAAATTAGTGGCCATAGGAACATAGGAAGCTGCCTTAGGCCACTGATCCCTAGATCTTTATTTTCCACGCTGACTGGCAGTAGCTCTCCAGGGTTACAGACAGGATTTCCTCTATATCCCTACCTGGAGATGGATCTTAAGGCCTCTTGCATGGAAAGCATGTACTCTGCTGCTGAGCTACAGCCTCGTTGTGGAATGTAAAAATACTGTGCCTATGGCTGCCCATTCATCTTTGCACTGGAGCTGCAAAAGTTGCAAATTAAGACTCAGCAGATTTGATAGACCGGAACAGAGTCACAACCACACGCACACACAAAAGCCACACTTGCTCATCGAAGGATGATGTGGCAAGTTTCCATGTGGTTTGACGTTGCTCAATATTCTCCAGCATTTCAACAAAGAGATCTAGACAAATACTAAAATCTGATTAAGAACCTCCAATAGTGTGTCACTTTAAGTGAGTTACTTTTTTGTTTGGTTTCAACCATATGGTTTAACAATTATCTTTTTAAAAAATCAACCAAATTCCAACAGTTAAACTAAAATGCATTGCTGAACAATGGGCCTAAAATAATCTGCTGCTGCAAAAGCAGCTAGCTACCTGGTAACAATCCCTCCATTCTGTTCCAATTTATTTGCTGCCAGTTGGATGCTAGGGTAAGGAAAGGATGAGAGATGGGTTTGGAAGGTTCTTCTCTGCGGTGACTGTCGCAATATTCACAATTGATTTAGTAATCTTGCATAAAGCGTGGTTACATCTGAGTCTCTAAAGGAAGCCCCTTTTCTTCTTAGAGTGACTGAACTTTTCCTGGTTGAAAAGTAGCATGTATTAAAATAAAGAATGCAAAGCTCAGAGTTGTTGGAGATACTCATAAAGTTTTCAAAACCCAGAAGGTTGTCCCTACCTTCCCAATAACAATCCTTAAGATAGAAAATGTTGTACACAGAATGAAACTAGTGCAAAGCCATTTCCACGTGATATAATCATAGAAAGGGAAGTGGTTTTCCCCAAGACACTTTCCCCATAGGCTGATAAGACAGCATGAAATAATGTGATGTGTGAAGGACAGTGGTAACATTTAGTTAATCATCTCTTTTTTAGAGCTGTATCATTCTTCATTGTTACTATTTTTAAAAATTAGCATAACCCCCATCCCTGTTTGTATGAGTTAGAAGTCACACATTGCTCTCATCTTTCGTGAGACCTGAATTATTCCAATTTATCCCTGTGCCTAAAGCTAGCAAACATGTTAATGTATCAAGGGTGAAAATCTTACACTGAGATACACCCATTTTCAGCTGAATACTATGTCAGCTCATGGAAACAAATTGCTTCCATTTAAATTGCTTTTAGTCACACCACATTAACCCTTGGATATATCAAATCTAGTTGTCGTAGATATAGCATATCACAACAAGTTGATGGCTTTATTAAATATGTAAATTTCTGAAACACCTTCCCTCCCCAGTTTACATTTTAAAATGTAGTGTGTTCAGCTTGGAATATCAAAGATTGGGAAGGAGACTGAATGGGGGATGGAAAAGGACTCTAAAAGTGAGAAGTGTGGTAAAGGATGTAAATAGACGGAGCAGAGTGAAAACAGCTGGACCGAGTGCATTATATTTTATTGTCTGATTTTAATTTTGGTTACTGTTATTTGCATTTACATTTTTTAAATTTAATTTTTCTTTATAAGCTTCCATTATCACAATGATCACAATATTCAATGTACAGTCAAACATTAATTATATATCAAGATCAGATATAAGACACGATGTTAATAGACAATACATATGTCAAGAAAAAAATGTTTAAATTTCAAATACCTAATCTCTATTTTACATTTCAGAATATTAACATTACATAGAAGCATGCAGTGTGATCCTATATTAGCAATAACCATCTCGCTTTTAATGTATGCTGCTATAGGAGTCCAACTGGTCATTTCTTCTTAACTCACTTGATGAGATTGCGCCATTATTGCTACTTTTACAGTTATGGATCTGGAAGCATCCCTATGCTATAAGCCGGATGGGGTTTCACTCCCAGTCCCAAATCAAAGGAAACCCCCAGCCAACAGTACCTCTGTCATGTCTGGATCAAGCTCCAGTTTGTTCACTTACATCCAGTACATCACTGGCCTCAGGCACTGGTTCAGAACTTCCATTGCTTGCTCCTTGGCATCAGATGGAAAGACATGGCTATCATGAAATCATCAGCATTTCTGATTATATCTCCACCCAAATCTCTGGACAACCTCACCCAACAGTTTTGTGTAGCTGCAAATGGCATAGGATACAAGATGAAACTGTGGAACAGCCCATGCCAAAAAGCCAAGGGGCATGTCAGCAGGCTCCTAGTAATACTTTCTGGGACCTGTGCTTCAGGAATGCTTGGAGCTACAGTGCCTCACTCCCAGCCACTGTCCAGCAAGGCAGCCCAGAAGGAATGGTTTCAAAAACTACTGAGAGACCAAGGAGACCCAGTAGGGGTGCACCCCCTTATTCCACCTCCCGGCAAAAGCCATCTACCAAGGCCTTTTCTGTCTGGTAACAGGTCCAAAGCTAGAGTAACAACTCTCTAGATCGGTGGTTCCCAATTAGCTAAGTACTGCGGATCCCCTGTTTTTCAAAAGCCAAGCTCTACTTTTGAAAATGTTGATATTTCTGTGGTAGTTTTTGTGATGTGAATGGTACCAACATGTCTCAAAACATAACTGGGACATGAGTCTTCCAGGCTGCGCTCCTGCACAAGCCATGTGATTCAAGCAAAAGCACAGTGCCCCCAAATACATGTTTTTGGATGTTGCTGTCTCACACAAGATGTGCATCAGGCCACAATATTTTGTGCACCATGCTTTCATTCAAGAGCACAGCCCCCCAAGATGGGATCTCCCGGACATTGATGGGTATGTGCCATGGACCCCATGGGTGGGTTGCACATACCCCTTTTGGTCTGTGGACCACCAATTTGGAAACACTGCTCCAGATAATCACAAAAACTTCTGAAAGAGAGAGGCAGCAGGACTTATCTCCTTCCACCTCTCACTTGTGGTGAGTCACAGTGACAACTGTGACAGGAGGCCAGGTAAGTGCCACAAACCCTCCTTGCCTGCTGTTAATGGATAATCGTCTTCTTCCAGGAAAACATATAGTGAAGACATTTCTCATTTGATGGGTGAAAAGGCCTTGGGATAAGTGACACTTTTAAAAAAGGTTCCGCCACTAAGGTGTTTCTTCATTCACATTTTAAAACCCATTCCCGAGGCAGGGTTTGTTTACGGAATCCATCATCCTGAAACAACAAATCCATGATTCACTTCAGTGTTTTTATTTGTGTACACTGTGAAGGGGTTAACTGAAAACAGTACCAAGTGGAAAAGGACTCTACAGTAGTTCACAGGGGGCTCTTATTTTGATCCCATGCTATCTTAATGTTTGAGACTATGCAAATTCTTGTTCATGATCATTATCTTGGGCACTCATAAATGTATGATGCTCAGAAAGAAATACAAACAAGGAACAATCGGGGAGCCAACATATTGCAACATCTGAAGCAGGGGTTGCAGAGCTCAGTGTGCTGATATACAGGAATCCAGCGTATCATATAAAGGGCAGCCCCTTCACCTTAGATATTGCATCAGAAGTGCAAGCAGTCCAGGTTTTTGCAAGATCCATATAATGCCCCAAATTATACTTCGGGTGACTAAAAATTGTGAACAAAAGAGTGCAGTTGAAACACACTGCAATTGCCCCCGTTCATTTTTTGTCTGTTTTGTCTGGAGGACTTTATTTAAAGGAATGCCTTTTCCTACTTTCAGATCATCTTTGGAATCCTTTCTCTGGGTGCTTACACCAAATGAGGTCAACAAACAAACAATATCATTAATGGCTTGTGCTCATATCTTTTTGACCTTGAGCAGGCCCTTGTAAGAAGGACTATTAGTGTGTCAGGGAAAGGTTAAGCACCTTCTTTCCCTCCTCTTGCCCCTCCTCTGAAGGACTATCATGCATAAGATGGAGTAGTAGACTTAGCTCCAAAGGCAGAACTAGAACCAATAGGGGGAATTGCAGAAAAGCAGATTTCAGCTATATATTAAAAGAGCTTTCTGATTGGTAAGAGCTGTCCAACAGTGGAGCAGCCTGTCTTGGAAAGTGGTGGGCTCTCTTTTTCTGGAGGTGTCCAGATAGAGATGCTGTCTCCTCATCCTGCCTAATGCATATCCTGTATTGAGCAGGAGGTTGGTCTACGTGCCCCAGAACAACTTCATTTGCATTTTCTCAAATCTATTTACAAAGGCCCACAAAGCCAGTGCTTGCACCACTGTGGTCAATTGACATTTTATGCTAAAGGATGTGAGTTGAGGCTGTAAGGTTCTTTTTTCAGAGAAGCTTCGAAAGAGGAATAATAATAAACGAAATTCTGGTAGCACACTCTGATTCCCTGACCCCCCCCCCCATTTTGTCTTCAGATTCCACATCAGTATAGAATGACTGCATAATGAGAGGCCAATTGCTTCCAGATGCTGAACTTCCTGAAGCCCTCCCCTTCTCTCTCTGTCTCACACACTTTGAAATTGCTCAGAAAGAAATGCCTGACCATAATCACAGACCATTACAAATGGTCGCAGACTATGTTTGAACAAGGACATTACTAAAGCCATTTTACTTCACTGGATCTATGAAACAAAATAGAAAATTCTTTTCAGTAGCACCTTAGAAACCAACTGTGTTTGTTCTTGGTATGAGCTTTCGTGTGCATGCACACTTCTTCAGATACACTGAAGAAGTGTGCATGCACACGAAAGCTCATACCAAGAACAAACACAGTTGGTCTCTAAGGTGCTACTGAAAAGAATTTTCTATTTTGTTTCGACTATGGCAGACCAACACGGCTACCCACCTGTAACTGGATCTATGAAGAAGATCAAGATGGAAGCCTGGGGGGGGGGTCTGCTCCCCCATTTAAATAGCTCAAAGGAAATAATCAAAAACTATCAAAGATGGCCACAAAACCCAACACATTATGGAGTGTAAAGCCAGGGCTATCAGAGTGCATTGGGGTGCATGGAAGTTACTGGAAGGTCCATACAGATACCAAAACAGTCAACTAAAAATAATAGAGAGACAGAGAGACCCGTTTGCCATTTCATTTAAATATTTAATTTTGCCATATCGGTTCAGGCGAACCAGGTCTTGTCTTATGTCAACTTCTGGCTCCAGTGTTCTTCCTGGTAGTAGTAGTAGTAGTTGGCTTAAGTCATCTGGGATTCAAAGTTTCTTTTAAAAAGCTGTTGTGCATCTAATACATTTGCAGCAAAGAGCCGATAACAGTCAGGACGAAAGCAGGTAGCTGCGCAACTGAAAATATTGTGGTGTATGTTTGATTTTGGATGTGGTGATGTAAAAGACTAAACCAAGACATTATGCTACATGAGTAAATAGGCATGGCTGGTTCAAATGGTTGACTAAAGGCTGTGTCATCAAGTGTGCTCGTAACTCCACCGCCAGTTTAGGTAAGCACTCTTAGCAGCTTAGCTGGGGTATTCTGAATGGCTGGCAGCAAAGTACTTGTTTTGGAAACCAGGAGGCCTCACACCACACACATTCCACCCCGCCTTAGTAGTCATGGTTTGTAGCTTATACTGCTTAAATGCATCTCTGCCATGTTGGCTGCATGTTCCATTTTAAAGGGTCTATGAGCAAGGAACCAAACAAAGCTCAGTAGGTGTGAAGCACAGAAACGAAACCACATGGGAAAGACGTTAACGCATACACCCTCCTGGCCCTCTTCAATCTGCATTCTTGAGCCATTGCTTCAAAGGAGGAATCAACCACAAGCACGAACAATTGTGGCTCATAGTGCATGGCAGAGAACACATGTTTTATCCAAAAAAAGATTTTATTGGAAGTGTTGCAGGACCTGCTTTCAGATCCAGGACTACCGAGTGCTAAATTTTGTTCCATTCTAAGTTTCGCACAAAGTTACTGTCTCTGGGCTAGAATCCGTGTATGGCTGCTGGCACCAAAGGGAGGTCAGGTGCAGTGCGGAACTCAGGAGTCCAGAAAATCTGAGGTTCCAATGTATACATAGAAACTGTGGAGACATCAGAGAAACAGAGATGGTTCGAGGTGGAGCAGAGTGCTAAAACCAAGCATGTGTTGGAAAAGGCGCCCGGTAATCAAGGCAGGAAGGGGCAGGGGGAGGACCGAGCTCCAGTCAGCAGCACAAGCACCAGAATGGATAGATTTTTAGGGTTGGTGAGGGGTTGGAGTTGGGAAGAGAAGGTGGTAACACTCCGCAGGTTTGATCCAAAGGTGCCCCGGGCTGGATCTGGCACAAAATCTTGGCAGTTCCCTGTCCCTGGAATTGATGGTCAAAATAAAATAAAAGCCAAGCACTGGCTAGAGCAGATGAGTAAACAAAAATAAAAATGCTATTATTATTATTATTAGTAGTAGTAGTAGTAGTATACCACCCTTCCTCCGAAGATCATCTGGCATAAAAATACAAAATGAGAACGCAGAATACATAATAAAACCAAAACCAAACCAATAACCCCCCTCATAATAGAATTTGGAGTTTTGTTTGTTCTGAGGCCTTTGGAGCATTATTGCCTTCTCTTTGAGAGAAGGGATTTCTTGCTTTGAACATGTCCCTCCTTCAGTTTTCACTCTTCTCCATTTGCACTGAGCCTTTTGTGGTCTGGATGTTTGGCTCATGAACAGTTTTGAACAGATGCAGTTTTTACAGGGTTTTCTTTTCCCTAAAACAGTATTATGTCAATTTTACATTTTGTTTATTCCCTTGTGAGGCTTAGGATTCATGATTCCAATTTTAATTTCCATTCCCCTCTACTTTTACCTGAACCTATTTCCCATTTGGACCACTCTGGATCCTATACACTGGATTCTATATTTATCTTTCCCAACTTTCCCCATAAATCCATGGAAGCCTGTGTGGAGAACTAGCCCAAAGCCAGGACTAAGCAAGGTAGGGGTTAAATTTCGTGTCAGTTAGAACCCAAAGGGGCGGGCTCAGCCTGGGTATAAAAAACCCCTCCCTGTGGTCATTTAGGGGGAGTTGGTGGGAGAAGTAAGTTGAGCAGGGAGTGAGAGCTGGGTCTAAGAGTCTGAGGTGTAGCATTGGTGGAAGTTAGCGGCGAGGATAAACAGTTATTGTGAAATGTGTTGTTATTGTTAATTAGTTGACTGTTAGAGGTAATAGGCCAGTATCATCTAGCGGTAATAGGCCGGTATAGGACCATCTTTATAAGCTTATTGAACACCGTTTATTTATCAGAAACCACAAGCTTTTGTACACAATAAACAACTTCTTTATTCACATAAACCTCGTCTGTGGTAAATAAAGCAAGCAGGTTCCAGTTAGCAGTCTGGTGGGTTGCAGCTGGGGACCGTTTGTCGTTGGTGCAGCACTCATCGACCGTGAAACGTCCGGGGGTGCTGTACAGGGTTGAAGTGCCCGCAACAGCCTGTCCTTGGGTCCTTGCTTGGATTAGTAGAGTAATCCTCCCTCCACCACTGTCTTTAGGTTACACAGCTAGAAGTCTGTGAACTTAGCAGCCTTTTAACTAGTTTGAACTGGTGGAAGTTTTCAGAAGATTCAATTTGGAGCTTAGTAACATACATGCTTTATTGGTAGCTGTTCAATTATTTTTATCTACCAGTGTAATATTGTTTTCATTTATAAATTGATTCGTACATCCTTTTTAATCGTATATTTCAGTTACTGCTGGGTTTGTATAACTTCCTCATTTCTGTGGTTTGATTTAAATAAATCTTCCTAGGACCGCCGGTCACTTTCAGATTACTACCACTAGCTCACTGGAGCGAAAGTTAAGAAGCCATTTTCATAGCAGAAGCAGACCACTTGAGAATCCTATGTATTAAGTTCCGTGAAGGAAGAAGTGTGGCATATAAATCTAATAAATGATTTTCTTTTCCTTTCTGCTTTATGTGTAAATATTATTATATGAGAAGGATGACTAAAAAGAACCAAACTGTGAAGGTTCTGCTTTTATTACAAAGTTGCGAAAGACTCCATAGAAAATGTAACTAAGTTACATGCTTGTGCTGAAAGGAGACATTGGGTGGGGTGAAGGCAAGGAAGGATAATTCTCTAGCGAGAGCTGTCAGTAGCTCTTACTCATGTTTCATACACACTTGTCTGCTTAAGCTAAGCCAAGAAACATACAAGGCAGTAGGGTCTGTGCCAAGGACACTGAAACTTACTTCATGTCATGATAGAAACTCCTCCATTTATAATTTGATCTATGGCCCACTAGGATTAAACATAGCAGATTCAAATGAACTCCAGTGGCCTGCAGATTTAAATCCCCAAAGAGCACACAATTTACGCAGACAAAGTCGCCATCTCGGTCTCCGCAGATAAATTCCATCTGTGAATGAAATGGTTTTTTAACCAATCCAGTTTGAGGGGAGGAGAAATCATATTCGTCTGTTTGGCCTGCTACTCTGCTGTCTGGTACAGCTAACAACATTAAGGACATATAAATAATTACTGCACTGTGAGGATCTCATTTTTTTATTTTTTTAGATGCCTCCCCCCCCCACTCTGCCAAGGCCACCCCACCCCTTTCCATGAATGCTCAGCATTAGGATAGAGCAGTGTTTTTCAACCACTGTTCCGCGGCACACTAGTGTGCCGCGAGATGTTGCCTGGTGTGCCGTGGAAAAAATTGAAAAATTACTTTATATATAGTCAATATAGGCACAGAGTTAATTTTTTTAACATTTTCTAATGGTGGTGTGCCTCGTGATTTTTTTCATGAAACAAGTGTGCCTTTGCCCAAAAAAGGTTGAAAAACACTGGGATAGAGACCCCGTGGAACTACGGTGTGTTTGAAGCAGCAGCACTCCTCTTGCAAGCAGCTGAAATATCAGGAAAACTGCCATGGAAAAATATTTAGGCAAGGATTTTTTCAGTAGACAACTTTTTCTGATTCTGTTCCTCTGAATGTTATCTGTTAGCAGATGCCTTTGTGGGTTATTTTGTGTTATAAGGAGGTCTTGTTTCACGGTTATATAGCTCTACAAAAATTCAGCATCTTGGATATGCTTTGCTTGTAGGGGATATTGTAGAGTTGGGAAAGATTCAGAAAAGAGCAATCTAAATGATCAAGGGCAGGGGTCAGCTAACTTTTTCAGCAGGGGGCCGGTCCACTGTCCCTCAGACCTTGTGGGGTGCTGGACTATATTTCGGGGTGGGGGGGGGGATGAACGAATTCCTATGCCTCACAAATAACCCGGAGATGCATTTTAAATAAAAGCACACATTCTATTCATGTAAAAACATGCTGATTCCCGGACCGTCCGCGGGCCGGATTTAGAAGGCGATTGGGCCAGATCTGGCCCCTGGGCCTTCATTTGCCTACCCATGATCAAGGGGATGGAAGAGCTCCCCTATGAGGAAAGGTTGAAGCACTTGGGGATTGCAGCACTTGGGAAAATGAGAGTAAGAGGTGGCATGATATAAGTTTATAAAACTGCCGGTATGCATGACGTGGAGGAAGTTTTTCTCCCTCTCTTATAACACAGGAACATCCACTGGAGCTGAATGTTGGAAGATTCAAGATGGTTAAAAAAAATTACTGCTGTACTTCTTTACACAGTGCATAGTTAAACTATGGAACTCATTTCCACAGGAGGCAATGATGGCCACCAACTTACATGGCTTTGAAAGAGGACAAATTCACAAGGGATAAGGCTCTCAATGGCTACTAGCTATGATGGTTAGGCTCTGCCTCCACATTTGGAGGAATTTATATATCTGAATACTGGTTGCTGGAAACCTCAGGAAGGGAGAGTGCTGTGTGCTCGGATCCTGCTTGTGAGTTAATCACAGGCATCTGTTTGGCCAGGATGCTAGCCTAGATGGGCCATTGGCCTGATCCAGCAGGCCTTTCTTATGTTCTAATGTTATGTTCTTGTTTGTGAGGCTCTGGGGATAAAAGCCTGCAAAGATTTGTTTAAAATCACTAACTTTGCTGGAAATCCCACAATCTTTTAGCCGCTTATCTTATAATTGCCATGGATTGCTCTCAATGAACAATGCACTAGCCAGTGTTTCTAAAAATGTTTTACATGTAGTGTGGCATAGTGAGTAAGATGTCGGACCAAGAGAGGACAGGCTCAGGTTCAAAGCCTCACTCAGCCACAATGTTCACTGGGTGGCCTTGGGCCAATCAATATCTCTTGGCTTAAGCTCCCTCACAAGGATTTTAAGAGGAAAAATGGGGTGAAGGGAGAATTTGAGAACCTTAAAGGAAGGGGGGGCACAAACTTGCAATATATAACAAGAGTGCTTCTATATTTAAGGTGAAGAAGTGTGCATGCATACAAAAGCTCATACCAAGAACAAACTTAAAAGGACCATTAGGTCCAGTCATGTCTGACTCTGGGGTTGCGGCACTCATCTCACATTACTGGCCAAGGGAGCCGGCGTACAGCTTCCGGGTCATGTGGCCAGCATGACAAAGCACATGGAAACGCTGTTTACCTTCCTGCCAGAGCGGTACCTATTTATCTACTTGCACTTTGACGTGCTTTCGAACTGCTAGGTGGGCAGGAGCTGGGACCGAGCAACGGGAGCTCACCCCGTCGTGAGAATTCGAACCGCCGACCTTCTGATCAGCAAGCCCTAGGCCAGGGGTCTGCAACCTTTAAGACACAAAGAGCCACTTGGACCCATTTCCAAAGGGAAAAAACAACAACTGGGAGCCGCAAAACCATTGCAACATTTAAAACAAATATAACGCTGCATATATTGTTTCTTACCATAATGCAATAATAATAAATAACGTATAGGAGCCAATGCAAAGTATAATTAGTAAAAACAACAAGAATAAGTTCTTACTTTTTTGCATTGACTCAGGGGCGTACCCAGAACCAAAACTGGGGGGGGGGGCAAGCCATGGTCATTCAGGTTGTGACATTTCAGCACGGAAAGGCGAATGAAACCAAAATTTTAGGGAAATTATATATAATTATAGCAGTGCTTTATTACAGTAGTTATTACAATTATTTGCTTGGTTTTTTAAATTTTTTATTCTAGTTACATGTCTTATACCAGGGGTGGCCAACTCCCAAGAAACTGTGATCTACTTTCAGCAGTGATCTACCCCTGTTTTTGGGGGTTCAGCTCAAAGTTGTTTGGGGGGGTGTGGTGGGTGGGAGAGAGGGCTTCCCCCTCTAAGATAGGTTGGCAAGCGAACTAATAAAGAAAGAAAAAAGGGGGTGGGAATGGAAAAGTGGGGTGGAAAAATATAAATTGGTGGGGTGGGGTGAGGAGGATATCTATTAAAAATATGTAGTAGTTTAAAAATAAAAATAAAGGGGGGGAATCTTTTTCTTCTTTTTCCTTTTTTTGAAAACAAAAACAAAAGGGGAAGAGAAAAGAAAAGGGGGGATAGAGGGAGAAAAGGGTAATAATAAAAATTCAAATAGAGTGGCTGCAGCAGCTGTGGGGGGTGTTTGTTTGTTTTTCGTTTGTTTGTTTGTTTTAAAAATGGGATTTCTCCCCTTGGATTAAAAAAGGAGGGGAGGAAGAAAAAGAGAGGGGGGTGGGAGAGCAAGGCAAAAAGCCAAAAAGCAAAAAACAGGTTTGAAGGGGGGGGATCGCGCCAGGCACTGCAGCACGCCGGCCTCGGGGCTCCGGGCCCCCGAGCCGCCCTTGGGGCCGTCGTTGAGCATGTACACCGCCCGCAGCGAGCTCTGGCGAAGCACCGGTTGGCGGAGGTTTCAGAAGCAGCCCGGACGTTTTTGCCGCCGCCGCCCCAAAGCAGCTCTACTTCATCCTGTCAGCGACCATCACCGCCCTCCCCTCACGGCGACGCCTGGCCCGCCTGCTCCGCCCTCCGCGCGGCCGCTTTGAAAAGGATTCCGCCCGACAGGGGCCGCTCAGAACAGGGACCGCTCCAATCGCCACCGCCACCTCCCGCCGCCTTTATTATCCCGACTCTTTTCTCTCTCTCTCTCTCTCTCTCTCGATAACTCGCAAAGCCCAGCTCCTTCTTCTCCCCACCCTAACGCCACCCTCATTGGCACGTTCCCCTTAAACAGGAACAGGCATCCCGGCGACTCATTGGCCGAACGAAGCGTCGCTCTCCCGTGCCCGCCTCCCGCCTTCATCCTCAGTGGCTACCTCGGCGGTAAGGCCCCGGCTCCGAGCCTATGCGCCAAGGCGGGCAATCTGTCCTGCCAATCGGCACGCCGAGGTGGTAAAAGCTCAGCCCTCCCCACACGCTTATTGGTGTGAAGAAGTCGCTTCCTCTCTCTGGGAGTGGTCAAGGTGGACATCAATCTTGGGTCTGTCCTCGGGAACCCCGAGAGGGCTGAGAAAGACCGCCCAGCTGTTCAACGTTGATGCGGATTATTCATGGTTTTTTGGCCCTTTTTTTGCTGATAACCATTTAATTATTATTGAAAGGGCATTGAAAGGGGGCATGCCGGAGCCGCGGGAGACCTGTCAGAGAGCCGCATGCGGCTCCGGAGCCGCAGGTTGCTGACCCCCGCCCTAGGCTCTGTGGTTTAACCCACAGCGCCACCTGCATCTCAAGAACAAATTTAGTTGGTCTCTAAGGTGCTACTGGAAGGATTTTTTTTTTTAAAAAAATTGTTTTGTTTTGTTTTGACTATGGCAGACCAACATGGCTACCTATCTGTAGCAAAAATAAGGTTATGTCATCATAACCCTCAAAATTCTATAGCTCATAAAAATGGCATCTGTTGGGCCAATGTGGGCCCTGGCCCTTGATGCTTTATGTTATTTAGACCAGGCAATGAATGGTTCATACTGCAAGAGGTACCTCTGGGAAGTCAATAGGGAACGCAAACTCAGTAATATGAGCCAGATGCTTCCTTCTGACAGCCAGCAATTTATAATGAGGGAATTTGTTCCTTTTTGAAAGAAGAAACACCCATTGCTTCTCGTAATGTGACTAAGGACACATGCTTGGCAATGGATCTTAGAATACATTTTTAAATCAAATTTGCGTTTCCACTGTCGCTATATACTCAGAATCCAATTTTCCTTCCACAATTAACTACACCCCATATTAATTCTGTTTGGAATCCTGTCATCTCTACATGTTCTTTTAGAGTTCTTCTTTATACTCATTTCACAAAACCCATACTACTGAAATACCAAGATATGTCCCTCCTTTTATGTTTTTTATGTTTTTATGGGTTTTTTTGCTGTGATTTTAATTGATGTTAGCTGCCCTGAGCCCGGTTTTCTGGCTGGGAAGGGCGGGGTATAAATAAAAATTTTATTATTATTATTATTATTTACTTAGTGATTTCCCCAACCAGCAGCCCTCAGCAGAAGAAGGTGGTTGGTTCTCACACATTCTCCTTCTGCTCTCCAACACCAGGCTGCCTGTGGCCAAGAGAAATCCCAAAAATCCCATGGCCTCTTCTGCTTCTTATAGGTCAAGCCACACTGTTTCCCATTTTCCGACCGCTGCCTTCATAGCCACAACTGCACACTTACTCACAAGTAGGCTGTTGCTTCAGCTCCTGGCTGAATGAATATTATGGAGCTGTAGCACTAGCAGTATTGTGCTCTCCTTCTCCAGGGATGACTTTTGAGTCGCTGCTACCTTCGTGGCTGGGAAGTTTCATCTTTATCTAAGGCAAGGGTTTCCAATGTGATGCCTTCCAGGTGTCATGGGCTACAACTCCCACCACCCCTGACCAGTAGCCCTGCTGGCTGAGATTGGTGGGGATTGTAGTCTACAACATATGAAGTGCTACCCATGTTCTGAAGTTTGCTCCACTTGAGGTTACCCCCACTCCAACTGGGATTCTTCTTGTTCCAGGGTGAAATTGAGACAGGGGGAACCTAGTGCATGAGGCTGAACAAACTAGAGACCTGCAGCCCAAGAACTGTACAGTATATTTAATTCAAATCAAAATGTAAAATTCAGCCCCTGTTTGGCATCCAATATCTCTTGACTTATTTGCTCACAATTCCTTTCCCAACTGAGCACAAAATGTCCCTTTGCATTCTTTTAAAGTAGAACAATGTGGAATCCTCAAATAGTGAAATATTTTCCTTTAGCTTTCTATTTGCCTTTTGACTTAGAATTGTTGTTTAGACAAGATAATTAGATTTTTTCATAAACCTTAATCAATAACATAAGAAACCTTAGCACAGAATTCCAGCTCTACAGTGGCAATAGTTTCAAGTGGCATGGTAGGGATATACTGTAATAATAGCTGTTCTTATTTTCATTTTTCAAACACCATAAAGTCCCAGGGTGATTTACAACACAGAATATGGAAATCAGTTAAAAACAATCTAATAATGTCAAAGGCCAGGCTACTATGGAGTATTAATGTACTAATAATGAACACACTCATAGGCCAAAGCTATGAATGGTTACTCAGAAGTAAGTCTCACTAAGTTGCATTTTTTAAAAAAGCAAAAACAGCTTTTCCAATTTTTTAAACAGTTACAATATTATATTCCATTTTCATTGCAAATACAAGACAATAAGAGAACATTGGAATAGGTTGTTTTATACATTTATTTTCTGCATTTCTACAGCCACTAACAACAACAACAACAATTTATTATTTATACCCCGCCCATCTGACTGGGTTTCTCCAGCCAGTCTGGGCGGTGTCCAACAGAATATTAAAATACAATAGTCTATTAAACATTAAAAGCTTCCCTAAACAGAGCTGCCTTCAGATGTCTTCTAAAAGTCTGGTAGTTGTTTTTCTCTTTGACATCTGGTGGGAGGGCGTTCCACAGGGCGGGTGCCACTACCGAGAAGGCCTTCTGCCTGGTTCCCTGTAACATGGCTTCTCGCAGCAAGGGAACCTTCAGAAGGCCCTCGGCGCGGGACCTCAGTGTCTGGGCAGAACAATGGGGGTGGAGACAAGAGTTCTTTGGGTGGCTCACAAAGCAAACACACACACACGCACACACAGTACAAAAAAATAATAGCTATAAAAAAACTACAAAATTGAAACACAGCTAAAAGTAAATGCCCAAAAACATATAAGTTATATAAAAGACCTGGGTGAATAGAATGATCAGTGAACAGGCCATAAAGATCATGCCAGATGAACCTTTCTAGGAAGCCTGTTTCATAACTGGGGTGCCACTACAAAAAGGGCCCTTCTGTAATAGGACTAGAGACACTATCAGAACTGTTGTAATACTAAGCAGTACAATTCCAAGTGTGGCACCCACTTATCCAGGGTTTACCTCTCTCTATCCACAAGCTCCAAAGGAAAACAACAGTAACACAAGCCTTGAGTGAACTAGATGAAAGCAGAAATGGGGACAGGTGGGGGGAGAGAGGGGTACTACACTGACCATTTTGTTCCCCATTTTGCCACCCATTTCTCTCCCCTTCCCTAGGCTCTCATACAGTGACCATGTGACTCACTTCTCAGAGGACAGTTGTTTATTAGAGGGGCTGCATGTCTGATAAAAAAAATCAATAAAAGGGGGGGGGAAGCAGGGCTTTGAGCCCATCAGCAGCAGACTAAGCAGGTACACAGCTCACCTGGCCTGTCTTCTCCCAAGGTGGTGCAATGTACTGCATTTCTATTTAAATTATAGTAATTATTTATAAATGTGCATCTCCCCATATGGACTTGTTGCATGCAAATATGTCCTCCTCTTTGTCCTGCTTTGAGCAATGCAGTTCCTCTTTTTCAACGACGCACAAGGGCCCAGCCGACCTTTCGAGAAAAGTTGGCATAAGCACAAACCAAGTGACACAGGAGAGGGCTGGCAGGGCAAGAGGGGGAACATGGTTGCCCTGCCCCTTCTGCTTCCTTCCACTCCTGAACTTTTGAGTGTGTGAGTCAAATGTTTCCCTAGATACAAAGCACAGACCAATTTCTGTCTGGTGGGCAGCATTTAATCCAAGGGCTAAAGCCTTGAAAACAATGTCAGTTTATGGGAAATCTCATAAAATAAACAGAGCAGATAGCTCAGCGTGATAAGATAACACTAGAACTTGTGGACAACCAGTGAAGCTGAATGTTGGAAGATTTGGGGTGGATAAAAGAAAGTATTTCTTTATGTAGAGCGTAAACTGCAGAACTCGCTTGCACAGGAGGCAGTGACGGCCAGCAACCTGGATGACTTCAAAAGCAGATTAGTCACATTTGTGGAGGAAAGGGCTATTGAGGACTAGTAGACATGAAGCTATGCTCTGCCACCCCAGTTGGAGGCAGAAATGCTTCTGAGTACTAGTTACTGGGAACCACAGGAAAGGAGAAGGTGCTGTGCTCAGGTCTTGCTTGTGTGTTTCCCACAGGCATCTGGTTGGCCACTGTGAGAAAAGGTTGTAATTCGAGGACCTGGCTCCCGCATGCAGAAATAAAACTCAGTGACACAAAACATTTTTGGTTAATGGAAGGAAAAAGGTCACAACTTTTATTGGTTACAGCATGTGAATGGTATTGGCTTAGGCATTGGGTTGAACAAACTACAGTTGACTCCCCCCGCAGAGCGTGGAGTCACTCAAGGGTTAACCGCCCAGGAGGTGGAGCCTGTTGATGTGAGATACAACTGGAAGCTCCACCCCTGAAGTCACCGGGGGTCGTGCCATGGCCCTAGCCACCAACAGGGCGTCGGACAGGATCCACGGCCGCCAGATTCCTTACGGAATATCCAGCAATTGGAGGGTTAGGCGATGGCCTGAACCTTGCCCTCCGATACCACACTAAACCCAATGCCTAACCGCCAATCTAACAGAGTTGTGACAATTTGCTACGAGGTAGGCGAAAAACCAAGAGGCTGAGCCAATTTGCCAATTGGAGAAAAACTCCTACCAGGCCCCTTGCATAAACAAGGTGACCAACTGAAGTCCATAGCAATGTCCTAACCAGAGCCAACCTAAGGGAGGGTGGACGGGTGATCTGATGAAGCAGTGACGCAGAATGGCGGAGGACGCTGCTGCGGCTGCCCTAAGAGCAACTAAACCCTGCCCCCTTGCCAGCCCTATTGGCTGACTGCTAGGGGCGCGGCACGGCAGCCGGACAAAGGTAAGGCAGGTAAGGCTGGGGGCGAAATGCCCCCACGATGATGCGGGAACCGGCTCCCAACCACAACCCCTCCCCTCCTGGAGGAGGAGAGGCTATGCTAGACTAGATGGGCCATTGGCCTGACCCAGCACGCTCTTCGTATGCTCTTACGATTTTGCTTTGAGCCCTTTTCCTTTCTCTTTTCTGCAAGTTTGACATGTTAAATGGCGGAACTCACGAGACAACTCATGTCACATTACTACAACCCCTCAGTAATATTAAATTATACAACAGCAAATAGTATAGTTATATATGGCGCAACTAAAACATAGAGCAGAGCTGCTGACCTTGCAGAGATGTGGCACTACCCTCTTACTCTCACACACAAATATTCTAGCTGATACAAACCTTTAGGACTTGGGTGCCAACTCATTATCTACAGATGTGAAGTTATTCCCCTCTCCTGTAAATTTTAACAGGGTTTCATGTAGACTGCAGTAAAGGACACAAATATTTTTATAACACCAAGTGGTTTGTCTGTGTTTGGTCAGTCAAGGAAAGTGGATCTTGGTTAAGAACCTCCAAACCATCCCTTCCACTGGGGCTGGAAAAGCATTTTAATATGTTAATGACATGATAAGAAAAATCAACGGGGTGGGGGTGGGGGTGGCAGGACACACCATTGTTAAGTAGTTGGCAGCCTGTAAATAAATCATTATGTGCCTGAGAAAATGAGATGAACTCTCTACTAGTTTGTGTTTATACGAGGACACATCTAGTTTGTGTTGAAAAAGGATCATCATCAGCCTCGTAAATTTCTTTTTCATCTCTTTGGCACCTCTCTGCCAAAAGCTTTTTTTTTTTTTGGATTTCAAGACTTCTGAAAGAGTCTATTCAGTATTATTTCCATTTTTTTTCGTTCCCCCTCTCTTCCCACCTCCCCTAACGCTGTACAGATGGCTTGAGGGAAAGAGGTGGGGGGGTTAAGTGTGTGTGTGGTCATAATTTACATGTGTTACTGTAACAGGAGGGTAATCTTATTAGCTGGAAAAGGAGTACACACTGGTCTAGAAAAATGTCATGAATGGGAACTTCTCTCCCTTTGTGAATGAGAGGCATGGCATGGGGGGGGGCAGGATTCCAACTGGGACCATGGGGGCAGCAAAGGGTTAAAAACCCATCCCTCCCATGCTATGGTCCCAACAGAGCTTGGTGCTCCCCCCCCCCATCTCTGCACCAGGCAAGCTATTTGCTTAACTGAAACCAGGTACACACTGGCAAGCATCTACCTTGGCCTAGGAGTATCAGTATTGGGCAGATAAAGACTTTGGCCATCATATATGGGTATGCCAACAAGTCTTCAGTCTATATGCCCCATATGGGTTCCAAATGTCTACAGAATTATCATGGGGTCATTCAATGCCTCAACTTTTTCAGAGGGCTAGGTGTAAAAAGCCTTCCTTTGAAAGTTGAAGGAATACCTTTGCAGGCAAACAAAGTGGGGACATTATTTTTGACTCTTTATTTAGTGTTACTGTATCACTCTACATTCAGTAGGTTGAGCTGCGAACTCGTCAAGGAGCATGCAATTTTCATATTGGGTTTATTAATTTCATGCCCACTTATGATTAACTTCAGTCTTCTCTATTCCTTAAAAAAAAAGGTTTGTTCTGTTTAAAAGCTTTTCTTGTGTTTTCATGGCAGACATAAACAAATAGTGGAGTGTTGTCTATATAGCTTTATATTTTGTAATAAATATGTTCACCCTTAGGGTTCTACAAGACTGTTTTGACTGTAACAGAACAACACTGGAAAACAGCTTCAGATGTGAGGAGATAGAGGGGACAGGAACCAGCTTGACAAGTCCCTGCCTAGCAATGGGCCCAGGTGAGGAAAGCAGAGGAGCACCAAGGAGGAGTAAGAATGGACAAGGCAGGTTGAGATGGAGTCCTCCTGGTGCCACCCTCCATGCAGTCCATTAACTACTGTACTTAAGATGGCCTTTCCCACACTAACTTGCCTGAACCTTGAAATCACCTGCGGCTCTTCTCTACATGTCACCTTCAAGAGAAGTCCAGAGGGTGGCAGCAACAGGAATACTTTCTCCACAGAGGCTTGCCTGACACCAGCCTTGTCATTGTTTCAGCACCAAAGTCGTTTTTGTTTTCTTGCGCTCCAGTGTGACATATTATATTGTTAAATCTGTGTTCATAGTGTTTATTATTGCATCTTTTTTTTTTTTACTTTGGTTGTAAATTGCTTAAGGACCTTTTTAGTGCCAGCAATAAATTTAATAAACATATAATTTTATAAAACTTGTAATCCGCCCTGTGATTTTTGGATGAAGGGCAGTATGGCACAATGGTCCACAGTGGCACAATTTGTCTCCTTCCCACTATGTTAGGTGTTAGCGGCACCTCCCTCTGTCAGTTGGAGTATGGGAATAGCCTTCTTGACTACTCATTAATCCTATTCACTGGGCAGTCCATTGGAATGATGGTTGGCACCTCAATTTGCACACAATCACAGAAAACTGCTGGACCATGGGGAATGCAGTCAAACTGTTTAAGAACATAAGCAGGCCCCTGTTTGATCAGGCCATAGTTCTGTGTGGTCCAGCATTCTGTTCTCACAGCAGCCAACCAGATGCCTATGGGAAGCCAGTGAACAGGAACTCAGTGCAACTAGCATTCTGAGACATATTGCCTCTGACCATGAGAGTAGATAATACAGCCTTCATAGCTAGCTTTAGATCAAGCTTTAGATTCCAGTTTAGCTAGTTTATGGATTGCATAATGGATCTGAGAGTAAAAAGGATATGGAAAAATGAAAAAGAGAGAATAAGGTGAAATTAAAATAAGTAGAATGAAAGAAGTATGCCAAACCAAATGACTAGCTCCCAGAAATGCTCAAATTCTCATATCCTTTAAGCATCTTAAGCCTCTCCAAATATGTATTTGTCTTGCCATTACGATTAGCCTGTCTGATTGATGCAATTATTATTATTATTATTATGGAACTTTAAACTTTGAAACCCTCCCTAACATCTGCTTGTTTTATTATGTCCTAGGTTGCTATGGAAACGTGGAACTAAAACAGTCTTCTTCAGGAAGATATCGTTCTGCATTACGCAAATTGCTGCTTAAATCTTTCCAAGGTTACATCAGCGAGTCACAAAAGCCGTCCACTTTTGACCCATGACCTTCATCATCAATATAAGACTGGACTGGCTTTAAGCTGAAACTAATGTTCTCTATACAGTGGAATAACTCCACAATGGATTTTAGCTTACCACTAACACTTAAACCGTGTCTGCTCTCCTGGAGAAGTGTCATAGGCTTGGGGTTCTACTGGCCCATCAGTGTTGTATGAGGCCCAGGTAGTCTCTGTAGCAAGGAGTGCTTACATCCAGTCCCAGCTGGTTTGCCAGTCACAGACTCTTCTGGGTCGGCATAGCCTAGCTGCAGTGATACAGCCTCTAGTAATCTCAGGTTTAGACTACTGCAATGTGTTCTATGTGGAGCAGTCCTTGAAGATGGTCCAAAAGTTGCAACTAGTGTATGATGCAGCTACCAAGCTATTGACAAGCTTTGCAAAATGGTACCATATTGCACCCATCCACAAAGAGGTGAACTGGGTGCCTGTTTATTACCAGGCCCATTTTAAGCAGGTGACAATTGTCTACACAGCTTGGAACCAAAGTATTTGAATGAACTCCTTTTTCCATTATCTGCCAACATGCACCTTGAAGCCTTGCTCATGGTTCCATCAGTATCTGCAGTTTGCTATGCACCAAAATGGGGCAAGGCCTTCTCTGCTATGGCATCCCAGATGTAGAATTCCCTGCCCCTTGGAAATGTGACCGTCCTCTAAATTATCAACTCCCCCCCCCCCAATCTTACATTGAAACTATGTTGAGGCTGATGTAGGAAAAAAACGTTTCTCCTTGCTGGGTTGCTGTAAACTGGCTTTACGTTTTTATCTTAGGGCTGGACTGAGATAAATTTTATGAAGTGCTTTCTTAGAATATTGTGAACTGCCCCATAAATATCCAGGTTGAAGGGTGGGGCAGAAACTAATGACCCCCTGCAAATACTGCCGAATCGAAGCAAGTGTGTAGTAACCAAGACTATGAACTAAATTCAGTTCTGGTAGCCAGAGCAAATGTCTGAGCTCAGAAGTCTTTAATTCTAAGTGTACAGTCGTACCTTGGAAGTCGAACGGAATCCATGTCAGAAGTCCATTTGACTTCCAAAACGTTCGGAAACCAAAGCGCAGCTTCTAATTGGCTGAAGGAAGCTCCTGTAGCCAGTTGGAAGCCACGGGAGCCCCGTCAGATGTTCGACTTCCAAAAAACATTAGCAAACCGGGACACTCACTTCCAGGTTTGTGGCATTTGGGAGCCAAAACGTCCGAGTACCAAGGCATTTGGGATCCAAGGTACAACTGTATGTATTTTGTAGCTGGCTCTAGTTGGTGGATCACTGGGTTCTGGTAAAAAAAGAAGGTAGATCCTGAGAGCTTGAAGTCTGCTCCCCTGTGGCCTACAATGATTAGTAGCTCTGCAGGGTAAAAATGGCAAAAGTATTTCCCAGTCCTACATGGAGATCTTTGAACCTGAGACTTCCCGTGCTTTCTCATAGAGGTGCAGACTATCCCTTAGAAGTCCTCTGATTCTAATCTGTTTGAAACCAACTAAAAGGTATTTTAAGACATCACCAGCTGGATAAACTGAAACTCATTTGTTTGCGCACCTCTCACAAAACAAAAGGCCTTGCAGAATGAACACCTGCACTTAAGTCCTATAAAACATTTAATGCCTTAGCACAGCCTTCCACCCACCCTGTGTCACATAATTCTACACATTCGCACACCATCGGCAAGTGGAAGAAGATAAAAACTGGGACATGTTCCAAGTTCAAAAGACAAGTTCTCAACAATGTATTGTGAATAATCTTTGGAAGAGATCACTGCGTTAAGGTATCATTGCGCTTGATTTAGTTCATTTTTCCATTGACGTTGCTAAATCAGCTTTCCATCCAAGGATACCTAGTAAGGGCATCAAAACATATGTATTATAGGAAAAGAATGGGAAAGGAAACAATTCATGCCCTGATAATTTGTTATTTCTTGGGGGGGGGGGATTGGAAGTCCCCCCCCGCAATGTGGGGTGACTTTGCCCCAGCCACACACACACACACATACACAGTTTGAAGGCTTAAATTTAAAGCTCCCATCTTTGTGATAAAATATATTAAGGTTTCTCTGTGTCCCAACAAATAGCAACAAACCACAATGCCCAACAAAAACTTGAGGCAATTTGTATTGTTAAAAGGAACACAGTAGCCTCTAGTGGTGAACAGTTGCCATTGCACCTAAATACTTTGTGGTGAAGCTTTTTCGGTTAAAAAAAAAAGGCACACCCCCCCCCCCACCTTTCTCTTCAGTGATCCATACAGGTTTGCAGCCCTGTTTTGAGGGAAGGCATGCAGCCCCAATAAGACATAGTAATTTGTTCAAGGAAACCAGTGCCTTTGTTTTGTGAATGGCAGTATTTAATTAATTACATTCATTCATTTCAGATATCAAACTGACAATAGCTCTCTAAAGCTTAGGACAGTAGTCTTCAACCACTTTAGATCCAGGATCCACCTTCTCAGTTTTTATTACCATATGTTTGTATGGTGGTAGTGTTGCTGCCACACTCTCTAGGGCCAGGTTGCAACACAGTCGCTGATCCAAACCAACCAGGTGAAGACAAATTAACTAGGGGGCACTTAACGACACTTTAATCCTTGAGAGGGTACTCAAACTGTGGTCTGCAAGCTTCATTCAGGTGGGCTGTGGCATCTGTGGATTTGTAGTTGGAGACAGGAGATGGTGCACCCATGGCATTAAATAGTCACACTGACTTTAATTGTATTGCGTTGCTTCTTTTATTTCTTATATTGTAATTCAATAAAATACAACATAAGAAATAAAGTGAATCGCTTTTTGTGCTCATTAGAGACAAGGAAGAACCCACACAAACCATCGTCAGAGACGCAGGGTGGAATTCAGCGTCTCACTATGATGAACCTTCCGCCCACACAAGCATTTCAGTTTGGGAAGGTGCCCTCCCCACTCCTCCTTCGGTGCACTGTTCTACAGGTTCTCTTGAGACACCCCTCTCAGTCCATTTCAGGCAGTGGGGGGGGGGCGGGTACAGGGGAGGAGAGGAGGCCAAGTCCCATTGCACAAGTGGAAGTCCTTGTGCAGGGCTTTCTGCTGATGGTGTTCATTAGGTGAATGCTACCTGCAACTCTTAGGGAGCCTTGGAAGTAAGAGTTGCCATGCTTCCAGTTTCAGCCTATCAGCTAGCACAGGGATGGGCAACCTTTGTTGCGGAAAATGTTTTTGGAATCCGGATCCCTTTAGTTGCAGCCAGCCCTGCAGGTGGACAGGGATGAAGAGAGCTGAAGCCTGACAACATCTGGGAACAAAATAAAAATAAAAAATCCTTCCAGTAGCACCTTAAAGACCAACTAAGTTTGTTCTTGGTGTAAAGTGTATCTGAAGAAGTGTGCATGCACATGAAAGCTCATACCAGGAACAAACTTAGTTGGTCTTTAAGGTGCTACTGGAAGGAATTTATTATTATTATTATTTTGTTTCGACTATGGCAGACCAACACAGCTACCCACCTGCAACATCTGGGAAGACAAAGGTTCCCCACCACTCAGCTAGACCTGGCTGCTAACACAGCAGGCAAGATGGCTTCAGTTCTAGCCGCACAAAGGAGTCGCACTGAGCTCAGCAGCACTTACTTCAGAGTAACCATTTTTGGAATTGGCTTGTTAGCATTGACTGTCATATGCGGATCCATATTTCCTAACCATTTCCCAGACCAGACCATCTTTAACACGCACACTGATCATAATCTTTCTCCTATGACGTGAAACGAGGAAGCCAAAACATTTCACAATCACTTTGGATTCAGCTAACATTATGTGAGTAACATTGAGCAAAACAATCCAACACACCCTATGACACATCAAATAACACGGCAAAGCCAATATTACAAAAGTTTTCAGCAACTATTTTAAATATGCTTTTACTCATGGATGGCTTTAGCACTTAACTGTCAAGATAGCTGGACTTTCCAAATGATGTTTTCCAGTGCATTATTAATTGCATAGGGTTATATGCAATCCCAAATATATTTCCTCAAGCTAGCACGTATTGCAGGGAAATCACAGCACTCAAATAGTAAATTTGGGGATCTTTATTCCCAGAACTGCATCCTTTTTTTAAAAAATCCAGTGCATCTTCTACCTTAGTATGTGGGAACACTTACAGAGCACTTTAAAAACGCAAGCTATAAGCTACATACTCAACCCCCACCCAACACAAATTGGCCCCATCCACTTTTACACTTGAGCCATGCCTACTCTGAAATTTTGGCCACACCAATTTTGACATGAGAGAGTCACATCTGGGTTTGGGTTCAGAGAACTTTAGCATGATGTGAAAGATATTTAAAGCAGATTTTTAAAGGAATCTGATTAGCTTTCAGTGCTAACCCAGGTTTGGGGCAAGTACTCTTCGATGAGAGAACCCCAACAGATATAAAACCACAAAATATGCAGATGATAAAGCATGGAAATATAGCCTGTTAGACATTTAAAATACCCCTTTCTAAGTTGCTTGCAAAGTTCCCTACTTCCCTTTGCATAGAAACAGACCACACATTCGGTTTACTTATAAACTATTCAAAGGTCAGATTCATGTGCTTTTCCATATAGCAGCAAGGAAATGCAGGCAGTCTAAGTTATTTCTAAATTATTTGTATAGAACAGGGATGTCTGACAGGTCGAACCTGGTCGACCTCAGTCAACCACGGGCTTCTTTTCCTTTTCGGTGGCATAAGATTGAGTTTTCGCTATGAGGTAGATTGTTTCCTCAGTGATCTTATCTTTTGGTGAGTGACTTTCCCCCTTTCCCCTCCCTAAAAAAAGCTCAACAACTTAGACCTGACCCCCCCAGGGGTCAATCACTGCCAGTTTTTTATTCTGTGAGTAGATCGCAGTCTCTTGCGAGTTGGATGTCCCTGGTATAGAAGAACTGTCCATGCAACCCAGGCCCACGCAGAGCTTGTCTGAGGCCCAGGACCAGAGTCTTCTCCTTGGCAAGGCAGTGCAAGTCCTAGTGGGGCCCTCAGCCAGCTTAGCCCTCCGAGGCCTGGGGCAAGGGTACTTGGATGCTCCCCCTTCATGGGCCTGATGCAACCACCCCAGACTAATCTGCTGAGTATAGCGAAGATTCAGACATCAGCTGTGGATTGCTAAAGATTTCAGAGCAAATAATTTGTTATGAGACCAAAACCAAATCAGATAGAATTTAATTACATATTTGAAAACTGCATATAATTTCACACTGTGGTATGCTGGCTAAGGAATGTTTTGGGGATTTCCCACACACACACACGGGCCAAAGCTCTTCTGAAATTAGCTGGAAGTGGAACTAAAATGGGATTTCCACGTAACACTAAATATAGCACTATGTGCCTCACAACAGTCCTGCAATACTTGCAGGATCTTAAATATGTTTCAGTCAGCAAACATTCCTGCCCCCTCACCCTAGCTTTATTTTAAAGAGGCTTCTCTGATACTAGTCCTTTAATTAGTGTATATCTGCTTACTGTCAGCAGGAGAAAACATAGATCATCTTACTTGGTTACCTGAACTAAGCTGCCATGCTATTTCCATATTATTCTTACCATTTAGCATAACAGAACAAACAGATCTGTCAACACAGATAATGTAATGTGCCACAGAAAGACAGCGTTAGGACTGAGGTGCAACCTGCCAGCGTTATGTTGCAGGTAATAAAGAGGCAGGCACAGAGGAAGCCTCCTTGCTACCCGGGGCGGCGAATGGAGGCACCCCCTGGGGGCGGGGCGTCCTGACGTTGCGTCGTGATGTCATGACGCAACGTCAGGACGGAGTAAGCATGCGCCAAATCTGGCGCATGCTCACTCCGCAGCTGATCGCTTAGTGGCTTGCAAGGTCGCTGCAGGAGCAGCAGCAGCGGCACACGAGCCGCCCATAGTGGCGCTGGCAGGCGGGCCCTGGGCAGGCCGGTGTGGCCTCGCTCCACGGCTTGCTCGCAGGCTGCCGAGGTTTGCAAGCAGGCTGTGGGGTGAGGCTGCCTCTCCGCGGCTTGCTCGGGGCCCTTCGGGGGGTGGGGCCAGCCCAAGTGTCACCCCCTCCCTTGGAACCTGGGGCCCCCGCCCCCCCTACGCCCCGCCCTCGCTACACCACTGGAAAGAGGTATAGTAGCTCAGACTCAGATTTATTTCCCTGCAGACTGAACAAAATAATTATTTTTTTCAAAGGGAGATCTACGACAAAATGTTGCAAGATGGAGGGCTCTGTTTTGGGTTCCAGTCAGCCATGCCCTCTCACATGATACTCCCTTGCATTCCATCTCCCAGGAGCGTAGGAAGGGGGGGCAGTCGCCCCGGTTATCATCCTGGAGGGGGGTGACAAAATCCCCCCGGGTGCTGATTGCCACGCTGATCGCCCCCAATAGGCAGCTTGCCCTCCCCCCAGATGGCTTGCCCCACTCCGTGGGTGCACAGCATGTGCGCTGCTCTGGGTACCCGAGCGGCTAGCTCTGCCACTGCCATCTCCCACCCAGTTCCCTAAGCAGTCAACGCTCTGTAGCCAGGGCATACAGTGGTACCTCGGGTTAAGTACGCTTCAGGTTAAGTACACTTCAGGTTAAGAACTCCTCCTAAGAACAGAAATCGTGCTCTGGCGGCATAGTGGCAGCAGGAGGTCCCATTAGCTAAAGTGGTGCTTCAGGTTAAGAACGGACCTCCGGAACGAATTAAGTACTTAACCCGAGGTACCACTGTACTCAGTCTTCAGTGGGCTGTTTCGGGAGTCTCGCTCTATGCTCCCCCCACCCCATACAGTTTCTTTTCATTATTATTTCTGCAGACTTTGAGGTTCCTCCAAGCCTGCTGACGCCACCTTCTTGTCCAAGGTCAGTGGTGTTTGGACTAACATGAGGATTCTCGCTCATCTTTCCCAAAACCTTGGAAATAGAGGGGATGCTGAACATTCAGTGTTTTACATGGCAACTTTAATATGGAAAGCCAAGGCGACTCTAATAAGACAGTTGCGCACAATGAAAGGCAAAAGGATCTTTTTTGAGCAAGATGCAGTAGGTTCTTCTTAAGTTCTTATGAACCACAGGGAACATTCACATCCAATTTTAGCCCCAAGTACATTGGCTGACTGTCTACTTCTGGGCCCAGTTCAGGGCATCAGTGCTTTACTTTCAAAGGTCTGGATTTAGCAACCCGTGGAGAACTTCATGGCCCATGCATACCACTGTGCTCTTGACAGTATTTTGCAGCTCCTTTTCTTTCCTTCAATATGGGGACAGTGGATCCTCCCCAGTCAGTAAAATAGGGTGGGCAACAGCTGCAGATGACAGGGAACCACCACAGTCTCCCTTCTTGCCACTTTTAAGCCCCTATCCACCTGGAGTACGTTCTCATTGTCAGAAGTGACCAAGAGTTGTTACTTACTGTTCTAAAATAAAGCTCAAGAATTTGAGTTGTCTATTATGGCCATGAAATAAGAATATGATATTGATAAAATAGCCAGCATTCAGCACCGATTGCCAACTGGCCAGACCACAACAAGCAAACAAAATCACCTGCAAGGAGTCACCTGCTAAGACTGGGGGCGGGGAACCCCATGCCATTTCATGAGGCCCTTGGGATCCCCTCCTACCTATCAGCTGTTCTGCAGTGAACAGCTGAGTGGGAAAAGGCTTTGATGCTGTGCAAATTGTGCAACTGCAGCTCCTTTCTCTGCAAGGATCTGCTGCAAGATGAAAGTAGAGGGGGAAATGTCTCAGAAGGGAGACAGACATCTGATCCTTCCAAACATGAAAAAAAGAGCCCCTGCATTTTGCATCTGCGTGCATGTCATTTTTGGGAGGGAATTGTATTTTGAAATTTGAGGCTTTGAATAGCTGTCAGGCAGGGCCTGCAGCTCAGCTGTGCATTGATGTTATCTGCATTCCTCTGCTAGGATTACTGAGCTGTTTTTACCTTTTGAATAGTCAGGCTAATAAAGGGTGTAGGAGTGCTGTTGTTGTTTTTAATGAACTTTGTTTTTTTTAAAAAAAAGTTTATAGGGAAAATGGAATGTAAACTTCAAGTGGAGTTACTAAGACTTAAACATATGCCTTTGTTTCCATGGCTAATAGTTTTGTGTGTATATTGTGTGTTAAGGATGTGTGACTGTGTGTGGCTCTGGAATGCAGTCCCCAAAAGCTGTCTATCATGGTAACATGTGCTTCCACCCAGAAAACATTCCCAATCATTGTGCTAATGCTTGCACATTAAAGGCACAACTACAGTAGCTGGCTGAAAGATTTGCAATGCTGCCCAAATAGGCAGCTGATATAATTAGGTCTTGTAAAGTGGTGGTGCTTGATGCATTAAGCGATAAGACCTACTACAGAAAACCTTAGCCCAGCCACAGTGGGGAAGAAGCAAAAAGGATTGCTGAATTTATGATAAAACTCTTGATTGCTGAATTTATGATAAAACTCTGATTTTTATAGAATTGGCTTTTGCCTTTTCCTTCTGGAACAAGAGATACCCAACTCCTTTTACTTTTGCAGTCATTACTCTGTGGCCTTTAGTAAAACCATGTTGTCTGAGAGAGTGCTTGAAATGTTTTTACAGTTCTGCATGGCTGCATTGAAGCTGCCAGTTTAACCAGCTATAAAAATCCAGCAATACATGTTCAGTTAATGGAAGATATTTTAAGGTCGAGTCCCTGAAAAGGGCTATTAACTTTATCAGCAAGCCAATAGGCAGAAACACACCTATAGCAGAACAGAATAGAGTAAGCAGGGCAAAACTGTGGCTCAGATATCATGACATCGTCTTTCTTTGATTCTGCCCAGCACCACATCCAAGTGTCTCCTGAGCCAGAATCATAAGGCAACATTTCTGTGCCAACCCCATTGTAGCAACCTGCAGTACTTGCTAAGTTCTTTAAAACACTCACCCACATGACATCACTGATTTAGGTGTGATGAAAGCCGGCTAAAACACTTTTGAGAATCAGGCTGCAAGCCTTAGCCAGTCATTGCAGAATATTAGTATCATTTTCATTCAGTTAATCACTGCTGAAACTAACTATATTCTGCTTAACTAATAGTTAAACTAGGGGTTGCTTATCCAAAGAGGCAACAGTTCCTGATTAAGCAATATTCTACAGCAGGGACATCCAACTCCCAAGAGACTGCAATCTACTGCCGGGGGTGGGGGTGGGGTGGGCAGTGATGAGGGGTTCGGAGTTGCCGAGCTTGGGGGGGGTAGCTCAAAGTTGTTGAGCTTTTTTTAGGGTAGAAAATCAAAGTTGTTGAGCTTTGGGGGGGCTTCAAAAACTCCTTTTTTAACAGTAAGTGTGAAGAACTGCAATAAATCGTTCACCAAAAACAAAGTTGCTAACAGGCAAACGCTACAGCAGACAACAAAGGAACACCCATTAAACACAACGCAGGGAAAGATGGAGGGGGAGGGAGGCAGAGACATGATTCTAAACAACACAAGCAGAAAGGATCCCGCAATCGACCACGGTCATCTGGGGATCAACCTATCAATCGCAGTCGAACGGTTGAACACCCCTGTTCTAGAGTATATTGTAGGTTGAGGGACCTGTGGCTGCAACAGGGACAAACTTACAACATTCCTATAGTCTATTCTGTTAACAGTGTAGGTTAGATGTGGGACTGAGGTTGATTTGGATTTTCAGCCAAAAACCTTTCTGATAAAATGTACTGTACCTCGGGTTAGACTTGGAAAGGTCAATCTACTTAAATTATTTTCTCAGACTTCCTCTCAATCTATATCCAGCATTCAAATGCAGAAAGCTTTGCGCTCCATGAACATGCTTGCACCCAAGTTTTATTTAAAAATAAGTTTTTTGTTTTGTTTTTTCACACAAAATAACACACATGGTATCTTCTCTGCATGTTTCTGGCTGCTCATGCTTCTTGCCCATCACAGCTGTGCTAAAATTCTGGATTTCTACAAGTCATCCATAGAATCACTTTCATCTCGGGAGAGAAGTGCCTCTTTTAAGTTTTCTGTTTATTTTATATTTTGAATGATTTACAGAGCTGTTTTTTATTGATAATTTAAATGTTTTATTCACATATTTAAAAAAACATACACATTAGAGCAGGTTACAATCAGGCAGTGTACACACTTTATGAAATAAATAGAAGAACCCAGGAACTCCATTTATAGATAATGGGGTGAGTTGACTTAGAATATTTTCTTATATGCTGTTGCCTTCAACAGTCCATAAATCCTGGAAGCTGTCCTTCTCAAGATAACTTGGGGGGGGGGGGTTAATCTCATACCTTCTCTGTTTATATTTCTGTGTACTGAAGGAGACCCTCAGGTATGTAGAACCACTACTGTATTTTTATAATACCCTGTTTTGCTTATGAACAGATGCTTGACCCACAGAGTTTACCATTAGAAAGAATAAGACAACTGCTCCTGTTCTGGGTGCCAGAACAGCCCTTCTACAGTACCGCATACCAGAAGTTGAAAGGGACACAAATAGGGCAACTAATTTATTCACGCTGTCACCACCACCCTGTTCCTGTTTTCTTTTTACTGACAAGCAATATTTCATGCAGACACCTCCCTCTTGTTTCTTAGTGGCCTTGTTTTGGCTCTAATCCTGGTGGGAGGGTCCAATGATTACCTTCCTTGTATTCTGTAGCTGACAACAACTTTTACTACAGAATCTCTGAATTTTCATATCCCAATAAACATTGTTTTCAAGTTCTATTACAAGTGGAGGACAAGTCTAAGCATGCTTACCTGGAAGTGTATCTTACTGAATTCAACAGGAATTACTGCCTTCTAAGTATGTTTAGAACTACATTAAAAAAAACCTACAGTTTTGAAGTGTATTGTTGTGACTGAAGCAACATTCTGAGGCTAGATAAACTTTTTGGTAAAAAATTAATTTTTTCCAGGTTAACGTTTAGAGTGATACATTTTGGGGGGGGGAGTAGATGCATAATATTGAGCAACATGATCAAACTTAACACAGTACAGTTGCAGGGTAAGACATACTAAATGAAAGAACCTCACATTACATCCTTAGATCCCATTAAACATCCAGACGAGAAAGCTAATCCTGTCATTAACCATCTGCTCAAAATGCCTTCTTAGGATATTGATGACAGCTATATGCAGCAAAACAAATTCTAGTGTATGAATGAGCAAAGGTGTACTTGGCATGCTTGCATTACACTATCTGCAACACACACCATCCCCAATATGCCTTTTTGCTGCTTCTTAATGCACAGGGTTCCAGCTAGGGAATGCTTTATTGAAGTAAAACCACTTTCCAAACTGACTGAATAAAATGTATAACCTGTAAGATGTTAAATAAACCTATTTGTGGGATTACAGATTCATGCTGAGCCCTCTATGTGCAACTATTTCCGTGGAAAACGTAAAGAACAAAGTCATTGGAAGCTCTGATAATAATGTATTTGTTTTATGCATCAAGGACTTCAATAAGGTTTCACTAAAATTGCTGAGTACCATATGCAAACAAAAGTAAGTGAGCTGCTTGGAAATACTTTTTAAAAATCTTTTTTACTGGGGGCTGAATACCATTTAGGATAGATCCCAATAACAAGCTTATGAAATAACATGCTGTAAGCTAGCATGGTCCACATCCCAAATGGTATTCCAATCCACAGTAAAATCTGAACTTCTTTTCAAAATATTTCAGTTTTTTCTTCTATAGCTGTTCTGCTTTGAATAATGTTCATGTCTTTTAAGACTAATCCTTGAACATTTACAACAATTAAATTGTTAATAGTTGATTTCATGTGTCATGTGTTTGACTTTAAAATAGCTCAGGTAAATGAATATCTGAACATACAATGACTATTAACATCAAACTTCTCTCATCTGTATTATAATGTTAATTTTTATATTTCACCAGTCAAGTGACTGATTCTAACTTTAAAATATCCTAAGATAGAGAAGCTCTATAGAGTCAGCAAAAACAAGACCTGGAGCTGACTGTGGCTCAGACCATCAGCTTCTTATAGCAAAATTCCAGCTTAAACTGAAGAAAGTAGGAAAAACCACTGGGCCAGTAAGATACAATCTAAATCAAATTCCTTATGAATACACAGTGGAAGTGAAGAACAGGTTTAAGGATTTAGATTTGGTGGATAGAGTGCCTGAAGAACTATGGATGGAGGCTCATAACATTATACAGGAGGCAGCAACGAAAACCACCCCAATGAAAAGGAAATGCAAGAAAGCAAAGTGGCTGTCCAATGAGGCCTTACAAATAGCGGGGGAGAGAAGGCAAGCAAAATGCGAGGGAGATCGTAAAAGATACAGGAAACTGAATGCAGATTTACAAATAATAGCAAGGAGAGACGGGAGGGCCTTCTTAAATGAGCAACAGAATGGGAAAAACCAGAGATCTGTTCAAGAAAATTGGAGATATGAAAGGAACATTTCGTCCAAAGATTACCATAATAAAGGACAAAAGTGGGAAGGACCTAACAGAAGCAGAAGACATCAAGAAGAGGTGGCAAGAATACACAGAGGAATTATACCAGAATGATATGGAGGTCTCGTACACCCTAGGTAGTGTGGTTGCTGACCTTGAGCCAGACATCCCGGAGAGTGAAGTCAAATGGGCCTTAGAAAGCACTGCTAATAACAAGGCTAGTGGAAGTGATGATATTCCAGCTGAATTATTTAAAATTTTAAAGGATGATGCTGTTAAGGTGCTACACTCAATATGCCAGCAAGTTTGGAAAATGCAGCAGTGGCCAGAGGACTGGAGAAGATCATTCTACATCCCAATCCCAAAGAAGGGCAGTGCCAAAGAATGCTCCAACTACCGCACAATTGCGCTCATTTCACACACTAGCAAGGTTATGCTTAAAATTCTACAAGGCAGGCTTAACCAGTATGTGGACCGAGAACTCCCAGAAGTGCAAGCTGGATTTCAAAGGGGCAGAGGAACCAGAGACCAAATTGCAAACATGCGCTGGATTATGGAGAAAGCTAGAGAGTTCCATAAAAACATCTACTTCTGCTTCATTGACTACGCAAAAGCATTTGACTGTGTCGACCACAGCAAACTATGGCAAGTTCTTAAAGAAATGGGAGTTCCGGATCACCTCATTTGTCTCCTGAGAAATCTCTATGTGGGACAAGCAGCTACAGTTAGAACTGGATATGGAACTAATTGGTTCAAAATTGGGAAAGGAGTACAACAAGGCTGTATATTGTCTCCCTGCTTATTTAACTTATATGCAGAATTCATCACGCGAAAGGCTGGACTGGATGAATCCAAGCCGGAATTAAGATTGCCGGAAGAAATATCAACAACCTCAGATATGCTGATGACACAACCTTGATGGCAGAAAGTGAGGAGGAATTAAAGAACCTTGATGACAGAAAGTGAGCATGAAAGAGAGCAGCGCAAAATATGGTCTAAGCTCAACATCAAAAAAACTAAGATCATGGCCACTGGTCCCATCACCTCCTGGCAAATAGAAGGGGAAGAAATGGAGGCAGTGAGAGATTTTACTTTCTTGGGCTCCATGATCACTGCAGATGGTGACAGCAGTCACGAAATTAGAAGATGCCTGCTTCTTGGGAGAAAAGCAATGACAAACCTAGACAGCATCTTAAAAAGCAGAGACATCACCTTGCCAACAAAGATCCATATAGTCAAAGCTATGGTTTTCCCAGTAGTAATGTATGGAAGTGAGAGCTGGACCATAAAGAAGACTGATCGCCGAAGAATTGATGCTTTTGAATTATGGTGCTGGAGGAGACTCTTGAGAGTCCCATGGACTGCAAGAAGATCAAACTTATCCATCCTTAAAGAAATCAGCCCAGTTGAGGCTCTAGTACTTTGGCCACCTCATGAGAAGAGAAGACTCCCTAGAAAAGACCCTGATGTTGGGAAAGATGGAGGGCACAAGGAGAAGGGGACGACAGAGGATGAGATGGTTGGACAGTGTTCTCAAAGTGACTGGCATGAGTTTGGCCAAACTGCGGGAGGCAGTGGAGGATAGGGGTGCCTGGCGTGCTCTGGTCCATGGGGTCACGAAGAGTCGGACACGACTGAACAACAACAACAACCTGGTTGGTGTGAAGAATATGTTAAAGTTTCTGGGGTTGGTCACTCTGCATTGGGGAATCCCATCTGCTCCCAATAAAACTTGTCCTCTGGTAACTCCACTATATATGACCTCACATTCTCTAAGAGTTCTTATACTTCAAAATCCCTACCCTGTATCTTAACCAAATAGTATTTTTCCCATTAGTGCCACTCCTCAAACCATGCAAAGACCTTCAAACCTTGCACTCACCTTCCAGATACCCCTACCACTCAACTTAATTAATTCCTTCTTTCAGATATTCAACAAATAATCTGTACCAAATTCCTGTTTTCTGCAACCTTACCCAAACCAATCCACTCCCTCAATTTCCCTCTCCAGTTGACACCAAAGCCCATTAACAAAGTATTTCACTAGTCAGATCCTATGCATATCTTACCAATAATTAACGATCTTGTGCTAATGGGATTGTTGTGGACCCAGCAGCTTTTTGAAATAGTTACCCGGTATTAAACTTTTTTAAAGAGCAAACTTGAGCCACTTAATATTCCAATGTACCGTATTTTCAACGGTTAAGATCAGTTGTTCTTTGATTCCACTTCCCTTATTTATTTATATATATTTTTGCAAAGTTACAGTTTACTCAAATTGTCAGAGGTCCAATTTATCCCTATTGAAAAGATGATAAAGTGAAACTATCAAATCACCTAAGATGACTGCAGTCCGTTCCAGCAACTTCTCAAAATGGGGTATGGAAAAATTCATTTTCGCCTGTATCATAAATTTCTTACACCACTTTTAAACCAATTGAATGTGGTTTCTTTTGCACATTTATTTACCATGAGTGTGGTATCTCATCTAGGCTTTTTCCTTGTTTCTGCCTTGTTCATTTTTGTTAGCAGCCCTTCATCTATGCATCTCGTTTTCTCTTCCTGGTAGCCCAGTGAAGAATTTGTTAACACTGTGAGGTCCAACAAAGAGCGTAGCTATCAGGCTTTCACCCTGAAAAAATTAAACACAGTACAGGAGACTCTCAGCTTCAGAAAATCACCTTCCAAGTTGTGGAGGGAGAGCGGAACAATGACCAGGGGTGAAACTAGCAGCCTCATCCTCATACCCCTCCCCCAGCAATGTGTTTCCTAAATTTAAGGCTTGGTTAGGATTACCATGTGAGACATTTTAAACAGGGACGAGTATCAACAGCCCTTTTGAATGGTAATCTTCAGAGGTAAAGACCATCCTTTCAATATAAGAACTGAGAACCATGGGGAAGAAGTTAGTATTTATTAACCAATGTGAAGTAAAGGCCTCAATTTTGGGTTTGTGACATTACAAGCTGTCAACTTTTTATCGCATCAACACAACCAAACAGAATCGGGTAGCACCGCTGAGTCCAACAAATTTATGATGGCATAAGCTTTTGGCTGCCACCCTGGAATTCCAAACAGCAGGTTACCGCTTTTCTCCTTTTCACCACGGAGGGCTGACCTGCGCGCCTTTGGAGCAGGAATTCAACAGATGGGTCCGCAGTGGCGGGATAATCATAATCAAACCGATACTGGCTGCGTGTCGTTAATGCCCCAATCTCTCGCATGCATACACTGCAAAATTAAAACGGCGCTTTTAATCGTTGCCCAGAAGGTGGCAGACATCCCGAGCCCTTTCGCTTTTGCCCTTCAATCCTCCCGCCATTCACTCCACTTCGACCCCTTCCCACCTCCCGGCACCCCGAGCCTGACTGCGTGCGTTTTCTCCGGAGCAACCCCCCCCCACACCAACTTCAGCAACGCTCCCTCCCATGGAGAGTTTTGCAGGCCGCTCCTACTCCGAGGCAAGTCCCGGCGACTTCCTTCCGAGAAAGTGCACTTCTTGCAGCCGGGTCCCAGGCACAAGCTGGGCGGGCGAAACCCCGACGGATGCCGGCCTGAGGCGCGCCTAACCCTGCCCCGCCGCAGGGTCGAGGCCTAGCCCTCCTCCAACCGCCCGGCTCCCCGTGCCCGTTTCCTCAGAGGTAAGTGGGTCCAGTGGAGCTGCCTCCTGCGGGCCAGCAGGGACTGGCCCCCCGCCTCTTGCTGCCCGGGAAGGCGCAGCGGCGCCCCGGCCGCCCCTGTCCGCTTGCGCTCGCTCCTCGGCCGGGCCAGCGGAGCACCGCCTGCCCAGCGCCCGCCACCCAATCGCGCGTCTTGACGGCGGGAGGAGGGGGCGGCCTCGGCGCCCGGAGCCTGTGAGCCGAGGCGATGTGGGCCGGGCCTAAGCGCTGCCTCTGCCGTTGCTGCCGCCGCCGCCATGATGCTTGTTTGCTTTCAATGAGTGTGAGAAGGAGGCGGAGGAGGAAGAGAAGGAGGAGGAGAAGGAGGAGGCGGGGGGAACCCGTTCTCCCGTCCGGCCCGCGGCAGGAAACAAAGAGCCAGGCAGAGGCAGCGCAGAGACGGGGATGCTGCAGCTACAGGTACGGGGGTGGCGGCCGAGGCGACGGAAAAGGCGGCGGCGAGGAGGAAGAGGGAGTGGGGGGGTCGAGGCGGCTCTTCCTCAACCGCCCCCCCACACCCCGTCGAATGAATCTATGGGGAGGGGGCGGCGGCGGCCTGAGGAAAGCAGGTTTCTGACGGGAGGGGGGCGGTTAGAACTGCCCCGGGTAATCATATTGGGGGCACGGGGGGGGGGAACCGAAGGATTATTTTGGTGGGAGGCGCGGCGGCGGCGCATTCGAGGTCCAGTGGGACGGGGAGAGAGATGGCTGACTTTCCGGGGTGGGTGGGGGGTCGAGGAGATGTTTGTGGGTCGGTTTGTCGGGGGGGGGTGTCGTGTTGACAAGGTTAACGAGGGGGGGCTGCTGACCAGAGGGGGGGGGAGCGAGGGTTGTGTTCGAGTCCTGTGAGGTTTGTGGGGGGGGGGGTTGTCGGTGTTACTATTTTTATAATAATCCAGCCGGGGAGGGGAAGGGGAACGCGGCTCCTATTCGGGGAAGGGGCGCGGAGGGAGACGGGCCATGTAAATACGTCGCGAGATACGAAGCGGGGTCTCCGGGCCCTGCGCCTCCGGAGTGCGTGAAATGCATTGCTGGACGAGGACGGGGCGGGCGGGTGGTGGTTGTTGGGCGAGGGCTTTTGAAGGGAGCGTGTTGTGCAGGGGAGGCGTTCAGGGGGCGCCGGGATAGTAAATAAAACTGCTTGTGTACGAGGTGGGTGAGGCGAGCGGCCTATTGCGGCGAAGGTGGTGTTGAGAGAGTGGTGGCGGCGGCGGCGTTTTGAAACAAAACAAAACAAAAATTACTGGCGTGCGTGGTGGTGCTTTGGAGCTGGCACAATTGATTTGGAGGGCATTATTGCTCTTCAGGAAACAAAAGGAGCCCTGTTGGGGTTGGCAGGGAGGAGGAGTTCTCCCGAGGAGAAAAAGTTTTTGGTCTGGGAAAGTAGAGACGGGGGTTGGTGTTTTGCACTTGGAAGGGGTGGCTGAGGCTTCCTGGAAGCTGTGGGAAGGTTCTGGAGGAAGTGACGTGCTCAATGCCTGTTGACAAGAGCTGTGGGGTGGTGGGAGTAGTGTGTGGGGCGAGGGCTCATTTGCTTGAAGTGTCTAATAAGTGTGTGAGGATTCGGGTTTCTGGGGTTGGCGTGGCTCTATGCACCAAACTGCTATTTTTTATTTTTTTACTTTGCACATAAAAGTACAGGTGTAGTGGGGGGGAAAGCTAGTTTAATAAAAACAAAATGTAAACACTTCTGGAAATGAGCAGGAAGAATGGAGAGCTTGCATTGCACAGCTCTTTTTCTTCTCCACACCTCCATAACCTCTTAAAATTAATTTAAATAGAACAGGCAGGTGTAAATTTAAAAACTATAGATCCATATTTGCCATGGATAAATAAGTTGGTTCTTGGGAACAAAACCTGCACTTCAGGATAAATTTAAGCTTGGTTGCATTACTGTTGCAGCTGAAAGGCCTAGCTTGCAAGAAGAAGGCCACAATAGACAGCCTGTTTCTGAAATGGAAAGGAAAGAGCTTTAGCAGGAATGATTGACAGCTGTGCTGTCCAATGTAATGAGCTGGGGGGCAGGAATAGTGTTTATATGCAGGTACGTTGGCTGGGCTTCAGTCTGTAGAACACACACATATACAGTGGTACCTTGGTTTATGAACAGTCCTCTTTACGAACTATTCGGTTTACGAACTCCGCAAAACTGGAAGTAGTGTTCCGGTTTGCAAACTTTACCTCTGTTTACAAACGGAAGTGAACAAGTGGAATGGCACCAGCGGTGGGAGGCTTCATTAGCGAAAGCACGCCTCAGTTTAAGAATGGATTCGGTTTAAGAATGGACTTCCGGAAAGGATTAAGTTCGTAAACTGAGGTATCACTGTAGGGGTAAACAGGATTAGAATGCAGATCTCTTGGGGTTACCTACTACAACAGCAAGTTTGTTCTATATGTTTTTGTGTAGATGGGGTATCTAATGAAGCTCTGTTTTAGGCTGCTAAGAAAGCAAAACTTCAGCAGGCTGTTCCGGATAAGGGTGAGATGCTAAGGGGTAGTATACAATTAAATTTGATCCAAAATATATGGTAGGAAATATATTTTAATGTACAGGTTGCTTGTGAGTTTTGTGTTTTTAGTGGTAGATTTTTATGTTAAATTTTACTTTTGTATTGGTGAAGGGACATAAACAAAAAGTAAAAAATAAAACGATAATTAAAAAAATGTAATAGCACCTGTTTTGGCTAACCTTCATATTTTACTAGTTGAACAATCTGGGAGGTTTTAAAATTTATTTAAGGTGTGTTTTTGTTTTGCGTTAAGCCTTTTAAATATCTATAGTAAAATACAAGGTTTTTTAGGAAAACCTCACAATTTTCCACTATAACTTAAGATAGATAATGGAAATTTCATTATTCTCATATTCTAAAATAGTAAAGATCTAGCATTTATATGATTATGTTGTTGAGGTTTCCTGCAGAGGTTTTTGAATTGTGCTATATAAGCAGTTGGGGATTTCTACAGTGTCTGGTATGTCTCAGGGTTATTTTCTTATCTGGATTTTGCCATATTGGTAACAGAGACTTAAAATTCAAAAGGATTAAGGAATATTTATGGTAATTATTTGGTATGAATGTGAAGGTTGGCAAGTGTTGACTGGTAATTGTATTGTCTCTTGTATTTATTTTCATCCTAGAGCAGGTCTCGTAATTGGGGATTTGTCAACATTTCCACTGGGGTAATTTTACAGAATTATCCATCCTGTGTTCTTCCTGCTGGTTCATCTGGACTCTGGAGTGTGCTGCTAGGAATGAAGTCTTCTCTGGGGGTTTATTCACAATATTGCTAAAATGGAACCATTCACATATGAATTAATGCTTTGTTCACTTTTCACTTGAAGCACTTGGATCAGTTCATTTTTCTTTATGAGGGAGATTGCTCTGTGTCATTTTGTAATGAAATCCTAAGTGTAGTCTTGACAAGTTCAGGCTATTTGTGTTTCAGTATTACTTAAATATAAAAATAAATGAAACTACAGTACTGCACGGGCAGGTAATTATTTTTGGTAATGTATATCTTTAGATGTACATATTGGCTTGTGTGGATTAATAAGATGTATTTTTAGTAAGTATGTTGTAATGCTAGCCCATGCATTTCTCAAATTAGTTTTAAAAACCCACCCAGTGTATGACAGCTTTATTTTAAGAAAGAAGTTGCATTCTTTTGATAGAAAATGGTCAACCAAAATCCTGTTCTTTGGGTATGGTATATAAAATCTGGTTATTTTGGTATGGAATTTAGATGCAGATTAGTTAAATAACTTGCATCTTAATTTCCGTATAACCCTATGCAGACATTCAAATTGTACATATAATGCATATCTGCATTGAACTCTGCTTGTAGGCAAAAGTTGCATCAACTGTGTAAATGTTAGGCATGGATGGGGCTGGGGAGTGGAGATTCTTCCAGGTATAGCATTTGAACATTGGTATTTGGCTAAGGTGGCAAAAGTGTATATGCATTAGCTACCAAAAATTACAAGCCTGCACTTTTTAAAAACTTGTACAAGGGACAGTGGAACATGAATGGAGCACTCCTTCCCTTCTCTGCCAGTCCTTCTTATGAGTTAAAAGCAGGCCAGTGAAACATGTTGCAAGGTAGAAGTGAGCGCATTACCTCCTCTGCGTTCATGCTTGGTTTCTGTGATGAGTGTGCAGGAGGAGGTGAAGTGGACTTAGTACTGGGATGAATTTATCCATGCCTTTACAGCTATCCTGCATGGTTTCTATGCCAAACATGCAGGAAGGGGCCACGTCTCCCATGCATAGATGCATAGTAGGCTTGTGGCATTGTCACAGACTGCCCTGTCACTTTGCCACCAGCATGTACATAAAACACAAAAGCCACCCTTTGGATACTCAGAATCCATCTGCTGCTAGCCCACTGTGATACCATGTAGGACATGCAGCATTGTACTTCACTTCCCATGCATCCAGTATAGAACTGAGGCATGCTGGGGATTGCTTTGTCCCTTTGCTACCAGTGTGCTGTGTTTCTACAATAAAGGTGTGGGACATTTGATAATGTGTCTTGCAGAAGTGCAGCAGGAAGCATTACTTCTTCCTTCCACCACCAGATTTCTTGGTTTCTGTGCTGGATGCAGGGGGGAAGCTTCACCTCCTACACACCAAATATTGAAATGCAATGGTCTGCCAGAGGAAGGATGAAGCGCTTCATGTCCTAGACAGGAAGGAGGGGGCTTACTCTCCTCCGCACCCACTATAGAAATGCAATGAGCTGCTGCATGGAATGGGGGAAGGGGGGAGCAAACAGGTTGTCTCCCTTTTGGGCAGTTCATTCATTCACCTGTGATAAATTCCTTATCACATATGACAACTGGGCAACGGGTTAAAAACAAGGCTGTACTAGGTCTACCATATTTGGTAACTAGCAATTTATCTTACAAGGCTTTGAAACTAGTTAACACTGAAGCATTTGAGATGTGCGTATGTGGGTTAACATTTAAACGTCATTCTTTTAAGTTCAAGGTAAACTCAGATTTCACTTGTGGCAATATTCTAATCTGTACCTAAAATATTTCATGGAACCCTGTTACCTACTTCCGACTGAGGTGTGGTGCTAAGAGAAATACTTCAAATGCTCATTAGTAGTGTAGTAGTAAGGTCTTTTTTATATTTCTCACATTTTAATTAGTCCATAAAATTTCACTTAACATACAAACTCCTTTCTTAAGTAGTTTTTACATGTAGTTACCCTTAAAGCTGAGTAACCTGTGTGTTAGACATACCTGTTGTCAGTGCACATATAGTTTAAACTGATTGCTAAGCAGCATTATTTATCCCCCAAAGTCTGTAGCTTAAAAATAAATTCATGAAGTATAGCCTTGATGCACCACGTCTCATGTTTTGTTCCCAAAAAAGAACCACTGGTGGTGTATTTGAGAACTGATGGTGTCTCTAAGAATTAACTGATAGTAAGAGAGACACTGACCTGTCTGAACATAACCTCTGTTTTAGAGGCAGCATGCTAGTTTTGTAGGAACATGTCCTGTTTCATAATTATTGGGCACATTGCGCTGTGCATTGAAAATCAGATTCCTATAAGCTTCCCCTAAAATGTGAGGGTTAAAACAAGAACCATGTCAGAATGATATGATCTCTGTACTAATCAATAGAGTTGCATTCAAGTATTTGAGCTAAAAAACTGAAATAGAAGGTGGATTTCTGTGATTCTTTCACTGAGTGTTTTCCCTGTTTGTTAGGGTGGTAAGGGATGCAGGATCAATACAGTATAAGGTCATGCAGGTGTTTATCTGTGAGAGGGTGAAAATTGAGCCTTACTATGTTTATGCAGCATAGGAATTACTTGCTCCTTAGCAAATGGCTAAGTGCAAAGTTCTGTATAATTCATGGCATCAAACCAACAGTTGACAAGGCAGAAGATAAAAGATCCTAAGTTATGTGAATGTCTCTGAACCTCAAAAAAGAAGAGAGACTCAGCCAAACCAGAATAAATCATGAGCACACAAAGCTAATAACTGAAAGGCTTTGTATGCATCTTGGATTTGTCCAAGCTATACCATCACGAAGGGTATGCAGGATGGGAACCCTCTGCTATTTTACTGCAATCTTATGTTGTTGTTGTTTAGTCGTTTAGTCGTGTCCGACTCTTCGTGACCCCATGGACCAGAGCACGCCAGGCACTCCTGTCTTCCACTGCCTCCTGCAGTTTGGTCAGGCTCATGTTTGTAGCTTTGAGAACACTGTCCAACCATCTCGTCCTCTGTTGTCCCCTTCTCCTTGTGTCCTCCATCTTTCCTAACATCAGCGTCTTTTCCAGGGAGTCTTCTCTTCTCATGAGGTGGCCAAAGTATTGGAGCCTCATCTTTAGGATCTGTCTTGTATCTTCTTCTGTAGCAGACTGTGAAGATGAACAGTTTGTTGGTATTAGTGAGGGGGATTTCCTTCTGTGCAAAGTGGTTTTCCTGCTATAGTGGTCAGCTCTTAATGTTGTTGAAATCCCCCACCCCCTAATCTTTGACCTAAAATATGCATAGTGGTCCTTGTAGGGTTCCAGCACTATAGAAGCTGCAAGTCTGAGCTTACATGTGCTCTGAGGGGACAAGAGCATGCAGAGGCGGCCATTGTACTTGGCTGCATTTCCACAAGGTAGGAAAACAGCATAGCACTGTGGTGGCTGCCATTTGCAGGTAAATAGTGGCGTGAGCAGTGAGAAAGGAGTTAATAGGCAAGTGTGTTGGGCTGTCAGCTGTTTACCCAACTTGCACAGTTTCTATATTCCCCAGGTAAGTAGCACATTATTTTGGTAATCTATATTGTATTGTCATAATATCTGCAGAAAATCTGCAATGTCTTTATTATGGCATGTATGATATGCCAACATGAACTTTGAAAAATAAAGTTACATTCCTCATGTGAAGAGGCTGTTACAGGATACAGTCATAAAAGTGTGTTGTAAATTGACACTTCCAAATACGTAAGAAACCAAAGCTAAAGAGGAAGTTAAAATTAGGTACAAGGGCTTGTGGTAGCGTAATTACAATGAAAAACATCTAGATGTTTAAATTATTAAGCTAAATGATGCTAAGTTCTTGATTTTTCGTATAAAGTACATACAAATATTCATGCATATTCCTCCCTGTCTAGATCTAATGTGTATACTAAATACTAGAAGTAATACCCCCATTATTTGGGGCTTAAACTACTTTTAGATACAGTGGTGCCCCGCTAGACGAAAATAATTCGTTCTATGAGTGTCTTCGTAGAGCGAATTTTTCATCTAGCGAAGCGGCAATGCAGAGCGGAGGTTTTCGCGACGAAAATATATATTTTTTCATCTTGCGAGGCAGCCCCATTGGCATTTTCGTCTTGCGGGGCAGCCTTCTGCTAGTGAATGCTGTTCGTCTAGCGAGTTTTTCGTCTAGCGGGGCACCACTGTAAATTGTGGTTGGAAGAATGAACAGTATGTTGTAGTGCCCTACTGTTATAGACAGGCTGAACACAACCCATATTGTGTATGCTTGTGATAAAAGTGTGTACCATTGAATTAAAATCTGTATCTTACTCTGTGCAATGACACCTTTCACAGTATGGGGTGGGGGTTAATGTCTCTTTGCTTACTTGTAATTTGGATGAGTAACATAGTAGTTACCCATGAGGCTCATGTTAGAAATGTTTACACTGTGCTGAGTAGTATTCATTGAACACTGCTTATAGCTTGCTACAGTTTTCTCTTTCAAAGTTAAGATTGTTTTGAGTTCATAGGAAATGCAGGTTTAGGATTCATTCCCTATGCATTTTGAGTGAATACTCGCATTAAAAAAGTGAACAGCAATGTCATACTCTGGCAATTTCCCTCAGATAACCATGCATCCTTACAGTTACAATTTCCCATAATGTTCTGCTTGGAAGAGAGTGCTTTTCTGCTTATGCATTACAATTTTCAGACAAGGGAGGGAATATGCAGTGCCAGCATGAGTAGCTAGTAACATGCTTATTTCCCAGTATTATTACACAGAAGGTCATCAACTAAAAACAGTTAAGGAGGAAAAAGCCTTTGAGGTTATGGGCAATCCCAGGATGATGATAATATAGCCTAAAAGGAAGGAAACACTGTTTTTGCAGATACTAAGTTTGTTTCAGTATGACTAGGGCAGTATTCAGCTGTAAAGCAGTGATGATTCTTCTTTTGGGATATTGTTCAGTTTCTTCATTTTTAAGAAACATGGATTTCAATTAATGATTTCAAAGGAGAGCAGTCTGAAAGATCTGAACATAATGTTTTGTGTTTGGATGAATAAGAAGGTAAGGGAATGCAGTTGAACCCTGCAATATGCTGCAGATATGATAGCAGTGATATGTCATGACTGATCCATAAAAATCCAGACTTTGTCCCATTACCTTTCTTATTGTGCACATGGTGGTTATGTGTTTTGTCTTAGCTTCAGCTTCAAACTTATGGTTGTGACTGTAAATTAGTCTTCCACCCATAAAATCCCTGTCCCCTTCCTTTTCAGTGTCCTAGCAAGTTGTCAAGCTGAAAATGACAGAAAAGGAGCTTTACATTTCTTACTGAAGCCACCTGTTCTTTCTTACTTATTTTGCCATTGTTTCAGATCTGTCTTTTCCACTCATGGACCATCTTGGACTTCTGCCTTTCCTATCCCACTTGACTGCTTCCTGCTCATAATCCTGTTGCCTTTTTCACATTTCTAAGAACCGCTTCATTTGTGCTGTATCCACTGCTAAGGCCTATGCCCATGCTGTGGTAATCTTTTATCACTAATGCATCCTTCTCCTTGGAGATGCAATGTCAGTGTGTGTTAAGTAGTTGGATTGTAGGGTTCATTACATTTAACTCTACTTTGTATCTGATTAAATAATTGAAAATAGACAAAAAAATGAAAAACTTTGCACCAGCCATAGTGTGTTTTGCTTCTTTTGGAACTAGCTCAACATAGAGCTTCATCTCCCACAGTTTGAAAATGTGGGAGGCAGCGACCTTGACTTTCAGGTACTTGAGTGTCTCCTTGCATCTCTTTAAAAAACAACACCAAGCCTAACTTGCTTCACCAAAATATTGAAGTACTGTCAAGTGCTTTAGGGGGTAGCAATAGCTGGTGTTACAGATTTTCTGTCTTGATAAGTTAAAACAATGCAAATAAGCTTTTAGGTCTTCCAGTTTTTAGCTTATTTGCTACAATTCCTTTTACCAAAAATAGGAACGTTAGCCTAACTGGATTTCCTCTTCTTTTTCTTAATCTGTTTTGCAGCTCTCCTAGTGGTCAGCCATATGTTGCTTCCAATGTGGATTTGACTGGGAGTACTGCAAATCTGATGGCAGGGAGTACAAAATCCAGAGCAGCGTGAAATTTCCTTATTTTCCTGGCACATTCTTACCGGTAAATATTGTGTAAATTTAGAAGCCTTAAAATAGTCAACTGATAGGGAATTAGACTTCAAGGGGGAAACTCTTGCTTGTTTGATGTAATGCACCACACTAAATAAGTGTACAATAGCCATTGAGATGCTAGGTTTTTGCAAATTAACAAGAATGATGAATATGCATATATCCAGATGCTCTTCTTTCTTATTCAGTTCCAGTATAAGTTAAAATATGGTAATTATGCAAAACATACTTAATAGCATTAGTTCTGGACTAAGTATTTGAGTTGATAGGTTTTCCAGTATTGGTGTCATGTGAGATTTTGTTTTTACAGGGAGCTTTTGACTCTTACAGTTCATAGAAACAAACAGATAAGAGGGCTACTTTGTAGGAGCATCTGGGAATCACATTCATGAAAACCTAATGGATTAGGCATGTCTGTCCCAATCAGTTGACACCTATTTTTCAAAGCTGATGATAGTTGGAGGTTTGCTGAGCTGTTTTGAATTAACTTGCCTATGCAAGGCTGGTTTTATTGCATATGCTTGTTTTGGTTAGGTTAGATTAGCTCAGGGGCCAGCAACCTTTTTCAGCCATGGGCCGGTCCACCGTCCCTCAGACCATGTGGTGGGCCGGACTATATTTTGAAGAAAAAAATATGCCCCACAAATAACCCAGAGATACATTTTAAAATAAAAGGACACATTCTACTCAAGTAAAAACACACTGATTCCCGGACCGCCCGCGGGCTGGATTGAGAAGGTGATTGGGCCGCACCCGGCCCACGGGCCTTAGGTTGCCTACCCCTGGATTAGATAGTAGTCTGTGGCTACAACCTGAAATTTTGAACTCTGTAATCTAAAATGTGACTTCTGCTGATTCAATATTTTTATCCAAAAGATCTCTTTAAAAATACTGTGAGTTCTTTACAAGCATATTTATTCCTAGAGTTGAAAGGATTTTACTTCAGAGACATGGTCTGGCAGGGTTGAATTCTGGACTCTTGGCTCACACATACAATGATTTATTGGAGGGGGGAAACAGGGCAGCAGAACGGGGGTGTGGGGTGGGGAGAGATGGGGTTAGAGAAGGAGTGATGACATCATCCTCTGGAGTGCCAGGATGATAGACAGTTCCTTTTTGCTCTGGCAAATGAATGAGGTGGTAACAAGGCTTTCAAATATTATGGTTTTGTGTTTTTTTTAATGGATTTCTACTTTATCTTAGTGATTTTAACAGTAGCACTTATTTGAAGTACTGTTTGCGTCTATAGCTAAACACAAATGAATGAGGTGGTAACAAGGCTTTCAATTATTATTTTTTAAATTGGGATTTCTACTTTAACTTAGTGATTTTAACAGTAGCACTTATTTGAAGTACTGTTTGCGTTTATAACTAAACACTAATGAGTGCATTCAGGTAACTGAAGACCTTTTGTTAAAGTTCACTTTGTTTAGGAAGTTATAAACCTATGCAGTCAGAAGTAAGTACCAATAAGTTCAGTGAAGCTTACTTCCAGGAAACCATGCATAGGGCTGCAGTCACGCTACAAAAAAGTTTAGTCCTTATGGTGCCACAGGACTCCTTGAAAGACCAGACTTCCTTTTTTTTAGTAGTAAAATTTATTTACGCATTCAGAACTTGCATCTTCTGATTTTTTTCCTTTGAGGAAAAAAGCTATGAGGGGCAGAGTATGATAGCAGCAAAAACTTCTAAAACAGGTCTAGAACAGACAAATAGCAATTGTTTTTTTGTAATGCAGAAATTAAAACTATTGCTATGCAAATGCAGACAGGTAAATAAGGCAGGTAAATAAACAGACAATTTTATTGTGTTTGAGAGATCTCTGAAGATTAAATATTATCTTCATTAATAACCCAAAGCTTTAAAGATCAGCAGATTGCAGAAGTTGTTTACTAGAGGCTTGCTTTGAGTATGCAGCTATGACAGGATGGAATTGGCCATAGTCAGATGATAAAGTGAAGCTTACTGCACACTTGGTCCATAAGAAATGTGGGCCTGTGGCGATGTAAAGTTTACTGGTTGCCAACTTTCTCAGAATGTTCCTTACATTTTGTAAATGATTGTCTATAGCCACCCAATAGGTTAAGAAATGAAATAAATGGGGAAAAGGGATTGCTTTTAGCCAGGAAATGAGCTTTCTTGGCTACCTATCTAATTAATAGGTAAATTCTGGCTACCTGCCCAATTAATAGACCAGTCCTCTATAGGGCCTATAAAGTTCCAATGTACAAAAATGACAGGTATTGCATTTTTTAAAATAAAAACAACTTGTTTATATGCATATAACCTTATTTATGAGCTCCCGTTGCTCGGTCCCAGCTCCTGCCCACCTAGCAGTTCGAAAGCACGTCAGAGTGCAAGTAGATAAATAGGGACCGCTCCAGCGGGAAGGTAAACGGTGTTTCCGTGCGCTGCTCTGGTTCGCCAGAAGCGGCTTTGTCATGCTGGCCACATGACCCAGAAGCTGTCTGCGGACAAATGCCAGCTCCCTCGGCCTATAGAGCAAGATGAGCGCCGCAACCCCAGAGTCAGACATGACTGGACCTGATGGTCAGGGGTCCCTTTACCTTTAACCTTATTTATAAATGTCCCTATTGTCTTAATCATGCTTTTAAGGAGAATTTGTTGAAATACTCTAGTCCTTTTTTAATCATACTTGCAGTATGCATACAGACTTATAATATTTGGTGTACAAAGAACGAGGGAAATTTTTCTCTGTTGCCTTGCCGGCTCCCGCAAGATAGCAAGCATCTAGTTCAACCCACTTTCCTGTCACAGAACATTGGTTTATAGGCTGTGTAAAATGGCTGTCATTACTTCTGTTTTAGTAGCTTGTGGGGACTTTAAAAGCCAAAAGTGAAGTCTGAAATGCACTCCTTTCTCTTTTGTTTTCCCTAGCTCCTGGGGCTGAAGAAATGGAAAATAGAGCTTCATTGTACATTCATAGATAGATTTTCAGCATTATTCAGCTCCCAAGGGTGGGGCATACAACAGTTATGTCACTTTACCTACTAATATAATTTTGCTTGTATTAGGCAAAACCTGCATCTGAACTTGGTGATGCTGTTCCAACCTCTCTTGGAACAGGACAGAGTGAGAGAACTGTGGGAACTACCAAAAGAGGTGCCTAAACTTGAAATAAGGCACAAAGAAATTTTCTTACTCATATTGCACTGACTATCACATTGCTTTACCTCTTAGTAGTGTATTCTAGCAGTAAACATGTAAATTGAACAGTAAAATCTTTAAAAAATGGTTGTGTGTTAAGATTTTGCTTTGTACCAAATCGGTTGCAGTCTTAGGCAAAAGTGCACATGCTTACAACTCAATGAAGCAATGGATTACAGCCTGTAAGACTCCATTCCAGTTAAATCAATCAGAATGGTCTATATTCTCTTTTCATCTCCTTTTTAAACTGCTTGCATCAGTTTTGTTAAATTTTTGCTTGCTTCGCTTTTAGGGAGCTTTCTAGTAATGCCAGTATTGTGTGGTATTTTGGCACTGTATTTATAAAATTAATCTTAAAATATGTGACCCTCACCCAGATAACGTGTATCCATGCATGGATTTCTGATTGATTTAACTGGAATGGAGTCTGCACAAATTGCACAAAAGCCCGCTTCTTTGTAGGAAAATTGTCCAAATCCAGCACAGTGTAAGATGCCTGCAAAGATGGGTATATATCTCTTTCAGTTTGCACACACTCATGCAAATGCTGTGTCTGTCGTTGAGCCCCAATGGTTGGTGGCTAGAGCTACTGGTAATGCAGTGGCTCGCAAGTGATAGCAGGAAAAGGTTTGTTTTCTTCTGTTTCTCTGAAACTTTCCAGTGTGGTCCAAAGCATCTGGAGGGCATCAGATTGGCAAAGGCTTTACTTTGGAATGCAAATTGCATACATGTTCCTAGTTACTATGATGAGAGGGAAGTTTTTCAGTCTAGGCCCAGTTGAAAGGGCAATACAGTCTAGGCCCAGTTGTGAAAGGGCAATACAGTCGTACCTCGTGTTGTGTTCGTTGCGGGTTGTGAACGGCACGGGTTATGAACGCACCAAACCTGGAAGTAATGGAACGGATTTCTTCCGGGTTCAGCAGGTCGCACATGTGCAGACGTGTGCAGTGACATCACACGCTTGTGCAGAAGTGGCGCTGCAGGTTGCGGACTTCTCAGGATGCGAACAGGGCTCCGGAACAGATCCGGAACAGATCCCGTTCGTATCTAGAGGTACCACTGTAGTGTTTTAACAGGTCCACATTCCATCTCCCGTATCTTGCCTTCTTTTGCCCTGGGCTGGCCTTCATTATGAGGTGAATTCCATGCCCCTAATCTTACCTGTTGAATTCCAAAATACTACAGTTTGGACTGTGTGGTACTAACACTCAGGTTTCTAGACAGTGTACCTTGATTTTTATATTTTCGTGAGTGACAAGTTTGTATGAAGTCTAGTTAAGGATGGATTTTTCAAAAGGTAATTACTATTATAGAAGCAAGTCTATGGGGGCTTGTGCCACTAGGAAACTGCCTTTTTAGGTAATGGCTAATATTATCCATCGAATAGTAATAGTATATTGTTAAAAGTTTTTGTGATTGCTTGCCCATCTAAAAATACGATGCTCTAGGAAAGATGTAGCAAGATGTTTGATGCATTCTGAATTAAAATGGTTCAAATTATGAGCTGAAATCCGAGGTTAGTAATACGGTGATACCTTTGTTTAAGAACAGCCCTGTTTATAAACTATTTGGTTACGAACTCCACAAAACCGGAAGTAGTGTCCCGGTTTGTGAACTTTACCTCGGTGTAAGAACGGAAGCTGAAGGGTGGAAGGGCACTGGCGGTGGGAAGCCTCATTAGGGAAAGCGCACCTCGGTTTAAGAATGGACTTCCGGAAGGGATTACCGGTAAGTTCTTAAACCGAGGTACCACTGTACCTGTGTTAAGGTAAATTAAGGGAAAAGCCAATCTGAGTTCACTCTGTCAGAGCTGTTTTCATCTCCACAAACATTTCAGTAGTTCACTTCTGTTTCTTCCTAATGTTGTGATCAGTTTTTTAATGTTTCCATTTAAAAGTGTGATATGTGAAAAGACTTTAAGAACAACAACAGAAAAACCCATGAACGTGCAGATATTTCACATTTGTGTTAGCTATCCATTTTCTGCTGCTTTTTGACTCCAAAGTTATTATTAATGAGATAGTTGTATATTCTTATTCTGACAGTGCACAACATAATATTCCTCTTCTATAAAGGAACCATTTTACATTAAACAGAAAAAAATGAGGAAAAAACTACCGGGTATCTCTGAAATGTCTAGTGAAATGTCTAGTGAAATGTCTTCAGTACCTGTTTTTAGCAGAAACATTTCTAAAAATCTATCCCATTAATAAAATGTTAGTGGGGAAAGCAAAACTTTGGTTGTGGGGTAAGGTAAAAATTAATTAGCAAGGAGCAGTCAGTGTTCATCTTAATGTTTTAATAGATATTTTAGAGTAATTAAATAAAGGTTACATCAGCATATGGAAACTTAGCAGACTGGTTTTCAGAATCTATGAAACAAAGGTGCTAATGCCTTGTGAATATTAATATATGCTATACATTTATCATGAATGATGTAAGAAAATAGTTAATAATCCTCCTACACATTTGACAGTTTCATTAAAAAAAAACCTCTGGGGTCAGTTAGATCCCAGTAATATTCAAATAACTCCAGCCATTATGCAAACACTAATTAGCAAATTGCTGTATCAACATAAAACACTAGGTACTTTCTTGCCATTTAACTATTTTATTCATATCTTTGTATATTTTTGAGTTGAATGAGCAAACATAACAGTAAGATATTAGGAATCTGCAAGATCCTATAGGAATTAACATTCAGATTCATTCTCGATCCTAATGACCATCCCAGTGATCCTTTGGAAGGAAGGGTGGGATATAAATAAAATAAACCAATTAAATAAATAATCCCTGTATAGTTGTACCTCTATACTTACAAACAATAGTCCTATAATTATTTCCTACTTGTAGCACCACGTTTGGTAATTGTAAAGCTTTTTTAAAAAACCAAAAACTTAATTTGGATCAATTTGGCCCTAATCTCAGATTAGTAACCTGTTGTTGTTTTTTCTTCATGTGGAATGGTAAATACCATGTGTGCCCTTTCTGATGAAAACTACCCAGCTGTTGTCCTAAGCATGGTGAGCCAGCCGCAGGCAACAGATTTTGGAAGCAGTAGACCTTTAAAGAAAATACAAAACGACTGTTTTTGAAAATACTTTAAAAGTTGTTCAGGTGTTCTCGGAAACCTCTCTAGAAAGTACATGCTCAATGCCTTTCTCTTGAGTTGCTTCTCCAGAAAGAAAGAGGCAAGCAGGAGTGACTTCTTGGTGGGCTCAACAGGAGAGAAATAATGACTTGGTCCTTTCATCTCAAGTGCTGAAATGGCTAGAGCTGGCCCTCAAAACATTTAGCAACCTGACAAATTTTCCAGTTCTGTAGACGGTTTTAAGCTGAAAGGAAATAGTGCTACCTGTTAAGTTTTGTCAAGGCCATCCATGCTTTCATTTGTTACTCTGTTAGGTGACCCCTCTCCCTTACTTTGCATGAGGCAATGGCAAATTTGGCAGGAAAGTAAGCAGTTTCCACTTACACTTGCTGACCCTGTTGCTGGGTAGAGGGAGAAAAGAATATGAATGCCAATGAAAAGTTCCCCAAGCAAGGAAATGAAGCTGGGCAGTTTTTACACGTAGAACTCTTAATACTGTGATGCAGAGTGTGTTAATGGAATGAATAGAAATCTATATACGCAATATCAGAAATAAATGGTAGCCAGCTAAATTGTTATTTTAGAGGCTATTGAGTTTTTAAAATATTGTGGTGTATCCTCAGTGCTTGAGAGGAGTGCTTCTGTTATGAAACAGAAACCTTGTAACACTGCTTAGGAAACCATTTTTATTAACACCCCTTAAGCCAGTGGTGGCGAACCTTTTAGAGACCGAGTGCCCAGACTGCACACCAAAACCCACTTATTTATCGCAAAGAGCCCAAAGTTTTTGAGCTTTTCTGGGAGAGACAGAACAGAAAAATCACCACGGTTCTCACCATCTCCCTCCCTCTTCCCCCCTCACACCGGGCACACTCCCTGGTTGGCTCACTCTCAGGCTGCTGTGATGGGGAGGACAGAGCAGCCATGAGGTCAGGTGAATGGCAGCAACCAGGAGGAGAGGGAGAGCCCCAGCCAGCCCAACAGCAGTGCCTGCCTGCTCCCTGCCCACGATCCCGGCGTGGTCTTCCCATCTTCCTTCCTCCCTCCGGCAACGTCACCGTGGTGAAGGGGTGAGGCTGGGTTAGGCCAGCCGTGCAGGGAGGCAGCAGGCGCAGATGCCCTCCTAGCCCAGGCAGGTCAGGCCCACGGGAGGTGAGGGGCCAGCGGAGTATTGGAGCTGTGGGGGGCAGAAAGGAATGGGCGAGGCCTGGCTTGGAGGGGGGGATCTGGGAACTATCACCCAGCACTGAAAAAAGTGCAGAAAAAAAAATCACGAGGGTCAAATAACGAACGCTGTTATGCCTAATCAGAAACAGCCACTGCCGCAGCCAGTTGAAAAACAGACCTATCGCCGAACACAATCTCTGGCTACCAGCAAAAAAAAAAAAAAAAAAAGTTGCGGGTTTAAGCAGTGGGTGCACGCAGTAGCATGGGGAGGAGCGGGAGCACAAATGGGAAAAAAAAGTGTGTGGTGCGCGTGCCAGCAGTGAGGGCACTGCGTGCCATAGGTTCGTCACTGCTAACTTAAGCTATGGAGTGCATAAGGGCTCAGGATCCAGACTGGCTGTCAGCCCTAAACCTGAATGCTTTAATGGTACATAGTGTGTGTGAGGAGGATGGAGTCTCCATTTTGCTTTCAAACTGAAGATAATCATGCAGATTTGTTATTGGAGGCAATGGCTGTTGATGTTTACACAGTACTTTAAAAAATATTTTTACATTTGTTATAAAACTTTCCTCTAATAGATCTCAATTCCTTCTACTTTGTATTACAATTGTTCATGCTTCATAGGGGCCATTGAGACTTGTTCTCCTGTACTCAAGGCCAGGAATGTTTGTGTGTGTGACCTGAGGAAAGGATATGGCAGACATTTCCCCTTCTTAAGTCAAGCTGGGAGTGCTTTGCTGAGATTGACCGCAAGTGCTATTCCTCTGCACAAAGGAGTTTACACCTCAAATTAACTCCCATCTTCCACTTGCATAACAACAGAAATAAGCATTGGGGAATCCTGTTTATCAGAAAACTTAGTGCTTATGGGGTTAGCAGTGGCAATATAATGGATCAGAATGTGTGGATCAGAATAATCTAAACTCTGTTTTTCTTTTTCTTTTTAATGATTCAGGAAAGTACTTCCAATTAGCATGTATTAAATGTCACTGGCAGATTAGACATTGTGCGGAGTGTAGCAACGTACTGTTCACATTCAGGGAATGCTCAAACCATGGTTTGGAGGATTGGGAATAAGTAGCAGTGAACCTTGGGCTCATGCAGGGATGGGGAACCTTTTCAGCCTGAATGCCTCATTTCTTCATGCTTAGCCTTATGCTAGTAGTGCTTGGGGACAGCAGCAAAATGGGTGTGACAAAACTGGGTGGCGCAACAGGTGCAACTCTAGTCGTGGAACAGTAGGCTACAGTCCAGCCATGCAAAGTTCAGGCATTGCTGCATACAAGCACATCTCCATCTGCCATCCTCCATACAGGCACGGAAGAGGCATTATCATAGTTTAAAGGGACATTCAGGCAGAAGTACGCCAGGAAAGCACTGAGCAGGGACCAGGGAAAGAGTCTTGAGGGCCAGATAGGGAGATTGGTGTGTGTGTGTGTGTGTGTGTGTGTGTGTGTGTAACATTTGACCCAGAACCTCAGGTCCATCCCCCCACCCCTGCTCTCTAGTGCTCATACCTAAAACATAGTGTGGAAATGCCAGACAATTAATCAGAATGTAGCCATTCTGTACATGTTCTTGATTGATAAGGGTCCTGGAGGTTTTGGAGTTACTCATATCAGGCCAACTTCATTTTTTTTTAAAGCACACTTAAGTGACTTGAGTTTTTACAAGCCATCAAATGTATGGATGATATGACATTAGCATAGGAGTGAGGTTGCCACTTTTTCTTGTTTGGAAGTACAGTGATACCTCGGTTTATGAACTTAATCTGTTCTGGAAGTCCGTTCTTAAACCGAATCCGTTCTTCAACCGAGGCAGGCTTTCCCTAATGAGGCCTCCCACCACCATTTGGCTTCTGTTCTTAGACCGAGGTAAAGTTCGCAACTCGGACACTACTTCCGGTTTTGCGGAGTTTGTAAACTGAATAGTTCATAAACAGGGCTGTTCTTAAACCGATGTAGCACTGTAATGGTAATTATTGCCTTCATCAATGATTGGCACTATTCCAGTATTCTAGTCTATAAGAAGGGAGGTGCTTCTTTTAAGAATTTTGGTTTGGCAATGTTTCCTGGAACCACATGTTGTTCTTTTATTTCTGACAGGAATGCCCAAAGAGAAGTACGATCCACCTGACCCACGGAGGATGTACACAATTATGTCCTCAGAGGAAGCAGCCAATGGAAAAAAGTCACACTGGGCAGAGTTGGAAATAAGTGGTAAGTGGAGAGATATTGGATACACGAGAGTAGCATGGCAAATAGTTACTCTGTTGTTTTTTTAATTACTTAGTTTTATTTAATGTTCCAGCAGAACAATGTGGTTTAAAATCTAAAGCATGTTAATTTTTAAAAATTTCAGTATCTTAATTAAATTTATCACCCTTTGTCAAACACAGTGTGAAAGCCTCTTTTGCTTTGTAAAAGACTGAATCTGTGCAAAAAATCTGGCTTTTAAAAACATCCAAAACTGCAGTCCAATACACACTTACCTAGAAGTATGTCTTACTGAACTTGATGACACTTACTTCTGCATAGACATGCAGAGGATTGCATTGTAAATTGATGAAATACTTGTGGAAATGAATGCTGTAAGTTAAAAAGATGAAGAATTCTTTCTCTCTTCTGTTTTGAGTTTACTTCCAATCTGGATCGTGCCCACAATGTCTTCTGAATCTTTCCTGTCTACATGCTTGCTGACAAACAAAAAAATAAATCTGAAAGCTTGATGACTGAGAACTTCACTTTGCAGAAACCACATTCTCTTGAGCAACTTTTATTTTAATGGTTGTGGATATGTTATGTTTCGTATCAGTTTACCAAATACTAGGCTGAATAGTCTGTTATTTCCTGATTCCGCTTTTCAAATTGTGGTATGTTTTTTGTCTTCCCAATTCCAGCCTCTCATAAGGTCAGAATTTTGCATACTTAAGTTCTTTAAGAGCTTTCAGGTATATGCCATCCAGACCAAGGTTTTAATTGGTAAATCTCTTATTCTCTTTTTTTATTTTACTTGTAGAATTAAAAAACCTTCACATGTCCTGGAGGCATTTCAATTCTTTAAAACTGATCATCTCTTTTATATATATATATAAGCAACTTTACAAGCAACTTACCATTAATATATACAGTGGTACCTCAGGTTAAGTACTTAATTCGTTCTGGAGGTCCGTTCTTACCCTGAAACTGTTCTTAACCTGAAGCACCACTTTAGCTAATGGGGCCTCCCGCTGCTGCTGCGCCGCCAGAGCACAATTTCTGTTCTTATCCTGAAGCAAAGTTCTTAATCTGAAGTGTATTTTTCTGGGTTAGCGGAGTTTGTAACCTGAACCGTATGTAACCCGAGGTACCACTGTATGTTGAATTTGATAGCACCGTGTTCACTGTTTTCCAATTGATTCAACAAAACTCTCATCTCTCAGCCAATTGTGGATACCTCTTTCCATTCAAGTCCAAGGTCTCTTCCCTCCTAGTCAATTCCATGTTCAAGGACAGCCATCTATTTCATCTAGAAATGTTATGTGTTGCAATTTTGAATGTAGTCCATGTGAGGGTAATTGTAGCCATTGATTATTACACTTTCTCCTTTATCTGATTTCATTCTCCATCACTTTTGGTCAGGGGAGGGACATGCTCCCTGCATCAGGGCTGCAGTCACATAATGTGACTTATGATCTATTCTGCTTTTTGACATTCTAATTAACACTACCCCAACATGGCCTTCCCTGTTCTTTCTGTATATAAAAGGATACCTATATCCCAATGATTCTCATCTTCCTACCGGGTTCCCTTAATGTTGAAACAGCTACATTCTGTTTTAGTACTTTGCACCCAGGTTTTTCTCCCCCTGCTTTTGCTTAAAAGCCTCTAGCATTAGAATATAAAAGGCTATATATAGATACATTTCCAAATCTCCTTTTTGTATGCAGTTTTTCCTACAATTCCTTTTTGTCTCTTAAAATCACTGTTATTTTTGTCCTGATACTGTAATTTCTAAGCTCTTCATATCCCCTAGTTTAGCCACCTGAGAGTTCCTAAAAGGTGAATCATCCTGAGCCAGATGTTCACCAGCTCTTGTCTTCCCCTCAGAAATCAGTTTAAAAACGGCTTTGCAACCTTTTTGATGTTAAGAATCAGCCATTTACCCCTGATCTTTAGTTTCTGATTAGAAACGTAATAAATGATGCATGCTGATGTACTATGCTTTGGCAATTAGCTTATTAGTAAAATATTCTGTAGGTACTGGTGTAAAGATCTATAAAACTCAAAGGCAGCAAGTTGTCCATGCATCCAGGTATTTTATTCTAGTACCAGTGAGTTCAGTGATATTTCTTGAACTCAGTACAGAGGTTGTTCTACCAAAATGTAATGCCTGATCCTTTAAAAAAAAAAAAAAAGATTCTGGAACCTTAGAATTTTTTTTTTAAAAAAAATCTGATTCTGTTGGGCGATTTCTTAGCATTTCAAAATACATATATTTCTATTTTGCAGATGAATTAGAACTACTGTCTAGATCAGGGGTTCCCAAATGGTGGTGATGCACAAGCTTCACTGAAGTGGTCTGTAGCAAGTCTGTAAATATAATTAAATATCACAGAGTATCTAATATAACACATTACAGTTGCTACAACATGCAGAAAAATCATAAAGTGGTCCATCAAGACCCTCAACGATTTTCAAGTGATCTTGGGGAGTTTGGGAACCTGTTGATCCTGCTTCCCTTGCCTCTGATTTTTACTTTATTATGAAGAAGCATTTGATCACTTTTGAAGCACAAAAGCCTTGAATTCACATTTCCATAATGCATCACAAAACTAAACAAAAACAGTGACGAGTTAAATTTTTGGGCGTATATTTCAAATGTATCCGTTGAAATACATTTTAAAATAAAAGACAAATTAGTTGGTGTTTTGGTGGTTGAATTGAAAAGTACCTAACACAAGAAGGGGAAGGAGATAGTTGCAGAAACTGTTTTGCTGTTTTGATTCATTTGCAGAAGTACTTGCACAAATGCGAAACGAGACAGAAAATGTTTCCCTCTTGTCTTTCAGGGAAAGTAAGAAGCCTAAGTTCATCCTTATGGTCACTGACACACTTAACAGCTTTGCATCTCAGTGACAACTCCTTATCCCGTATTCCTTCAGACATTGCCAAGCTTCACAATCTGGTGTATTTGGACCTGTCATCTAATAAAATCCGCAGTTTACCAGCAGAGCTCGGAAACATGGTGTCACTCAGGTAAACAAAATGCATCTGTGAAGCCAGTATGATGTCACTTCAGGTTTCTGTCACTGTATTGTTTTGTATTGCAGTTCATTTTTATTATTATTATCATCATTATTAGTAGTAGTAGTAGCAGCAGCAGCAGCATTTATTATTGTTAAGCAGAAAGCTTATCCCACATTAGCTGCTTCTTGGCTGATTTTTTTCCAATTTGTATTGCAATCTTTCTGCCTTCTGGTGCTTGGGGAGGGCTGAAATATATTAGTGTTCACTTCTGAACCTGCTCCAAATTTCAGGAGTATATTGCCCAGCTATTCAGAAAGAGGTTAAAGTTCCATTTTAGGCTCTTAGCTTGCTTTATGGCTGCTCAGATAAGGAGTCAATTTGAACCTGGATGACTGGTTTAAAACTCCAAAGTTTTTCTAAAAATATTTGTCCTTTATGGGAATAAACAGCTGTTCATATTTTTGTTGCTTATTTGAAGTGTTACATTTCCTAAATACCAAATTTGCCACCCTGAGTTGTCTCTTCATGAAATCCTGTAATCTTGTGTGTAATGTGTTCCCCTGAAAAAATGATAAACCCTCTTACTTTAATGGTTCTTTTTCCTGCTGGCTTATTGGTAATCCCCATGGCAAGGTTAAAATCTTTCTAAACAAGGATAAAAGCAGCAACCACCTTGATATTCAATGCAATACATAAAGGAGTGGTATCATATTGATCATAATAAGTACAGTCACATAAAGTTCATAAAGTTACTATTTTAATTTGTGTGTCGTTATTGTGATGATTTCTCAAAGTTGCTACTAGCAGCTTTCTGAAACTATTCTGTTATGTGTTACCATATAATTCTTGCATGCATCTGGTATTGGAAAAAAGGTGCCAGTGCAGGACATTCCAACTTTTCGTACTATGTGGTCTGCAAGGGTAATTTGACATGGAACCCATGGGCCACACACTGCCTTGTAATATGGGAGGTGGGAAGTGGGGCCAAAATTTGACCACCAGCAGCCCAGCCCTTGCGCTGCCTTCCCAAAACTGGCTAACAAAGGTGCTGGGCTTTGCAAAGGAGGTGATGTCTGGCAGTCTGCTAAACGTTTCCACTGCATGAAATGCTGAATGAATGGTGAGGAGAAGAGAGGATCAAAGAAGGAAGAAAAGTCTTGTTCCACCTCACCCTCCTCTCTCCCACCTTGTCTCTCACCTCCTGTTCCTATGCCTTCTTCACATTGGAGGGAAAGAGAACATTATTGTGGGGGCGTGGGAATTGTGTTCACTGGAGGAGCACTTCAGGGTGTATTTCTACAGAGGACCAAGCAGACCCTCAGTTATTAGTTGGGGGCCCAATATAGTTGAAAGTGCCTAGCTGATCTAGGCTCCTAATCCAGTCTCTGAGAGGATGGCACAAGGGCAAAGGTGTCCTCTAGATGCTGTTGGACTCAAGCTCCCATCGGCCCTGGTCATTATTCTTGCTGCTAGGAACTCAACAACATCTGAAGGGTACCACACTAAGGAATAGGATGCCTGTGTGCTTCAAAAGGCTGAGGGTTGGATATATTTCTTGAGGGCATGAAGGAACGTTCATCTATAGTACTCTCCCTTTTATGCTTACTTAGCTAAGCAATTTTTAAAAGAAGGTAGAGCGTCTCTGCAGTTGGCAGAAGCCTCTGATCCTACCTAATAGCCCAGTTTTCAAATGGTCGTAGGAGGTGACTATGACTAATAAAATATGAGTTAGAGTCCTTTTATAGATGTTCTTATTGAGCAAAGCTACCCGCTTTCACTTTTATCTCTTCAAGAGTTGGGTTGCTGACTGCCTGGTAAACAATCTTCTCTTACCTAGCAGGTTTTCTTAAAAAAACAAAAAAACAAAACCTCAATAGTATATCAGAAGGCTAAAACTATAAAATAGCTCCACTTTCTAGCTGCTTGTGATGAAAAGAAGCTCAGGAAATTGTGATTTCAGTGAACTGAGCAATGAATTAAGGCGGGGGGGGGGAGTGGTAAAGAGCCCCAGTAGCTTTCTTATAGTTAGCATATTTCTTATAGTAAACACCTTACATTATTTTGTTTAGTAATTTTGACTGTAGGAGTAGTTTCTCCATGGTTTTACTTCATTAATGGTTTAACAAGTTTATGTTTAGAAGATGTGCTAGTCAGTTTGCTTTAATTTATCATTGTCTTTAACTAATGCAAGATCAATAATCATTGCTGTTCAGTTTTCCATTGCTTTTGAAATGTGCTATGTTAGCACAGTTTCTCTTTTGTAGTGAAACAATTTTCATTTAAAACAATTAACTGTATATATCTTACTACTTTTGTCTTCATGTGACTTGCTAATAGGGAACTCCATTTAAATAACAACCTGTTACGAGTCCTACCATTTGAGCTGGGAAAACTCTTTCAGTTACAGACGTTGGGTTTGAAAGGTATGAATTTTAACTCTTTCCCCCTTGCCCTTTGTTTGCAATTTTCAGTTGATCTCATTCCTCAGCCAGCCATCACTTTCAAGCTGATATTTTAAGAAATAAAATTACTACCTAAACTGGAAATGGCATACTAAGATTCAGGCACTTTGAAATTATGATTTTTACAAATTTCTCTAAACTGCATTTGTTTTGAAGAATGTTTTCCACCTTTATGAGATGTTGAGCTAATTTTACTGTTTCTTCTTGCCTGTAACCTTAGGGTCCTTATTATATAGTGTATGTATGTCTGTCTGGTTCTTTCTCTCTTCTCTCCTCCCCCTGCCCCCACCACCACTCCAGTGTGGTGATATTTCTGTAGAGCGAGAGTCTGAGATTTTCAACAAAAAACAGTTTCCTGAACTAGACACTTTAAAAATAAAAACGGTATGATGTTCTTGAGGTCTCATTTTCTCACCCTCTTCCCCAAACTCTTCTACAGGAAACCCACTTACACAGGATATACTGAATCTCTATCAAGAACCAGATGGAACAAGAAGGCTACTGAATTATTTGCTTGATAACCTGGCAGGTACTGCAAAAAGAAGTAAGTAGTGACTTCCTAGAACGCTTATTTGTGGCATGTAAAATAAATATCATTATCTCCTTATTATTATTTTTTGTCTTCTGCAAATAGTTTCGACAGAACAGCCACCTCCCAGATCTTGGATTATGTTGCAAGAACCAGATCGAACAAGACCAACAGGTAGAACTGAATAAATCTGTGCTTTCTTTCCAATCAGTGAAATTTTGTATTACAGTACCTTGCCTGTGCATCTTCTTTCCATTTCGCTTTAATTTTTATAGCAAGTAGTATAGACATTTTAGAGGGGAAGTCATATACAGATGAAATTCGAAAAATTAGAATATCATGGAAAAGTCAATTTATGTAAGCAATTGTTTTCATTAGCTACTGGAGTTTAATATATGAGATGGACTCATGACATTCAAAGCGAGATATGTCAAGCCTTTGTTTGTTATAATTGTGGTGATTATGGCATACAGCTGATGAAAACCCCAAAGCTGAAATTGTTAATTTGGGGGTTCTCATCAGCTGTACACCATAATCATCACAATTATAACAGATAAAGGCTTGACATATCTCGCTTTGCATGTCATGAGTCTATCTCATATATTAGTTTCAGCTTTTAAGTTGAATTACTGAAATGAACCTTTCCATGATAATTCTAATTTTTCGAGTTTCAGCTGTATGTTTAGAAATTGAAACATCTTGTGTTTCTCATTCTTTTTAAAATATTCTAAATACTACATTATTAACATGGCAGAAATATAGGCATTTTCCCATATGTATATCCATTGTACTGTTTAGAAATCTGTAAAGCTGTCTGAATAAAAACACCACCACCAAAACTGAATGCTGTCCAAACAATGGCACAGCCATTCGTGGCATCTTTAAAAGCAAATTACTAAAGAACATGAGTGGATGTTAAAATCAGAATTAAGTATGGCCTCAAACCATGTAGATCCATTTTGTCATAATGGTAACCCAATCCTATGTATCATGTTTACTCACCAGTTAAGTGCTGAGTTTAGTGGGGCTTATGTCCTATGCATAGGATTGTAGCTTAGTTACGAAACAAAGCTTCAATTGATTTAGACCTGAAATTCAATAAGAGCTCCTAAGTAGTTTAAGGTTTACCCTCATCTTGGAAAAAGTTATTTATATAAGCTGGCTTTATGCTGGCTACGGTAACAGCTATTGACCTTGTAGGGGAAGTTTTGTGCTTCATTCCAACACAGATTGAACCATTACATTATATTGCATTGTCTGCCTATTTGGTGAATGGTGGAACTACCAACCTCGTTTCTAGAGAGAGAAAATCTAAATAATGCTGCATTATTATAGGTCAGCTGCTCAAATATATCTTGGAGTTAAAGTAAGCAAAGCCTAAAGCTGATAAACTTATTTAAAGGGAAAGTTAAAAATGTATGTTTAAATCAGACAATTTCTCTCTTATACTGCAGCCCTGTTTTCTGTCATGTGTTACAATGTCCTCTGTGATAAATATGCTACTCGGCAGCTATATGGCTACTGCCCATCATGGGCATTGAACTGGGAATACAGAAAAAAGGCTATTATCCAGGAAATCTTAAGCTGTAATGCAGACATCATAAGTCTTCAGGTGAGAAATGACTTTGTTCTTTTTTTCTTATGTATGCATCCATTTTTAATGTTTTTAACGTAAGCAATTCTACATATAAGATGTGAATCATTACAAGACCCCTACAATATGCTCTTAAGCCTGCTCAGAACTATTTGGATGAAATTCCAATAATACAGTAAAATGAATAGGGGGCTAGTAAAGGATGCCTATGAAGCTTAGATATTTGTTGTTGTCTTTACTCCCCACCCACCCCTGTGAGAGTCTCTTCCTGATTTATCATTCCTGTGTCGAGATTCATTTGCTCTCCCATCTGTTAGAAGGCTGGGTTACGTGGCTGCAGATGATGTGCCAAACTAGCAGATGCAGTGCAAAGAGTTGCATTGCTTTTCTGCCAGGGATTACACGGGCCTTGAAGCAGAAAACAGGAATTAGGGTCAACCCTGCTGTCCAATAGACATTTCACCAAGCCAGGGAAATTCTGTTCAGTTTATTAAAGATCATAGCCTGTCCTGTCTTTAAGAGCTTGAGGTGGGCAACAGTCGATCAAAAATGTATATACAATATGTAAATTGCTGTTAAAATGGGTCACAACTCTGTCCAGGTATTTCCCCCTTTCCTCCCTTCTGTATGTTCCCCTCCTTCCATTGTCTTTTCCTCCCTTCGATTGTTGCTTAAATTACGCAGTTTCTTGCATTCTGACCTGATTGTTTTTCCTAGTGTTGCAGACATACTTCTGTCTCTGAACTAGACTAGTGTGTATCTTCTGTTTTGCATTATTCTGATAACCTTTTCTGAAGCACTCTGCTACACACTATTTTTATTGCATGTAGCAGAGTGTAACAGAGAATTTTGTGTGTAGCAGATAATTTTTGGTGTTTAATATATGTGTAGTGTTGTCTGGAAGCTGTTGGTTGCTGCATCCAAGTTTGTGGAGGGGTTTCTACTAATTGCAGGTTCTCCAGCTGTTGAAGATAGTTGCTTGTGGAAGCCTTATATTTTTGTTCCTTGAGTTCTTAAAGCTGCCCATTTTGGTCACAGAAAAACTCAGTATTGCTACTAGTATTAAGTAACTGCAAAGTTGTTTTTGCAGTTGTTAATGTACTCTGAATTCTTTAATACAATGGCTGGGGTTCACTTAATGTTTGACTCAAGATGATGATTTTGTGGAAATGAGTTCAGTGACCATGGCATCTGATTTTCTGTGGGCTCCAGATTTATTAGCTTAGCAGGGATAAAGTTTAATTGGGATTTTTCAAACAAATATTATTGTGACTTTGTACTATTACTGTTCTCAACAGTCTTCTACATTGGGTCCTTTTTATACCCTATAAACTTCCAGCTGTTCTACTTATATATTTAATTTAATTGTTTACTCCATTGTGTCCTCTGATATTTGCCTTCTGAATTTTAGACTGTTTCCATCAGTCACTATTTAGATGGAGGGGAGGGGAAACTGCCAGATCAGCTGACATTGTTTCTATGACTATTCTTACTCATTCACTCATCCTGAGCTACATCCTTTTCAGGCATGCTAAAATGGCACATTTTATTCTGGACTGCCATTGTGGCTTAATCCATTTCACAGTAATGTAATCTGATGACTGCTTGTTATATTGACTTGGAGCATCCGCTGAGTGGAGTTTGAATCATGTGACACTTCTGCCGGCAGAAGGGGGTAGTTGACGTTCACAGACTCCTCCTTCCCATTGAAGCTCCTTGTGCCCCCCATTTCCAGATGGAGGTATCCCACTCTTCCTTAGAAAGCTCAGAGCAGCTTACATGACCCACCAGTGATCTGTTTCCTATGTGTTTTGACAGTACGTCAACTAGCTTGAACAGTCTTCTAGCATCAGGTCATCCCAGACTGTTAGCTATGCTATGGGTTGAACCTGGCTCACAATGCTGTTTTTAGTAATCTGCTACTGTCTTTTGAAATCAGGTGCATATTTTTATCTTTGAAAAGCACCGCTTCTCCCTTGGGTGCAACAGTATTGTTAGAAGCTCTTAGAGGCTCAGGAAACAGGAAGGTGTGTGTACTTGTGGTGTATGTATGGTGCATGTGTAGCACTGGTCACACCCATTGATGGCATGTGAGCCTCAAAGCCCTCTGGTCAAAAATGTTAGCTATTCCTGTGTTAGGCTTCTATCCTGAAGGGAGGTACACTTTGACGGATTCCTGCTGCTGCTTTGTTCCTACTGTATTGTATACAGTTGGCAGACAAGTCAGAGTCCCACATAAGCTGTTCTATAGAAAGGCATATGTATACATACATATCAGTAAAATGAAATTTAACACTAGTTCTTCTCCCCCATTAATTCAGTTGCTGTCTTTTCACATTATACTTTCCTCAAAGGACATAACTTCAGAGTCCTGCTTTAAGTGGGTATCCAGAAGAGACTTGATCTTCATTGGAGACTTGAATTCATTTTCTTTTTAAAAGTTGCATTGTGCATTTGATAGCTCACCTAATTCTTGCGCTGTCTTACATTTTAGGAGGTTGAAACTGAGCAGTACTACAGTTTTTTCCTAGCAGAATTGAAAGAGCGTGGATACAACGGATTCTTCAGTCCGAAATCCAGAGCTAGGACAATGTCAGAACAAGAGAGAAAACATGTTGATGGTTGTGCAATATTTTTCAAGACAGAAAAGTAAGATAAAATTTGTATCTTGTTCTCTGGCTTACAGTGAATGAGGTTGCACAGCAACATCAGTTTTTAATCCTCTATGAAACCAGAGGCAGTCCTATAGCTTTGTTTTCAATGTCTTTCATTTCATTATACAGTGGTGCCTCACTAGATGAAAATAATTCGTTCTGCGAGTGTCTTCGTCTAGCGATTTTTTTCGTCTAGCGAATGCAAGTAGCGGTTTTCGCACGACGGAAAAAAAATTTTCCCCGTTTTGCGGGGCAGTCTTCTGCTAGCGAATGCCTTTCGTCTAGCGAGTTTTTCGTCTAGCGGGGCACCACTGTACTATAAATTCTTGTTCCAAAAAGATTATTTCAGTAATTTGGGGAGCCTATCAATACTTTGGCTGTTTAGGACTAGGTAACTTGAGTATTATAATTGTTCACTCATGAAATATGAATAAAGTAGTGGCCTTCTATGAATTCTCATAATAGTTCACAGCTTTTGGTGGAATGGTAAATATTTAAGAAAATGTCTGCATGTCGGCTTATATGTGTTCAAGCATTTATGATGGCCACAGTTGTGGTAAGCTGTCACAGCCATTATATTCACATTGAGAAGTCTGTTTCACTAATTTCTGTCAGCTGTGCAGATAGAATATGTGAATCATATTGTGATAAATATGGTGTTATGTGCAGATCTTGCTTTAAATTGATTTTATTGCTTTCAGGTTCACCTTGGTTCAGAAGCATACTGTTGAATTTAATCAGCTGGCTATGGCAAACTCAGAAGGATCAGAAGCAATGCTGAACAGAGTAATGACAAAAGACAACATTGGAGTTGCTGTGTTGCTAGAGCTACGAAAGGAGTTAATAGAAATGTCATGTAAGTACAGTAAATGCAAATCCAGTTTTCAACTGGACTCTGCAGCCGTCTTCCGCATGTATGCACATACCCTTTGCTGCTTTGGAAAAGAGTTGAGAACTGGTTTATCTACCAGTTCCGGTGATGAAACTCATACCCAATGGATAGGAGAAGTCTCTACTTCTAACTTTGAGAACTTAGTGTGAAATGAAAAACCTTCCAAGGAGATGCAGACAGTTGCTTAACCATAAAATTTGTTTTTGCCCACCACCACCAACTTAATTTTTTGCATACTGTTTAAGGTGTATGTGGAGTAGTCATGCTACCCCAAACTGGAGAATGGCTTTTCATGCATCTACCTGTCAATACAACTTTTTAAATGTACTGTAAAAAAAACAAAAAACCTATTTTTTAATTTGTTTGTTTGTTTTTAGTTCAAAAGGGAAGTGAAATGGAATCAAAGTGGAATGGGGAGATGTGAAGATTATTGAGGCTAGAAAAAGATTTATAAGTCATCACTATTTTCTCATCTCTGTGTCTGTGCTTCCCTATTGGCCATGATTTGTTCCTTTGACTGCCCTAGTATTTGTGCACATGTGCGGTAAAGACGCTGCTTAGCTTAGTATGGATGACAAACTGTATTTGCAGGTGATGAATGTAGCCTGTATTTTCCGTTAAGTAAATACTGATACACTTTGTCACTGCAAACAGTATCTGTCTAGATTGCAGAATTCTTTTGTGTGGTACTTGTCTTTATTGCTGTATGGGGAAAGGGTAATGACTGACAAATACTGCAGTTAAAATGCATATTATGTTTGCTAGAAAATTGTATATATAGTAGCTTACAACTTATTTGCAGTCCATCACAGTAGCTGTTCGTTATCATGTCGATAATGCAATAAAGCCAGCAGAGGGAGCACAGAGCCCTTTTTGTTTTAAACTCATAAAATGGCTGGTTGAGATAAGGAATCCTGTATTTGTAAAGTCCCAGTTAATTACTGCTGATTAGTTTGATATATCTCTTTAGCAGTATTTTTAAAGCCCTTTTCACCAATGCAACCTATGTAGTGAAGTATCACTGCTGTTTTCTGAAGGGTTTTTTTTATTTTCCATTTTAGCAGGCAAGCCACACCCAGGAATGGATAAACAGCTGGTCCTTGTAGCAAATGCACACATGCACTGGGACCCAGACTATTCTGATGTGAAGCTGGTTCAGACCATGATGTTCCTTTCTGAAGTAAAGAACATAATTGACAAAGCCTCTCGGAGTCTCAAGCCTGGTATTTCGGGAGAACATGCAACAATTCCACTTGTATTGTGTGCAGATCTGAATTCTCTGCCAGATTCAGGTGAGTGCAGCCATATTCCACTTGCGGAAGTGTTGTAACACTGCATTTGCTGAAACTGCTGGAAGTTGAATAACACTTGATAGTGAAAGGGGCTCACAGAGCCCTTTTGAAGGCTGTGCAGAAATGAACTTGAGGGATGGCTCTCAGAGCTCACCAGCTGATAGACACTGAAAGCCCTCTTGGCTCACTAGTGAGTTCCTCATGAAGGGCTCCCCGGCTCAGACTGCCTGGTAAAGTTCCCTGTGTATGCCGAGACAGAGTCTGCTTGCCAAGAAAAAGTTGCATTCCCGCTTCAAGCTCTCAATTGTTCCATTGCAGCCATGTCTTTATTTGTCCACATATAATGGCAGGTGAGCATGATTTTGGGGAAACAGCCTCACAGGACAAATTAGGACCCCTGTGAGCTGGAAGTTTACCACCACTAAATCAGAGACATCTAGTCTTAACACTTCACCCTTAATCAAATCTTATGGTCCCTAAATTCCAGCCGAGAGACAGAGTGAGAGTATTGGGGGGTGGGGGTGGATTGTACATTCTGCTTGGGCTATTGAGATGGATCATCCATCATGAATGTAATACTATTTAAGGGACAGCTTGCTTGTTGTTTTTTTAAAAAAAACATTTCCTTCGCCTAGGTGTGGTTGAATATTTGAGTACTGGTGGAGTGGAGACAAACCATAAAGATTTTAAGGAACTGAGATACAATGAAAGTCTCACTAACTTCAGTTGTAATGGGAAAAACGGAACCACCAATGGAAGGATTACTCATGGTTTCAAGTTGAAGAGTGCCTATGAGAATGGCCTAATGCCTTATACGAATTACACATTTGATTTCAAGGTGAGAGTTGAAATAAATTCCCATTGCACTATTACTGTTTTATTGCTTATTCAGCATAGGTGTGCAAGAAGTTTGATGAACTATTAAAACAAAAATGGAAGGGTTAGTGACCAATTAATTGTCAGGTTGGGGTAGTATTAAGTTTTGGAAGCACTTTTGAAGAGAAGAAAGCAGGCTGATAATTGAAAAGGATGCTCTCCCAATCACAGGAAACAGCTCAACAGCAGTAGCCATTGCTTGTGCTTAATAGGCCCATGGCCATGGGAAGGTCGTGACCACAAAGTTGCCTAACTTTACACAATAATTCCTAGGGGTAATATTGCCTCTTCAGAGGTATTAACAAGAAATATATGTGAATCTCAGTAGCATAGCATGTGAACACCTTATGATGACTCTTTAAGAATGATCTCAAAGTTTCTCTCCTATCATTCAATGATTTTATAGCGGTTGACAGTAAAACAAATAACACATTTTAAAAAATCATTTATTTACATATTTATATCTAGCTTTCTAAGGTGTTGTCACAAAGTATGTTACAATAAGTGTGTTAGCATCTTAATAAAACAAAGAAACAAGAACATGAACTCTGCAGTGAAATCAAGGGCAAGGCAAAGCATAAATGACCACGAAAAGAGCTCATGTTGCAACAAGACTATCTTAAGCCACCCCCCAGAACACTAGAAGATGTAATACTAAACCTACAGCCTGAAAAGGGGCAATTCACAATTCTGAGGAAGCAGTAGAGATGGACTTGATTTGAGCATGATGGAATCTGAAGCAGGACATTGCATCTCTTTTCAAACTCTGAGAATAATAATAATTATTAATAATTTTATTAATACTTTTATTGAAATAATTTAGAACATAAATCAATTATACCGACAACAAAAACAAACTACTACCCTTGACCCCCAAAGCAAAACAAATGGCAGTAAAACAGAAGCCAACAGTAAAAGAAAAAATTGTCACCTATATATACACCATATTTTCATTCCAAATTCTTCTTTCTCGACTTCCTTCATCCTGTACACAGTTTTCTATTTTCTCCTTCTAAACCAGGGGTCAGCAACCCTTTTCAGCCTTGGGCCGGTCCACTGTCCCTCAGACCATGTGGTGGGCTGGACTATCTTTTTTTGGGGGGGGATGAACGAATTCCTATGCCCCACAAATAACCCAGAGATGCATTTTAAATAAAAGGACATGTTCTACTCATGTAAAAACACGTTGATTCCTGGACCGCTCGTGGGCTGGATTGAGAAGGCAGTTGGGCTGCATCTGGCCCATGGGCCTTAGGTTGCCTACCCCTGTTCTAAACTGTCACTTTTTTGAATTATTTTTTATGATTTTTCCAAGTTAATCGAAACAAGACTAGGTATTTATTTTGGGGCACTGATTTTTAAAATATTTTCTACATTTTCCCCATTCTTTCTGGAACTTTTGTTTGGGCTGTTATTTATTATTTATACCCCGCCCATCTGGCTGGGTTTCCCCAGCCACTCTGGGCGACTCCCTATTGAATGGTAAAAACACAATACAGCATTAAACATTAAAAACTTCCCTAAAGAGGACTGCCTGGAGATGTCTTTTAAAAGTAGAATAGTTGTCTTTTAAAAGTAGGATAGAATCATATGAGAACAAGTCCTCAGTGTGTCTGGGATCCATACCATTTAGGCACCTGAATTTGCCTTAGGACTACAGTGGTACCTCGGGTTACATACGCTTCAGGTTACCCAGAAATAATGCTTCAGGTTAAGAACTTTGCTTCAGGATAAGAACAGAAATTGTGCTCTGGCGGCGCAGCAGCAGCGGGAGGCCCCATTAGCTAAAGTGGTGCTTCAGGTTAAGAACGGACCTCCGGAACAAATTAAGTACCAGAGGTACCACTGTATGACCATAGTAATGTGGTTACTGAAGTCCATACCTGATACCAGTTGAAATTGCTTCCAGTTGTGTGTCTTCCATTTTTGAAAATATTCACTCCCATTTTCTCTCTTTTCAAAAGGGTATTATTGACTACATCTTCTACTCTAAACCTCAGCTGAATATTCTTGGCATCCTGGGACCTTTGGACCACCATTGGCTAATAGAGAACAATATAAGTGGCTGTCCACACCCGCTCATTCCTTCTGACCACTTCTCACTTTTTGCACAACTGGAGTTGGTGCTGCCTTTCCTGCCCCCGGTAAATGGAATCCATCTGCCTAGCAGGAGGTAGTCAAGTACATTTTAGAGGGCAACCTCAGTCTAACTTGTAAAATTGTAAAATCTGAATATAGAGGAGTGAGGTATGGCCAACAGGGATCTTTCTTAATGATCTTAATTTTAAATCTAATTATTTCATAAAGAAATAGTAAAAGCCAGGTGCTATCAGACACACAATTCTGAGCCCAACATGCTTTATTTACTGTTAGACAGGGACTGGTGCGTTGACACCTCTCTTAGATTTGTTACAAGTAATCTGTTCTATCCAATGTAATATTTCATGCCTTGAAAATAGGGAGTTACTATAATAAATTCTCTTTGCACAGATATCTGTAGCACTACTTTTTTGAGGCCAGTAGTAAAACATCAAAAGACCATTCTTCCATACTTCACTCCCTTCTTTTTCAGACTTGTTTGTTTGTAAAATATAGAATTTGAATTTAGCCTTTATTGATTGTATATGAACAACAGAAAACCTGATTTATGAGATTTTGTACTTAAAAAAAAAACAGATTTGGAAAATGATTGTATTGTAAACTAAGGCTAAATTTTTATCTGTTTCATGTGTTATAAAGGCCAGCTTGTAAAAGAAGTTGCAGCAGGCTTTCTCTGCTAATGATTTGCACTGTTAGGGTTTTTAGCCCTTATGTACTACTTCATTTTTTAAAATTGAGAACACTGCTTTTAAATCTAAATTTGGTTAAATGATAGCAAATTTCTTCAAGCTAGTTAACATACATACATTTCTTTTCTTTTAACTTAAAGCAACAGCACAAACTTGTTCTTGGAACAGATAAGCTAAGCAGTGACTGATTAGGCTTTGTGGATTGATAGCTCTTATCGATATCTACATTCTAACATTTTTCTGTCAGAAGTGGAACAGCAGAATATTGTGTGAAAGCTTTTTAGTTTCTGTGTTAAGTCTCTCATTTCCTATCTCCACTGTGCCTGCTTTATTTTGTTCTCAATTAGCACTGCCTGTGCATGCAGAGAGAACCTGTGCATCCTCTTTTATTTTTTTTAAAATAATGTTAACATTTTGTGAAAATTTTATGAAGATACTTTTGTATAAGCTGTGGCATCTATTTTTTTTTCCTTTGCAAAGCGTTGAATATCACTTTTTGAACACATTCAGATGGTGGGTACACAAATTCTAAGCTTCTGATACCCATGCACTGCTTCTTTCAGTGTCATTGCACAATGCTGTTTGTTTGGTTTGTTCTCCCCTCTCCACTTAATACTATCATGTGAAGTCCCTTTCAGTTTAAGCATATTCCTCAGTCATTCCTCAGTCATCATTCCTTGAAGCTAAAAGTATACAGTCTTCTGTTCTATGAAGCAGTGTAACTAGAGATGCATTTTCAGTACAGGTTCCCTAGACAACATTTCAGATCGAGCATTAAAGTGACCAAGTCCTATTCCACAAAGTGTCAACAAAACCAAGGTTGTAGTATGCCCTCATAGTGCCATTAGTGTTTGAAAGCCAAGTACGGTATATATATATACACACGGCGTATGTATATATAATCTGTCCATAAAAGGGAAATTCTATCTAATCCTTAGCAAACATACCTTCATTAATAAGTCTGTTTCTTATTTAGAGAGAGAACTTGGTCAAACTGCTTTTGTTTCAACTGCAGGCAGAGAAACAAAAGCTCTTTCTTGAATTGAGAAATTCTGAATATAATGAATTAAAAAATGGGTAATAATGATTGAAAATTTTATAAAGAAGAAACTATAGGCACTTAGAAGTGCGCAAGCATTTTGTTTTGAAGAATACAATAAAATTGCAACAAGTTCATGTTTAGCAAACAAGCGTTTAAAATTTTTTTAGTAGGAAAAGTCCAGATCTTGAATCCTTGTCTAGGACCTGATTTTTCTTTTGTTACATGTTTTTTTAGTTGTGCAAACACCAAACATGTCCAGTTTATAATCAATACATCGGAATGCTGGTAATAATTGATGTAGTAGATTCAATTAGTAATGTTGCTTTTTCTGTTCTTGTTTTTTGGGTTTGGGGGTTATTTTGTACAAGTGTGAATAAAAGGTGTTTTACTCATGTTTCCTTAACAATGTGTTGGTAATGTGCATCATGACAATTTTCAGTGGCAATGGAGCCAATTTAGCTTGTCATACCCAGCAACCTATTTTGTTTCCTGATTATCTGGATTATTTAATTGTATGTCCAGAAAGCTTTATGGAAGGGAAGCACTTATTCATTTTATATTCCTTAGAAGGGATTAATTTTTCCTTTTAAGCTGGAGCTTGAGTGCACTTGGTAAATCCTAAAGGTTTAAGCTTTACACATGCGTTTTCACCTTTCTTTGTTCAATCTTAAATATATATCTATCTATATGAATTTATGGCAGCACATTAAAAGGTTACAGCCCGTTCATGTACTCAAGGACTCTGTTCTTGCCTGGACATGTTACAATCTATGGGCACTTGAAATTCCTTTTCCATGTTTGGCATAATAAGATTATTGAAGTATGAGAGCTCAGGAAAAAAAAACCTGATCCCCCTTGACTTCAGTGATCCTTTGGTCAGATCCCACAGTACTGAAGTGATGCTCATGCTGAGGAAATACTCCGCATCTCTGCAGAATAAGAAGTTGCACCTAATGTGTCTGGCAGTCAATATCAGAATAGTCATACTTTTAATACAGTTTTCTGCATCAAACAAATTCATACATTTCATAAATGAATGCAATAAACTATATGTGTTCACAAAATGCTAATTTCCAATAATCCTAACACTTAACTTACTTAAGGTGGCTTTGGATGTTGCCATAACAAATGTTCAGTGTTTCTTAATGTAATCACATGATTATTATTTTTTAAGGACGTAGAGCATTGGTGGGCATGAGGATCCCTTTCCCCATTCCTCTATTTAATCAAACTAGGTGTCTGACTAGGGATGGTCACATATTGAAAAACCTAATACCTACAGCCTGCCATTTCTGGATAAAAACGATCTAAAGGAAATAAAATCAATTATGGTTCAAATATAAAAGCAGGAAATATGAAATATATGGGATTCTCTATTTTAAAGACAGTGACAGAAAAAGCTCTAGGAAATGTGTGTAATTATTCTGTCCCTTTTTTATTTGTGGGCTCAAGCCTCAATTGCATCCTGAACGGTTAACTTTACAAACTTGCATCTGAAAACTCTGATAAAGTTATTTGAATTCAGCTGCGGCTTAAATGTCTAAAAGTAGCTTCAGATGTCAAGTTCCCACTTTATCTATGGGGCAAAGAACTCAAAGCCAAAATAATTGCACTATCATTTTCAGCAGAATAAATCGCACTGCACATTTTTCAAGTCAAATTTACTACTGCTTATGTAGTGACTCTGTTTTTTCCCATCCAGCCTGACTCAGTGTTTTCGTACATGTTAACTCCTGCTATACTTTTTGGTTGTCTAAGCTTTTTTAAAATGTAGGTATCTTGGTATGCTTAAGTAGTATCTAATTAGAATACCTAGTCTTTATTCACAGTACTTCTGTATAACGTGTAATGCACTGGACTAACTCTTGTTTACCATATGTGTAACAAAACAAAACAAAAACCAGCACATCATCTGCACTAAGCTCAAAGAATGTTGCATTTGTCTATAGGCAGCTCTTCAATAAGGTAAATGGGAAATTGAAAATGGTCTGATGGTAAACAAGGGCTTTTACTGTTCTCTTCAGTGGAACTTTCTTCTTGGTCAAATTTTAACTAGCTAGTATTATATTTATATACAGGGTTGTCTTTTTTTTCTTTACCAATGTATTTTCCTACTCATAGCTGACCAATAAATTCAATATCTGTTTCAAATTTCTTTTGAAGTCTAATTTATCTTTTTCACCTCCACCTGTAAAACAGAAAGGGCCGCTGGGATTGCTGTTACATTAAGTGTTTAATTCCTGGTCCTAACTACAAAAAGAATAAGGCTGGAGATGGAAAGCAGCACATGTCCAGTCCTGAAGCAGAGAGATCTGTGCAGGCCTGTCCAGTTTCTTGGCCTCTAGGAATTAAAACCTTTCTCAGGTTCCCGGGTAAAGCCGATGGGCAGGACATGCAGGTTCCACTATCAGAACACAATGTGTTCCCAGGGAATTGTTCATTAGGCAAGCTTTCACATAACAAGCTGATGGTTTTCCATAATTTCTCATGAGAACATTTCTAATCTGTGATTTGTCTGATCTTGCTCCTTCTCTTCATGGTTTCCACCCAAAATGGCTGCCACCAGCCAGCAAAACACAAGTAAGGAAGCGGGAAAACTCCATCTGTTCAGATATCGGAGTCAGCCATTCGTGTAGTGAGGTTTGGGTATAAAATTGACATATTGACATTTTGGATAACACTCGTTCTGATAGCAGGACCTGCAGGTATGCCACTAACAGTCAGGTGTACTATTTAATGAATGTGTTACAATAAGGGAAGGCAGCTACTGGAAAGTAATTGGCATGCATACCTCGGTGAAACCTAGCGTTCCAATAATTGTCAGAATGCAGTCTGGACTATCCTTTTACAAAACTAAGTTTCACAATCCAGAACCAAAGACCAGTGCTGCCGATGTGATCTATTGCAGAGGTGGAGAACTTTTTTTTCAACCTGAAGGCCACATTCCCTCATAAGCAACCTTCCAGGGGCTGCACCATTGGGGTGGGCGGGGCCAGAAGCAAAAGTGGGTGGAGCAACAAGTGCATGCATGCATTTCCAGAAACTAGTGTGTAGAAAAGGACCCCCTCCAGTTTTTAATGGGTGAAATAGTGCCTGTTGTGAAAGGGCAGGGCAAGTGTTGAAACATTTGGGAGGAAGACTGATATTTCCTCAGTAACAAATAAGGCAAAGCAAGTACCGAGTATGTTTAGGAACTGGATATTTTCTTCCTCTGTCGGAGGACTATAGTGTTCAAATATCCATAATGTGTATGTAGGTGTGATTTCCACATAGGTGAAGCCCCTCTAAAAACATAACAAGCAGCAAAGAAATGTTCCATCTATGTTGAAACTTACATATCTGCAGAGAAGCTATATATGATCATTCTTTATTCAGCTGCTCCAGTGTGGTTCAGGGTTATATGAAGTATCTTGCACATTTTTCTGCTTGCTGGAGCTGATTAGAGCTGGAGTCCCAACAACAGCTGAAGAACTACAGGTTCCCCAACCCTGCTGAAATGTCACTTCTGTTAACATTTTGCAGCTGTGTTGCATTTCTGCTGTGCTTCACTCTTAGCTGGCAATTAAGCAATTTATTAGAATCAAACACAGCTGATCTCAGGTCACCCAAACGTTCTGATCTTTGTGGAAGGATGCAGCTGACAGTGTGCAGAGCAAGGAGAAGAGGTGAGGTCCTACTTACCAAACCCAATGTGTTCCCTGGAAATAGGTGTTTGCATAAGAAGTCCACAATGTACATTGATTCCTATGGGAACATTTCTAATCAGTGATTTGCTTAATCTCTCTGTCTCCATGGATTCTTCCTGAAATGGTTGTAGCCAACCAGCAAAAAAAGAAACCTAGTTTGTCCTATCTCCCTCCCTGCATGGTTTCTTCCCAAAGATGGCTGCTGCTGACCAACAAAGCCTGAAGAGGGGAGTGGGACAACTCCAGCTGTTCAGATATCTGAATTTGTGGTATGTATAGCAAGGTTTGGGCATAGTTCTTTATGTTCGGATAACTGAATTTTTGCATAAAGAGTTGGCAGATAGCAGGATCTACATGTAATATGGATGTTTACTGTTGATAATACTTTTCACTGCTTCAGGCACCCTTACCTCTTTAAGATTCTTAATCCATTTCTAATTTTGCACCTGTGTGCCCATTCCTCAGACCAAATAGTGCAGCCGAAATTGTGCCCTCCAGAAGTTTTGGCACTCCAATTCCCACCACCCCCAGCCAACATGGCCTGTGGTCAGAGATAATGCAAACCATAGCCCCACAAATTCAGGAGGGCACAATTTTAAAATTTTAAAAAACCTTTTAGCATTATTCAGGCATTCTATCTCACATTGTGCCAAGCCCCCTGTGTCTAGCCCTTGTGTCACCATTGCCATTCCCACAGCTTTTTGCATGTTAGGGACCAAGCCTCTGGAGCAGGGGGGCTTTTTATATACTTGTGCAGGGTCCCAGCACAATTTAGAAAGCCTGAAAGACCAGGGTTCTAAATTACGCATGGAGCCTATGCAAAGAGAAATGGCTCCTTGCTAAAATGGTACAGCCCCAGTGCATGATATGGAGGGCGGTGGAAGAGGCAACAATGACATGAAAGGAGAAGGGCTGTGGAGGGCACCCCTATTCTCCCTTGGTGTGCTACATTGCTGGTGGAAGAGCCTTGTGGATTGCTGCCACCACATAGTGAGGAAGTCCATCGGTTGTATGGTGGAGTTGCAGAAGCTTAGCTAGAACAGACACACCCCCCCCCCAAAAAAAGGAAGGAAGCATGTGTATGTATGTGAAAGTATAGATTCACAAGTGGTAGTGCAGAGATTTAAAAAAAAAGTGTGGGGTACAGAGTGGGAAAAGAGAGCACATGTGGAGGTAACGGTGCAGAGCAACTTGTCAGGTGAGGAAAGGGAAGAGAAAGCTGTCTGAAATGCGAGAATAAGGAGATCTGTGGGTGAAGAAACCTGTACTGATAAAGACGGGGGTGGCGTGAGAAAGCACTGATTTAAATTAGTAACAAAAATGCTTTTCTGAACATAGTGATACAGCTCTCAATAAAGGTAATACTAATCCTCATAGCGCCTTGTATACCTCTGCTGCAAGGATGGCACCATCTTTTTCAAATGTGAAAGCACTGGTCTAGCTTCTTATATAGTTGCATGAATAACTTTCCTTTGAACTTAGAGCAGAAACTACTGTGTGTTTGTGTGTGTGTGTGTGTGTGTGTGTGTGTGAGAGAGAGAGAGAGAGAGAGAGAGAGAGAGAGAGAGAGAGAGAGAGATATAGGTGGATTAATAATAATAATAATAATATATTAATTTATTATTTATACCCCGCCCATATGTATCCCCCCCTCTCTCTCTCACACACACACACACCTGGAGTTCATGTATAACAATGAAACTGGATAGCTCGGTTAGAGCATGGTGCTGGCAATGTCAAGGCTGCAGGTTCAATCCCGTTAAGGGACAACTGCATATTCTTGCAATGCAGCAGGTTGGATTAGATGATCCTCAGGGTTCCTTCCAACACATTGATTCTATGAGAACAAACTGGATTTGAATTTTGTTGTAACAACAGTAGAAGCAATTTTCTCTGTCTTGGGAGTCCAGCAGGTGCCATGAGATTGCCTTTGCCCATTTCCCTTTTTCATTCTGTGCTTTGTGACAATAAGAGAAATGTGATTTTAATCACCACAGCAAAGAGAGCTTTTACATGTTTATTTGCATAAATTCTCAAAGCACACAGATCGTTATCAGGATCAAAATCCTACATATAGCACAGCAGATTTGCTAGCTAGGCACATCCTTTGATAGGTAGTATATTGGGGGGAGGATATACTTCAATGCAGAAGAGGCCTTGGCCAATCTGGTGCCCTCCAGATGTTTGGCACTACAACTCCCATCAGGCCCAGTTGGCGTCGCCATGCTGCCAGAGACTGGGGGAAGCTGTAGTTCAGGTTGACCAAGGCTGGCATATTGGAATCTATTCATATAAGGGCTGTAATCTCCAAACAATATACCAGTACTTCTGGACTGAAGAGCTTGGGTGTTCTGCAGAGCAAAAACTTGAGAACTACCGTAGATGAGGAAAGAATATCAAACACAAAGACTGCAAGTGGAATTCAACATCACACAACCAGAGTATGCGGTGGTGGCTTCTGACAAGATCTCACAAAGAGTTCCACGAGATCTCAGAGATCACGCTGGAAGCCACTGCCACACGATAAGCAACGCAGGAACTCCTTTCACTAGCTTCCACTAGTGCAGTGGTGTACAAGCTTTTTTTCAAAGAGGGCCAGATTTGATGAAGTGAAGGGCTGTGGGGGCCAACCAATTGAAGTTGTTAAGGTTTTTTAGGAAGTTGCCCCAGGAAATAAAACTGCCACAGGGGCCGGATTAAATTGACCAGTAGACCGGATTAGGCCCCCAAAACGGACTTTGGACATGCCTGCACTAGTGCAACAAGTTAGTTGAATCCCGCTCTAAGTGTCTTAAATCCAATCTGAAGGATACAAAAAACCTTTCAGCATGGTCCAGGGAATGCTGGCCATGCATTTCATTTCACTTGCAAATCACTTTTGACATTGAAGGGATATTCAGAATCAGATTAAGATATGTGGGAGCAGGGAGACAGGAAGAGGTGCTTAAAAAAGAGTAAAGCATTCTTATAGAAGCACCTCTATTTAAAAGTTTCCTAGCTGCTTTGGATGGGCTAGAGGACTCTACTTTTCTTTGTTTTCAGACAATTCCAGGAAGCTTAAAGGCCATCTTAGATTATCACTTTGGCTGCGACCTTCTTGTGCAAGATTTATATTCCTGCCCTGATTTACAAATGCATTCTCTGTGCTCTGTTGCCTGGCAGCTGAATGTGCGAACTCACGCCATGGTAAAGCAAAGTGGGGGTGTGAGATGATTGGGAACTTCTGTTTGTGGGTATGTCCATACAAGTATAAATGCAGTAACAAGTTTTTGATGTGGCACTCCTGCATACACAAACAGCCCCACAGAAAGCTACTTCTAAGTAAGTGTGCAAGAATCATAGCTGTGGGGCAGGAATTAAGGTGGCAAATTGTCACACAGTTTTTGACATTATGGTACAGCAGAAAAATATAAGGGAATAGTCAAATCAGACAAGCTGTACTCTTAAAAAAAAAGTAGCGATCTAGCTGTCAGTTTCTCCCATATACACTTAACTGCTTTTTCCTGATGATTTTGTTTTCTAAAGCATTTTTCTTCCAGGGGGGTTTACATCCCAGCTCTAAAATCATGTTTACTTAGAAACGTCAGGGAGTGCGATGGAGCTTACTTCCCAGTAATGCATGTTTACTTGGAAGTGCGTCATACCAATTTCCATGGCACATACTCCTAATTAGCTGTGTGTAGGTTGAAATTTTAGAGCATAACATTAATTTTATTTTTACCCTGCCTTCTGCTCACGACAGAATCCACAAGGCAGCTCACAGACACATTTGACACTGCGGAGAGTGACTTACGAGCTTCGTCCCACGTATGCTTATAGCAATTTGCATTTTTGGACCATGTAACTGATTTTTGTTATCAGTTTTTGTTCCCCCAAAGGCTGCACAAGCTTGATTAGCAGTAAACACCATGGAAATGTCTGTGCTTTTTCATTTCAGCTATTGATTGAACCAAAAGCATGAGTGAGCACTGATTCTAGTTAGAACATTTTTGGTAAGCACATTTCAATAATGACGACACAGTAAATGGCACATTTGATGAGATGTCTCTTTTAAGCTTCTGAAATGCGCAATACAGTTTAGCTTGCAATGTGCTATGATCTTAGGAGTTTGACGATGACAGAAATCTGTAAACGTTACACGGGTCGCTGTAGATGGCACATGACAAAAATATACAACTCATGTATAATCAACCCTTTGATTCACTGCACATTTAAAGAGGAATGAATTGTCATTAGTGGCCTCATTAGAAACTGGGCCATGGAATTACAGGGCTTACTGAAATCAAGTGGCTAAGCTGGAAAGAGAACCACCCTACATGATATTTGTAAGTGTGTGAATGTGTATAGGCACACACAAATGGGTACTACTTTCAAATTCTCCCTCTTAGTTGAACAAAAAACCACCCCACCCTATCACATCAGGGAGAAAAGTTTAATTGCCAGCTATTTCCTTGCTGTGCTGGGTTTCTATTTGCAGAGAGATTAAAAACAAAACATAAGGGAGCCTTAAAAATATTTTTCCCCATCTGAAGTGATTTAATGCCCATTGTACCATAAGTATAAAGAGGGCAGCTAACACAGCAATCCTATAATGTCAGTGCTATTGAGTTCTTCAACTGGTTTTACTCCTAGTTAAGTGACTCTAGGATTGCAGACTATACCACTGAATATATTGGCAGCTTTGTTCTTGGACTGAAGTGAGGATTTATCTCCATCTGACACCTTGATTTTGCACTAATACTGGAGACAAGATTCCCACTTACCCCGTTCAGAACGGAGGCTTCCTTATCAATCAAGGCCGACATGACATGAATGTTCATATCACCTCTTCCAACACAAGGAGGGATGGGTTTGTAAATGTTGATACCCCTCATATGTATAATGTTTAAAAATCAAGGTTTCTTAGAACAGCACACCTAATAAATGGCCTCTTTGGGCCACACTTAACAACAGCCAACTGCACAACATGGCAACTGCATGGTTTCTCTTTGGTCCACTTCAAACATTACAAAGTTAGTGGGTAGATGGACCATATATCCAGCAACAAATCAAAGCGAGACACAGTTCTTGGCTTATGTACATGCCACATGCTAGTTCTGAGTCCACATTACATGTACCGGTACATACTAGGAAGAGACAGAGAGAAATATGTATCCAAGTTAGATGTAACCAAATTAACCAAAGGCCCATATCACATACTTGCCAATGTGATTGCATGAGAAGCAGCCCTTTGAACAATAATAGCTGGATACTGGACATAATATAAAATTAATTGCTAATAATGTTGATGCAGAAAGTAGTAGTGCAACATGCTTGGGAGTGGGGGGAAGGGGATGGCACAGTGCCAGCTGAGTTGCAAATGCAAAATGGGTTTCTTTCTTTAAAAAAAAAACACTAAATAACAACACTAGGAAAGTAGCAAGAGAAGTCCAGATAAGTACTGGCAGCCTGACTTCCCTGTTCAGCTGATGCCAGAGAAAATGAGCAGTAACCTCCAGGCAAGTCTTGCTTGGTCCCTCCAAATTAGAGCGAAACAGAATCACCAGCCTTCTGTTTACTAATTTTATATCAATAGACATAAGCCACATTAAAACATCACTTTACATGTAAGTGTAAAATAAGAGGAAAAGGTTCTGGGAGCCACTTATAGCTGGACACCAAAAGGTGTCAAGCACCAGCTTGTTTCTCTCCCTTGGACCAAACAACAGGCCTCCTCCTCCTCCTCTCTAAGAGAAACAGGAACTTTGCACTTCTGCTTCAGTGCAGTGAAGAAAGTACTGTGTTCCCTTACTGCTTATTCTAGAGTAACCCAAAAGCCAAAAATAATGTTGCTTCATTATTATGGTTGCAGAACAAATAAAAAGTATTTGTTTATACGACTTAGCCGATGTAACTTGGCAGAGGTGAAAAGGAGCTGGCTACAGGGTTGTTGGATCATTGCTCAGGAAGCAGCTGGGACCCGACTTCCTCCAAGGAAGTGGCAGCTGAGGGGCGAGGCCTAAGCCCTATAAAAAGGACGACGGGGAGGGAGAAATGACAAAGGCTAAGAGGAACAGGGAATGTTGAGGAGCTGACACTGCAACTTCTACGTATGAGTATATAATCTACCTGGGAACCTGACGATCAAGGGAGACAACTTTTTTCACACGGCAGATTAATTAAATTGTGGGACTTGAAGCTACAATATGTGATTGTCGTTAAATGGCTCTAAGGCGGGGTTAGACAAATTCATGGAGGATAAAGGTTTGTCAGTGGCCATTAGTCATGATGGCTATATCAAGCCTCCATTTTGAGAGGCAGCATGTTGTTTGAACAGTGTGGCACCAATAGGGTGGAGCCTGCATTATACTGAGCCAGGCAATTGGTCCATCCCATTCAGGGTTGTCTACACTTACTGGCAGCAGCTCTCCGGGGTTTCAGGTAGGAGTCCTTCCAACTTTCCCTGGAGATGCTGGGGATTAACCTGGGATTTGTAAGGTTCAATGCATGTAAGGCAGATGCCCAGCCACTGAGCTATGGACTTTGTGCCTTGCTTGGGGGCTCCCCAGGTGCATCTGGTAGGTCACTGTGGGAAACAAGATGCTGGACTAAACAGACCATTGGTCTGATCCAGCTGGCCTTTTCTTGTGTCCTTATGCCCTTATTAACTTAGGCCTTTGCTTCTAGGCCCTTCAGGACTAGTTTTCTATTTTGCATTGGTAGCGATCATACTAAAAATCCAGCAAGACTGAATTTGCTCTTTGGGTGGGTAGATGAAGTCTATGTATTTCCACTCTGTTTTCTAGATTAATTTTAAAAAAATGTTTGCACAGTTAATATTTCTGTGCAGGATCTGCACATGCAGAATTGTAAAATTCTGCTGTCAAGAAATGCTTCTACAGAACTGTATAGATGAACTCTGAGTGCACGTAAGAGAGGAACTTAATTAGGATAGGGGGGGCCATCTATTTTCACAGAGCCGAAGATACAAGGGGTTACAAAATGTATAATCATTACAACTCATTATCTGAATAGCTAAAATAACCAAGTCTGCAATACATTCTCCTTTCAGTGCTGTCATTTCTTCTCCACATTTGACACACTGAAGCTCTGAATGTTCTCCAGGTCATCTGGACAATGCACTTTGCAGCAGACAGTGGCTGCACATAAACACTCCATATTTTCTTTGCATAAAGAAGCAATTCATGATTCTGCAATAGCAGGCAGCAGGCAAGCTCTCACCTTTGCTTCTTTCCAAGCACTTTGGTATTCTGAAATCCAGTCACAGCTTGTGTTTCTTTTGTCAGCGTGGAAGTATCCCACACTGCCTACTCGGTTGCTCACCTCTCCCTTCACATTTTGATTATAAATGGAAGGCTTTGACTGCTGCTCTCTTTCAGGGAAGGCTGTTGCCTTCAGAGTCTGTTGCCCCCTTTGTGAATATCTCAAAATCTTGGTGTCTGGTGGAGTTTCTCTGGGTGGGTACAGCCAGATCGATTTACCGTTAACAATGAGAGGGTTAATCTCTTTCTGATATTGGCTGCTTTCCAGAGTTGGCATCTTGCCTTGGTTTCTCAGACTTTTTAGCTCTGGGCAGCTGTTTTCTCTCTGCATTGGTCTTGGGGAGGGAAGTCTGGGGAAGCTGACAGCATCTGGTTTCTCCATAGTTTTTTCTCGAGGTTCAGACACACTGATGGCTTGGAAATTGGTAGGTTGTGAATGGTCAGTGTTCTCACTTCCATTAGGACATCTCCACCGATGAGTCCTCTCAGCTTCCATGTACAACTCTTCTAGCGGGTCGACTTTAGAGCTCGAGTAGGTTTTGATACGATCTAGAATGGAGCTATTTCTTTCGAATATCCTCACATTAGGCAGAATGTCAGTTATTTTATAGCTGGAGACCATTTTTGGTGTCTCAGAAAAGCTGAAGACTCTGCGACTATTATGCAGCATTCCCAGTTTCTCTGTGTCTTGGACTTTATGCTGACTCTCTGGTAGGACTGGGAAGGTAGGTCTTGCCAGCTGGCAAATAGACTGAAGGTAGTCTTCACCAGAAGAATCTGGACTCGTGCAAGCATTTCCAAAACCTTTTGTGTTGCTTGTTATGTCATCTAGAATATCCTCAAGGGCTTCACTTATGGTGGGAAGAGGCTTTGCTATGTTCAGTCTTATCCGGGGAGCCATTACTGTAAAGAACATGCAGGATATAATTAGCCAATGGGAACACACTACAAAGATGTTGCTGTCATGGTCACACTTTATAAGCAAGCACCATAGCTTAATAAATGGAAAGTTTCTGCTGAAGCAGAAGCTGTAGGTTCTGATACGTTTGTGAAAATTTTAAGTTGGGTTTGCATTTGCTGTGTGTGTGTTGTAGCTGGCAACATGCATGTTAGGTGTAAGGATCGTCTATAAAATGATAGGTGTTTGTGGATGATAGTGGGACAGGATAAATTTTATTGGTAGATGTTGTAGTTCTCTATGGGAGGAGTTCAGTACAGTATAGCTCTAAGGTTATCACTTTGTTGGTACAAGCACTTTTCCTTGCCTGATGGAACAGTCTCCCCTCTCCTCACCCTGTGCACTGTTCTGAGGGTTCTCCTCAGCCCCACGAGGCAACTGAAGGGCAGCATGGAGGGAGGAGAGGGATAAAAGCCCTGTTGCATGGAAGTCTTTGTGGGCTTCTCCTAGCAGGGCTGGTTAGTTGTAGCCAGCCCTGATAGTTTAACTCAGAGTTTTCCAAACTTGGGTCTCTAGCTGTTTTTGGACTACAACTCCCATAATCTCTAGCTGCCAGAAGCAGTGGTAAGGGATGGTGGGAATTGAAGTTGCAACAACAGCAGGAGACCCAAGTTTGGAAACACTGCTTAACCCTTGGACTGAACATAAATTTCCTGATATATAAGTGTTTGTGCTTGTGGGGTGTTTTATATATATTATTTTTTTAATAGACATAGTTGATATTTTAAATAAGTATTTATTTTATTTTTCACTGTTTTGTTACGTGGTTGGGCGCCACCCTCGGCTCCTATGGGTGTGAGGGAGAGTAGGATAGCTATCTGATAACGAACCAGATAGGGCAAAGCGATCCCATGAGATGAGGAAAATTTGAAGTGGAGGAACTACTAAATTCAGAAGATTTGGACTGGGACAAGGTGGTGGTGTTTTTCTTTTTCCTCTTCTCCTTTCTGTGGTGTTTATTTGAGAATATGTTCTCCCCATGGGCTCCGCGGGGTGGGGATCCATACTCCAGTGGATCCAAATCTCCTTCTGCACAGTGAAGGAGCAACGGGAGTGGGCCTTTCCACCCATAGAAAGGGAAACACACAAATCATATCCCCCGCACTGCACCTCCCACCACATTTTAAAAAGAGAGTAAGAGAACCATTGTGGTTGAAAAACGGTATACAAATGTTGTTAACCAAATATTATTAATAAACTATTTCCCTGGGTTAGTGTTTTCTTTCTAAAGCAGATTGTACCTCTGCCAAACTTTGGGTTTCCCCAAGCCTGCAATTATTATTGTTGTTATTATTATTTATTAGATTTACATGCCACCCTTCACCTGAAGAGCACAGGGTGGTTTACAACATAAAACACACAACACATAACACCGCCATCATCAATACTCCCAACACATTTAAAATGCTATAGATTGTTTAATCAGCCAAAGGCCTGGTTGAAGACCTAGCAATATGAATGAAGCCTCCTTGGAGAGAGCATTCCACAAATGGGGAGCCACCACAGAAAAGCCACATTCTTGTGTTGCCACCCTCTGGACCTCTCGTGGAGGAGGCACACAGAGAGGACCTCAAGAGGATGATCACAGGGTCTTGGTCCATTCATATGGGGAGAGTTGGTCCTTGATGCATTGTGGTCCTGAGCCATTTAAGGTTTTACAGGTCAAAGCCGGCACTTTAAATTGGAGCCAGAAACTATTTGGTAGCAAGTGCAGTCGAGCCAGGATTGACGTTGTATGCTCAAACCATCTTGCCTCGATGAGCAACATGGCTGCTGAATTCTGCACCGGCTGATGTTTCCAAACTGTCTTCAGAAACAGCCCCACATATAACACAGTGCAGTAATCTAACCTAGAGGTTGCCAGAGCATAGACCACATTGCCATTTTGGCTATATAGTTGAGTTCTCCTGAATGATGGGTAAGGAAAAAGTTTGGGAGTAGGAGTTGGGGATAAATTCAGGAGCAAGGAGCCACAAAATACTGGATATGGCTACAAAGCAAATCTTAGCCAGGGCAATTGCAAAGAACCCTCAGCAGTCTTATCAAACTACAATTCCCAAGATTCACCCAGGGAATACAAGGCAGATTCAAACCAGTTTAAATGCCTGGGGTAGTTCTACCTCAAAAGGACAATTCCTTTCTCCTTGATATGGGAAGAATATATGTCTCATAGCAGCTGCCCCAACTTCTATAACACTTTACTCAACAGCTCTCTAGACCTACAAGTGCACAACGAATAGCTCTTTCCACATTTTCCTGTTTACTCGCAGGGCCCAGCGGGCATTGGATTCAGGTCACATCCACACCATACATTTAAATCACATAGCTTCCCCCGAAGAATCCTGGGAACTGCAGCTTTTTAAGAGGAATTGTAGTTCTGTGAGAAATGGCAGTTCTGTAAGTGGTGAACTACAGTTCCCAGGGTTCTTTGAGGGAAGTCATGTGCTTTAAAGGTACGGTGTGACAGCTTCATTGCTCTTCTCAAACTGCTATGTCTAGTCGCTTATAAGGAAAGCTTACTTTCTTTTAAGCTTTCCAGACGTTTTCACTTTGGTAGTCCTTAGGAGGACTTCCCCAGGCAGGCAGTGGACTCTTGCCATTTAAATCTCCAGTTGAACCAAGACAAAATGGAGGCATGTCTCTTTCTGCCCATTTTCCGCTTGGCCCTTTCCTCAGTCCCTCTCCCTCACCTGCTGTGGTGGTCAGGCTTCCTGATGCGCTACGCCAACCTTTGCCAACCTCGTTGTAGTCCCAAAGAGATGGAGGGCTCCAGGCTGAAGAAAGGGGGAGGTGGCCAGATGACAGGAAGATGGTGGGAACCAGCCCCAAGGATTCGGTGAAGAGATGCAAAATGTAACAGTGGCAGCTTGATAAGAAAAAAAGGCAATAGAATTCAGTATTTGCTGGCTGGGGAGGGTAAGGCTTACTTTAAAAGTGATTGTAGCATCTTAATCTCTCTCTGTGTGTTCCTTTTCCCATTATTAACTCCCACAGTTGTGCAGTGCCTTTATTAGGACTATCCAAAATGTCACAAATTACTAAGCTGTTGGTTTCTCTTGAAGTCTTCATCAGGCAAGATGCTGCACCAAGTGGGTGTTGGGGAAATGAGGCAGGAACAGGGGAGAAAGTCCTAGAATATCATAGCCCCGCGATGCATTGAAACCCCGATGTAACTGACCTTTTCACCTCAGGTCCTTGGCACAGTGTAGTAGTACACTGGTAGTAAGCCTTGCTTACATCAGTAGGATTGGCAGACACACCAAATACAGATCTCCCTGGCATTACTGCTCCCGCGATCATTATGAACAGAGGTCACAGTGTGGCTCCCTTCCTCCGCTGCTACTCCAGGCACCCTCTGGTTTTTCCAGCTTCCTTGGTCACAAAAATGGCAAGCACTAAGCTGGCAACAGTGGCCTAATCCATACTTGTATATTTATTCCCCCCCGCCCAGCACTGCCTCCTTTGAGCTCTAAATTCTCACCACAACATTCATTATGACCGACCACATTTTCTGTTAGAACGCTCTTGCTCCTTTCTTACCTGGCTGTTGTTTGTGGCAGCTACAGCTGGACTGTTTTGAAATCTCCAGGCTCAGCGACTCTCTTCTGCGCTGTCTGTTCTCCTTGATTTCCAGCACTGAGTGTGTTGCTGTCTAAACCAAGGCTGCACATCAGGGTAACAGCTTCCAGTCAGCTGATTCAGCTGCTTTTTGGCTGCCGCTGCTAAATATAGACTGGTAGATGCCACTCTGTTTCCCAAGCATTCTAATATGATAAGTGCCTCGTCTTACTGGAAGGGTAGAAAGCAGGGAATCTGGGTGGGGTCGGGGGGAGCACAACCGTTCAGAGATGATCTCCATGGCAAATAGAAGAGCACAAACTTGTGCTTTATTTTCTGAATTATTCAATAGGCCCAGGGCACAGGGCACTGGAAAAGGAGTGGCTATATGTGTTGTGCATTTGCATCTGTGGGAAGCAGTTAGCAAAGCATTAAACCAAATTCCAAGCTGCTGGTTTTCTTTTGGTGTGGGAAGTGGAATTTATTTTTTATTTTTTTAAAATGCATGTGGAGCCTATGGTTAACAGGAATTCTCTTTCTGCTTTCAAATAATCTGGGGTGACCAAGTTCATCTCTGTATTCCAAAGCAGGGATATGAAACCTGTGCCCCCCCCAGATGTTGGCTGGCTAACTCCCCAGCCAGCAGGGCCAATCATAGAATTGTAGAATTGGAAGGGACCCCAAGGGTCATCTAGGCCAACCCCCTGCAACGCAGGAATCTTTGGCCCAACATGGGGATTGAACCCACGACCCTAAGATTAAGAGTCTCGTGCTGTACTGACTGAGCTAAGTGAGCTATCCCAGCTCCAATGACCTGGAATTGCAGTCTAGCAATATCTGGAGGGTCAGGTTCCCCACAGAAAATAGAAAACAGCGTCTGTCTGTCTGTCTGTCTGTCCCGCCCCCCCCTCACACACACACAAACAATCACACAGCACGAGAGAGATTATGCCCCACCATTTAGAGATGCTGTCAGTTTAGATGAAAAAAATCCCTTCATGCTTTTCAGATGATACATTGCAATGTACATAATTTCAGTCAGAATTAATTCCAGAATGCTGGACAAGATGGGCCCTGGATCTGGTTCAGTCGGGCCCTTCTTAAGCTGCTATGAACTGTACCCTAAAATATGACTGAACAACTTTTCCAATGGACCTTTCATAATATAGAGGAGGTTTCAGCTTGTGCCTTTTTGGACCTGTTTTGGCTATGGTGTTTTACTGCATTTTCAAGATTTTCAAACTGGTAAAAATTAAAAACATTTAAAGAGGTCCTTTTTCACATCTAAGAGGAACAATGCATTTCCTCTAATATTCTCAAAAGGACAAATTTACAGAGGTTTTGTTAATATGCAGAATTTTTGTACATTTATTTTATAAAAAGACAGAGGATGATTTGACAGCTCTAGTTATAGGTTTTATTGATCCACATACAGAAGTATGTTAATAATGCATTACATCAAGCAGAATGAAGCATTTTCTCTATATGGCTCCGCTGCTTTTAATTATTGATGACCTAAAAGCATTTTTAAATATCTTTAGTGTCACATGCATATTTCAAAAGGCACCCGTTCTGCGTCCAAAGCGTTCCTTTAATATAGCATAAAAGAGGCTTTTACTTACCTCTTAAGCCACTGTTTTTCTTCTGGTGTTTCTTCAGTTGGTTGTCAAAATCAGAGATGGAACCTTTGAAGAATCCCTTGTTTTTATAGTGCCTGAAGCTGAAGAATGTTTCAGTATTTATACCTTTAAAGGAATGTCATAAATCAGTAGGGGTGTGGAGGGAAGAGGGTGGCAGGGCAGTGCTGGCTCAGACAAGCAGATAACTAGTTAACAGACTGAAACCATGGGGCTGCCCTTTAACTTGTAGCTTTCTGGGTATTTGCTCCTGAGCCCAGCAGTGCGGGAGAAGAACACATTCTTGAAAGTGCCCAACATATCCTATGGACTAGAGAAAACTTGTACATTACTGAAAAGCACTTAAGATATCCCACTGATGTTTCTTTTACAGTGGTACCTCGGGTTAAGAACTTAGTTCGTTCTGGAGGTCTGTTCTTAACCTGAAACCTGAGGTAGCACTTTAACTAATGGGGCCTCCCGCTGCTGCCGTGCCACTGCTGCTTGATTTCTTTTCTCATCCTGAAGCAAAGTTCTTAACCCGAGGTACTATTTCTGGGTTAGCAGAGTCTGTAACCTGAAGCGTCTGTAACCCGAGGTACCACTGTACTCCTTTCTTTCTGACATCTCTAGCAGTATAATCATGGGGGTAGGAATCTCTTCCAACTCTACAATTCTATGATTCTATGAAATAGAAATGAACAATAACAAAAGGACAAGTTGATCCAAAATGGTGGACAGCAATGTTAAAAGCAGCAGCAGCAACAACAAAACAATTAAGAACAACAATATCCAAGTGGGCAAGATATTTTTGTGGGCCTTTACTACTATACCTTTCTGTACCAGTGGTGGGAGCATGCTAGAGCCAGGAAAAATAGTACTGTGCGTACGTAACCTCAGTCCTTGAGGTGTATGAGAGCATTTTGGAGCTCATCGGTGGCATCTAACAGAGGAAGGGGTAGATTAGGAGAGACGAACCTCTGCCCTCCAAATGTTATTGAACTTCTCATGCCACCTTCCCTCAGCTAGTCCTGCTTTGCACCCCCTTCCGCCCCCCCACCCGGCGTGCAAACATACACACACCACCCTGGGCAATCTGGCTGTCTTGGGTTGAAGTCCAATAACCCCCTGCCCAAGTCTGAAAACAGTTTCTCCCCAGCTAAGCATTTCCAAAATCTGACCTGGATTCTTACCAGGCGTGGTTGAAATAGTTTGTTGGGTGCAACATTCCAGATATTAAGCCAGAAGTTCCAAAATTGGAGGCTTGAAAGCTACAGTACTGTCAGCCAGCAGGGGCATTTCAACTTCTGTGGTGTTTTGAGGTTAAAATACTTATTGTGGGATACAGCGTTTCTGTTTCATTTCACCTATACAGTACTTGCTGCTTTCGTTGGGAATTTACTTCTTTCGGTTGTTTTTTACAATTGCATTAATTGTCTCACTTGTTTTTTATTGCATGGTTAGACAGTATTGTGGCTTTTGGACTTCATGGTGGAGGTAATGTAATAAATCTTTTAGACCGATGGATGCATAGATGTGCATGTGTACAACAGTGTTCCAAACAGGAGGCAGATGTTCTAAGGTGAACTGTATATAAGTTTGAGAGGCCACACTGGTCTGACTGCAAAAAAAAAAAAAAAGTTGCTCCAGATTACATGATCCTGCCAGAGCATTTAATGGAAATGTTGCTAAGACACTGATAGCTTCACATCCCACACAAATGCAGGTTGAGGCATGCTGAACTATCGCCCAACTCAAAGAACATGGAGAGATGGAGCGTGTGCTGCTTCTCTGGTCTGTTATTCCAAGCTTGACTGAAAGCTCAGAATGCGCAATTTCTTCAAGTGGCATTCTTTAATCTGGGGGTGGGAGGTTGAGAAACCCTGTGTGGTTGTTACTAAGACATTTTCAGAGACATTTTAACTGGGCGTTCATTGTCCACTCGCCATGAGGCCATTGCTCTCAGGTTGCATTGCAGGAAGCAGATAGGAGAGGAAAGGATCCAGAGCACTCCACTACCAACAGCTGTCAAAAACACCTACACAGGCCACACCAGTCCCTCTTGCTAGGGGAAGAGGCAGAGAAGCCGGAAGCATGAGAGGAGCATAGTGAAAGCGAGAAGCCCTTGTCTAAACTCTCGTGCTTGTTCCACCCAAAGCAGCAGCAGCAGCAGCTTAGGTAGACAACCATGGAGGGGCAAGGAAGGACGGGTCCGTGTGACAGGAACTTCCAATGCCTATACTAGCTGGATTAAATCGAAACACCATGCTTGCTGTTCTGACACCTAGGGGCACCTACCTAATTTAATTGAATCATGCTTCTGAGCAGAACCAGAGGGAGGAAGCCAAACTGCTAGTGGCAGCAGCCTCTTTAAGGAGTAGCAACACCCCTATGCTTGGCAAATGGGATAAGCCTCGTCTGGTAGGCAGTTTCAACAGGCCGCAGTATGGATGGGCACTACACATACATCCCCACCCCACCCCACACACTGCATAAGAAAATAAGAATACGGTCGTGCCTTGGAAGTCGAACAGAATCCGTTCTGAAATGTTTGGAAACCAAAGCGTTGCTTCTGATTGGGAATCTCCTGCAGCCAATCGGAAGCTGCGGAAGCCCTGTTGGATGTTGGGCTTCCAAAAGAACGTTTGAAAACCGGAACGCTCACTTCCAGATTTCGATCATTCAGGAGCTGATTTGTTCGGCTAGCCGAGATGTGTGAGATCCAAGGTATGACAGTAGTGTGATGTATCAGCCCAGTGGTCCATCTGGTCCAGCATCCTGTTCTGACAGACCCCAACGAGACACCTGTGGGAAAATAGCAAGCAGGACCCAAGTACAAGAGCACTCTCGCCTCCTGTGGTTTCCATCAACTGGCGCTTGAATGCATTGCTGCCCCAATATATGGAGGTAGAGGTTAGCCATCCCGACTAGTAGCCATTGATATCCTTCTCCTCCATGAATTTGTCTAATCTTCTTTTAAAGCCATCCAAGTTGGGGGCCATCACTGCCTCCTGTGGGAGGGAATTCCAATATTCAGCTTTGTTAGTTGTCCATGAGTACTAGTGTCATGAGAGAGGGAGAAAAAAAAAAATCTTTTCTCTATCCGCTTTCTCCATGCCATGCATAATTTTATAGACTTCTATCATGCCCCCTCTTACTCACCTTTTCTCCAAACTAAAAAAAACAAACCCAAACGCTGCAACCTTCCTTCATCAGGGAGTCCTGCCACCCCCTTGATCGTTTTGGCTGCCCTTTTCTGAATCTTTTGCCATTCAACAATATTCTTTTTGAGGTAAGGCGACCAGAACTGTACACAATATTCCAAATGCAGCCTCGCCATAGATTTGTTCAATGGCATTGTAATAATTAGCAGTTTCATTCTCAATTCTGTTCCTAAGGCTCCCTAGAATCTGCCTTGTTCCTGGCTGCCACACATTGGGTCGACATCTTCACTTAATCTACTGAAGGCAGCCGTCGTTCCAGGATGAGCACAGCATTTCTATCTGCTCCTTGAATCTCCAAGTATGTCCTGAACAGGAGAATGGAATGGACCATGGTAGAATTTCAGATTCAGGGAGATACTGCACAGGTATTTAAATGAGGCTATCACTTAAGTAATTGGAGAACAATTAACTTCCACCTAGTGGGGGGAGGAGAAGAGCAATGAAAAATTAAAACTTGGCCTGTCCCCTACTTTTTATCTAAAAATCTTTGTGGACAGCAATCCTGTACCCACTTAGCTAGCAGTAAGCCATATTGAATGCAGTGGAGCTTTCTGAGTAGACATGCATTGGATCACATTGCTAATGCAATTTTTGTTGTGCATACAAACATAAGTTTAAACAAACCAAGCAGTTGCTGAGAGATATATTAGAAATATATTTTAAACATATGTTTAAAAACCAAACAACTGATGAGATCAACACAGGATTACCATAGCCGGCCTTCACATTTATATCACATATTAAAAGAAGACAGAGCTGGTGGATAGCATTTGCCTTATCTAATTATATATACATAGCCTATTAGCCTGTTGTGCTTTATGAATGATAGATACTCTGGTATGTACAAAAGACAATTGCTGGGAAGTGTTAATGAGCAGGTGGGTATTAGCTAGACAGGGCTGGTCTTGCCAGCCATCATCCAGGACTCATTCAGAGCTCTCTGCTAATTACTGAAGTAGCACACCTGTAAAGTCACCAGAGACCCAGATTGATAACCTGGAGGAAAATAACACAAAGACCATTTTTTTAAAAGAAGCACAATGGAAAATGTTGTCTCAAGAGCTCATGTTTAGCTGGAACTGTGAGTTCTCTTGTTAGTGAAATTTTTTTTAAATGAAAGATTGATGCAACAGGGGCAATCTTGCAGGTTGACTTTGAATTTCCATGTGTTGATTATTTAAATCATGTGTCTTTTAGTAAACATGAGTAAAAAATAGCAGCCAGCTCCCTTGCAGTGTTGCTCTGCCATTTCAGAAACTACATCTTTTATAGTTCTATTTACAGACCTTTCCATAAAAATGTCCAAGGCATGCACGCACACACACACGATCTAAATGTTTCTGCTTCCTCCTTTTTCTTGAGTTTAGTGTTCTTCCCTTGTGGTCCCACTAGTCTCACCCTCCAAATCTGGGGCGTGATACTGGAGGGAAGCTCTTCTTATTCCTGCCAATAGAATCTTCTCTCCTCTGGGCCAATGCCAGGTTGGTGTAGGTGTGGCAGGACTAAAGTGCACAGGAGAGGATTAAACCCACCATCCTTGTGTGCTGCAGTCCAGATCTAACCCCCTCACCCCATACAGCTGTTGCCATTAAAGAAAAAAGCAGACAGAGACCCCTTAGTGTGGCTGTAGCACAAAGGGACAAGCTGCTCCTACTACTTTTCTCTCTCTCAGCTATCTGTGCCAGCCTTTATAAATGTGTCGGAGTGAGTGGGACTCCAGCTAAGAGTCAGTACCTCCTGTTTAGTAAAAAAAAAAAAGGGGGGGGGAGTAATCAATACTATCTCCTTGTGCTCAAAAAACTCCAGCCCCCTTCAAAAGCCACAGGAGTCTAATAATAAAGCAATTCTTTCCCATCTATTCCCTCATTTGCTTTCATGTGCCGACATCTAGTGGCTGATGGGCTATAAAGTGTCCTTTATCTGAAGCTCTGTCTTATGCTGCAGAACTGATGCCCATGGTGGCGGTGGCGTTGTTTTTACAGATCAATGTCTGTGTGTTTTGTCCCGTCCCCCAGTCCCCCAGTGATTTTGGTATGTCAAGTTTATAGTTCTCTGTGTGGAAAAGTCTAAAAGGATAACCTGGTAAACTGCAAGCCTTCATTTGAACTAAGCTGGGTGTTCTGCAATGCAGAAGAGAGACATGTTCTTTGCCTACAGGGCTTAGAGTTTAAGACTGTAGCTATGTGCCTATCTAGGCTGTTTCAAGTTGCCTCCCTGGCTGTTGGCAGGTTTGTAGCCTGATCCATACATTAGAGGGTGTTATTGGGTTGTTGTTTTTATTTTGATTACCGGTATATATTTTGTGGTTTTATATTTTGATTTTGTTCTGTGAACTGCCCTGAGACCTCTGGGTATAGGGTGGTATATAAGTTCAATAAATATTAACAGTCAGTGCTTTTTTCTGGGGGTATGCATACCCCTAAACATTTTGTGAATCTAAGTTTGGCCTCATTGAGGGGCAGTATTTCAATATGAGTAGGAAAATGGGGGTACCCCTAAACATTTTTTTTTAAAAAAGCACTGATGATAATAATAATAATAATAATAATAATAATAATAATAATAATAATAATAATAATCTGAATGCCCTGGGAGCCTCCTCTGTGTGGCTACTCCTCCTCTCACTCATTGTTGTCTGCAATCACGCAGCTTGGCAACTGGTACAGATAGTTTTTAATGACTTGTCTGATTTGTAATCAATATTATTTAGTGGCTTTGTGTTGCTGAATAACTTTGCTGTTGTGGAATGAGCCGATTACATCCAGGTTTCATTCACCCCCCCTTTTCCTTTTTATTGATTGACCCTTATAGGAACATAGGGAGCTGCTTGTCAGCCCAACAGTCTGTCTTGTGCAATATTGTCTGCACTGAGTAGCAGTGACTCTCCAGGACTGGATTTCAGACAAAGCCCCCCCCCCCCCCCCGGTACAACCTTGAGATGCCAGGAATTCAACCTGGAACTGTCAGCAATGCATGCAAAGCAGATGCTGTCCCACTGAGCCACAGCCCATAGTTCCTTTAGATTATAAATTTATGGGCGGGGCCTTTGTTATGTTTAATTTTCATTCAGCACCTAGCGGTTCCAGACACTATATATGAATAAATATATTAATGTACATGATATGGGCTGATTATCTGCTGGTGTATAGCTTTTCCAGCAGATGCCCAAGGCATTTGGGGGTAAAGCCTTTAATCTCACAGGTTAAAAAAAAAAAACCTGTGGAAGGGTCCTCACAGGGTGCTTCTCCACCCCATTCTCTGTGCATGTACACAGGCAATGCAGTGGGCTGTCTGAGGGCATGCCCTCTTCCTCCACTTGGTCAAGTTACAGAAGAGGACAGCTGGGCAGAGATAGGAACAGTCTGTGTTGTGCTTCCAGCATGCATGATAAGGCTATCAGCATCTGTTAGTGATGCTACCTCGAGGATCAGATGCTTCTGAAGAACTGTGGATGCACACGAAAGCTCATACCCATAACAAACTTAGTTGGTCTCTAAGGTGCTACTGGAAGGATTTTTTTTATTTTGTTCTGAATACCAAGCACTGAAGAAGAAACAGCATCAGAGGGTGATTGCCCTCCTATCCTGTTTCTGGGCTTCTCTTAGGCATCTGGCTGTTTTTGCAGCGGGACATCCAAAATAGAATAATATACAAGATACTTTATTTTATTCATTTATTTGCTTTGTGATTGTACCCAAAACTTGCTTAATAGTATGGCTGGTCTGTTCTCCTCCGTATCTGTGTGACGTAGGTAGGAGCAGCAGTTTATAACAGGGTATTCCCAATGTTTTGGATTGCCAAGACAATGTATACTTGGCATATAGGCAATGGGAAGGGACATGCTGTTACCCCCACAGTTGTGATGGTTATTTCAGCAATTCCACATGCCAATTATATCATGTGCCAACTAGCCTCAGGTCTTAGCTTGGGCAACTTTCTTTACTGGGCTTAGTCCAGAGTCCCTTTGCATAACTAGATAGGACCCATCTCTTACTGTCAGATTACTTTTACTGTCAGCTTAAAAACGAATAATAAGTAGTTTTGACTTGTTGCCATCAGGTGCCTGCTCTGCCCTTCAAAGGATCAGATGCGGAACTCAAGGGACAAACTTAGTACAGCAAAACAGCTTTATACTTTGAAAACAGGGTTTCTAGCTTTCCCTAGCTCAGCAATTTTTGTGAAACAGTAGCGGTCAAGCTCTGGGTTTAATTTATGGAGCCAAGGTGGTCAGAAGGAACCACTTTGGTGGTCAGAAGTTGGATTATTGTTTGCCGATATGCCCTCCATGAAACACTCACAATTTGAGGTTACTGCAGGATACAATATGACAATACGAAGAAAAGGCAGGATTTGTCCTCTTTGGCACTAATGTTTTATGTTAATGCATCATTTGTTTCTGCTGTCAAAAATAGAACCTATTTTTTCTTTCATAATGTTCCTACTGCCAGGAGGTAGGACAACAGAATACAGGAAATGCATTCTGCAAGAAACTTAACTTCTGGTTGTAGCTAGGAATTGCCTGCAAGTACCTCAGCATTTGCTTCCATGTGTTGCTGACGCATGCAAGTTGGGTACACGGAGATGTTAGCTAGCAACGTATAGAATCAAAAGCGCTTTCTTAAGGCAGTCCATGTATGTCGGATGGATATAATGCTAATTAAATGCCAAGGATGGCATAACTGCAAAAGTGTGGCATAACTGAAGGTTATGGGCTTAAGCAAAATGAGGCCTAATGAGTCCGTTGGCTGTTACAAAAGGACAGCTACGATCATCTTTAGTAGATTAACCTTTTCAGCTAGTGCTAAATCACAGTTAATAATGAGCTTCATGCAGGTTTGTCTGAGCGAGGGCCATTTGTGTGTGCAAGACTCTTGAATGAACTATCGGTCTACTAGGGAGGCAGCACATTTTATTTATGCCCCAGAGCCACATCTCGTTTCTGCCAGGATATAAATATGGACTGTGGGCAACCACGTTCTACATTGCCAAGTTTTTCCTTTGGAGACTTCTTGCTGCTGGCCTGGAGACACTGTCTGCCTGCTTCTGTCTTTCTATGGTGTCTTCAAGCAGTGATTTCTACCCCTTTGAGAGCTTGTCCATATTCCTCTTAGCGGGGTTGGAGGACATCAGATGGGCAAGTTGCAGCAAAGCATCATCCCATGGGGCCAATTGGAGCACTCTCCTGAGGGCAAGAGCTTTGCATATGTATGGGCTGAAGGCCAACTTGACACAAGACCAATTTCAGGTAAGAACTTTGATGATGGAAGTAGATGGGTTAAAGAAGGCAGATCTTCTGTTTTTATCATCACCAGAGGAGCTGTTCAAGGAAGATTTAACTAATGCCCTCAGAGACAGGGAGAAAAAAAAAAGGCTTTATTTCCAGATGCACTGCACAGTGCTTATGTGAGGCAACTGGAGTGCTGTGGAAGTGAGAAAATAACATAGTTGAATCTCTTCCAGATCTAAGAGCATAGAGCTGTTGTTATACTGAATTAGATGATAACTCTGGAAGTAATGGCTATTCCTCCCTCCCCCCCCCACTTTCAGATGAACACTGAAGAGGCAGAAAGTGGGTTAAAAGTCACAGTTTTATTAACTATAACAAGTAGGACCTAAAATGTGCAGAAGCACAAGGTCAAAGTGTGGATCCCCTCTTACTTGAGGGAATGGGGGGGGGCAGAGAGATCCTGCAGCCTTCTGCTGGACAATACCTAGGCTGTGGATAAAATATCCACTGACATGTATCTTTCAGCCCTCCCCTGCCATAAAGTGGAGCCAAAGGGTCCCTGTCTGTTCTACCCCAACCCCGACTGACCAGCAGTTGCTTGCCACCTTGGCCTCCTTTTGGAGGAAGGGTGGGCTGTGTATGAAAGTCATCCTCAGCTAGCATGGCCAATAGTCAGGGATGATGGGAGTTGTAGTCTACTGCCTTCTGGGGGACGAGACATTTCTCACCCCGATGTACACCGTATATCATTGGACTCTTGTGCTTTCATGGGAGATGGTTGTATATTTTATTTTGTTAGAGGACAGGCAGGCTTTCAAGGTTTCAGAGCTTATTGTCAAGCAGAGTGTTGAAGCTGAAGCTGCTTTGAAGTATTGTGCCACTAGCATAGCATCCTTTCAAACAAACAGGGCCTCCTTATTGCTAAGCAATGCACACACTGCTTTTTTTTTTTTAAGTTGTCAAGTCCTGCCCCAGGTAATGTGCCAGTTATTTAAATGCTCTGCACCGCCTGTCCTATTCCTCCACCAGTTCTCCTGCTCACCCTCATACCTTCTTGCCAGAGTGAGGTATCTGTCAGGGACTGGCTGGATGAAGAGGAGTGGTGGAAGGCACTAGCTGGGGAACCCCCTAGAGAAGTCCCAGAGGAAGAAGTCTCAGAACCAGGAGACTGCATTGCAGGGGGTTGGACTAGATGACCCTTGGGTCCCTTCCAATTCTAAGATTCTATGGTGGTGGGACACTGAAGACATGTCAGAGAGGGTGCAGGGGGGAGGAATGGAGGTTGAAGAGACAACAGGCTTTAGTGTTGTGGTTTGAAAAAGGTTAAGCCCCCTGCCCATTGAATTGTACTAGGAGCACGGATTGAGTAATCAAAGTTAAAAAGTCAAACTCCTTTGCAAAAGAACCCAGACATCTGGACTTTAATAAATTATAAAATTAAAGGTTCTGATTTGTATATACATTTTAATATACAATTCATGGCTATTCATTGCAGCTGACGTTAAGGCATATGCATTGTATGTGAATGGCTGTGCCATACGAACATAGGTAATATTGTGCATTGTAGGTGAGTAAATATAGTAGTAGTAAATGCATTACATAGTAAAAGTAAATCACAAAAAACCCTTTGAGTACTGGGTAAAGCACCATTTGGAGATATTTCAAGCAAGGCATTCTAAGGGTCTGTTCACATGACATAGGGCACTTGTTGAAAAATGATTGAAAATCATGAATGTGCTGGCATTCCCTGCACCCACTGCCAGCAGGACCCAGCTTATGTCTGGCAACAAGGAGCATTTCCCTTGCATTTCCAAATGCATGCTGAATCTTGCACTTGGATGTGGGTGCATTTGTACGGCTGGTCTCGGACAATGAGCCAGTAGGCACAGGATTGTCAAGGGCCTAACACATGTCGGATGTTCATGTTTAAAGGCCCCAATTTGGTCTCCGTGGGTGCACAGCTTTTGAATGGCAGTGTTAACTGAGCAGAGAAAATTCTGCATTCAGATGAATAACTTAGTTCTGAAAACTCTTGTACATTGAAACGTAGGGCTTTGATATTTGGGTATAGAGTAAAATGGTAACAGTGTGGTGCTAAAGGCAATGCAACCACAGCCAGATTTTAACAGGGGTAAAAAAAATAATAACAACAGGGGGCAGCAGTAATTTACATGAAACATGCTTACTGAGGCAGTTGAGCGTAAGGGTTTCGATGAACTAGAAAAATATCCCTGCCTACTCCTTTGCAACACCTTGAGCTGCAGGAACCAGGCACTGAAGCCTTTCACAGCCTGAAGAGAAACATCATCACCTGCTCAGGTTTGCAGATCAAGCAGCTATTAAAGAAGCAAAAAAAAAGGGGGGGGGCTGGAGTTGGCAATTCCAATTGAATGTTATATCCTTCCAAGTGTTTTCAGGACCAAAAGTATCACTTTTAAGAATAGGGTCTTTTACTTACTATCTTTCGTTTGTGGATTGTGCCAAGGACCCGCCAGCCTCTTCTGAAAACTCAGGGCAGCAGTAGTTAGAAGAGCTGTGTCATTCTACTATGCTGCACCAGAGGCGTAGCTATGCTTTAAAATGAACAAGTAGCATTAGGGTACTGTGTAGACTGCTAGGTATACAATGAAAAAGAAGACATTGCATGCTCCACAAGAACTCAGCAACTTATGAAAGGTTCATCAAACAAAAATTAACCCAGTTATTCCAGCACAAGAGAAATCAAGTACTGTAGTAGTCTAGGACTCAGCTAGATTGGTAAAGAAAAAGTGATTTATATGCGTTGCATATGCAATATAACCCTGTGCCACCAGATGGCACCGTGGAGTCCTGTTTTTGCTAACCTGATTTCTCATACAAAGTTTACTTGTTCAACTAAAACGCTTCTTTGATTCTAGATCCAGCCTGGGTAAGCCATGAGACAGTTGATTTTCACCTGTGGTTTCCCTTTTTGCATTCCACTTCCATATCTAGTATGTATGCTTAGACATATAGTAAGTAATTAGCCTAATCTGTCAACATGCTGGCAGCCACCTCTGTCTATAAAAAGCAACTAGGAAACAGCTACAAAGAAAGGGGATTTTTTTTGGCAGTGCTTTTGTGGTTTTTTTTTTGTAGGGTGCCAATACAAAAAGAAATTAAAAGGTGACAGTATTCTGTAGCAGTAAGTACAGTACTGTCCCAAAGATTGCCTTGGTCAGGGTACAGTTATCTTCTAATACAAAACTACAGATGCAGGAGGAAGAGAGGAAGCAGCGAGGAACGAAAAGATCTGTATATGTTCCACAGGGGGGGGGGGGAATAAGCCCACATTTTAATTTTTGTAAATATAGAAATTCTTGTCCATTAACAGTTAAACAGTAAGAACTTTTCTCATTATTTAGCTGGCAATGTGCTCCAATGTTACTGGGCAGCACCACTGTAGGACTTGCACTGTATACAGTTATTTTCTTTTTCTTTCTTGTAGGTCTCATATGCCCTGAACAGCAAGACAATAGGCACGAATCTAACAGCTGAAGTTCTTCCCAGCACCGAAGTTTCAGTTATAAGGTAAGCTGTGCCTCTCAGACTTCTACCCATATGACTTTTAAAGGCATAGAAGCCCTATCACTGTATCAGAGAGTCTTGTGGAAGAAACTGGGGAGGGGGGGAACTTGAGGTGATAAAATAAATATGGGACAGCAAGAAGATTTGCAGTGATGCCCCTTCCCCCATCGTAGCAGGATTATGGGGGAACCATTTTTGAGGGGAGAAATACCAAGGATAGTGGAGCTACTTTGATACATATCTCCCACTGTTGCTTGACTTCCACATTAATGAAGGCTATAGGCACAGTGTACCTTTTTCAGCCTGTAGGGGAGAGCTCAAGTGTGCCCTGTTGGGCTTCCTTCCCCATTTCTTTGCCTCACTGAAGCCCCCAACATTTTAAAAGCTGCTTACAATACATCAAAGGGGGAGGGTATGATACGAGGTAAAAGACCCACTGGGCATATGAAGCACTTATTCACACACGCCTCTAGATAATGGCCTAAACAGACCAAAAGCCACTTCTCTCCATTTGTTTGGAACAAAATAAATGTATGAAATTGTCCTCATTTCCACAAAGTGATGGCATAATATGGTGCTACAAAGCATTCTGCTGGGTGGCTGCTTTTCCAGAAAAACTGAGCAATTCTATGTCCCTAATTACTAACACATGCCCCTAATTGCTTCCAATATCATTAGCAAGTTCCAATAAAATTAATTAGCTGTCATGGGATTTATTTCTTCAGACACTTCACATTATTATGCTACATATACAGTGAACAGAACAGAACATGCAATTGCCCCCTTTTTTGAGGGGGTGGGGCGGAGAAACTAACTTCTGAATTAAGCCAAGATTAAGATTATATCAGGCCTTACACTGGAAAGACCTCTCCCACTAAATAGGCTGTCATTTGGAAAATATTTTCCACCATAGGTGTTCATGGAAGTACATTAATAAGAAGGGGGACAAAGAGCGAGAGAAAGTGGAATCAGACTGTTGGGCAAAAAAGCAAACCTATGTCTTTCAGATGAGTTCTACAATTTCAGGGGAAGACCAGCCAGGGCATTTTGGCTCCAGAATGGTGCTAAGGAACATCAGGATCTGCTGCCCCAGTGAATCCTACCACCTGAGGCAATCACCTCAGTTTGCCTCATGAATGGGCCGGCCCTGGTACTAGTCTTGAGATGTTTACTGTTTCCAGAATGTTTTGCTATTTCAATAATAGTGTACGTTGGAACCCTCACTCATGGAACCATTCCGATCCCAATAAAGATACCTGTGTAGTAGAAGCAGGCTAACATTGCTGTGCTTATGCCAGTAGTTGTTGCATGTGGCTAGAATGAGATCAGGAGCGATACATTTTAAAAGGGGAACTCATGCTACTTGAATATAAAACCCATCCTATATTGTATGCCATGATTATAATAGCATGCCAAATTTTATTCCCAGTGAACGTAAAAGAGTGATGAGGCTAATTATAAAATATCCAGATATTGGTCTCATGAGATCTGGTTGGAATGGAATCTACTCATTCATTAACATGGATGATTTTGAACAACCACCATCTATTTGCCACCTACAAGGTATGCCAATGGAAACTTTGGATTGCTTAATAAGTTGCCTCTGAAATCTGTGGTTTAACTTGTACTAATGAGCTGCTGTTCAGTTAGATTATGAAAGCAGCAACAGCATCCAGAATCTTGCATTAACTGGTAAGCATTAAGCAGCTCAGATAAACATGATGGTCAGGGCAGAAGATTTTTTTAACACACACACACACACACACACACACACACACACACACACACACAGGCTTTTTAGTTCATGCAGCCATTGAACTACTAGCAGTAGCACCCAAAATATTTCCCTGTGCTCAGCTATTTTCCCCAGCAGCCACTAGATGTGTAAAAATAGCAGATATACCTGGGAGTGTGATCTATTCCACTATCAAGTTAAATTGATGGGAAAACTCTGTTTTCAGACCTGGCTCAAGCTTTAAGACCATACCTAGTCAGGAATTACCGGCAATACGGATGTTTTTGAATAACCAATCTAAAGTTGCTGTCCTGAGCACACCTACTGAGAAGTAAGTCCCAGTGCCTGGGCTTACTGACAAATAAACACCTTTAGGATCTGACTGTACTTTGATCTTTGATCAAAATGAGCAGTAAACCGACTATGATGCCGCAAGCTTTCTGAAAGTGCTGTGTGGGATGAAACCAGTACTCAAAGGGCTGTCAAACTATACATTGCTAAGCGATTCAGTACTGTGTATACATATATATATGCATAATGACATGCGTTTGCTTCTGCTACAGTACAGTTGTCCTAATGAATGGCTGAAAACCCAAGTTGTTCACCATCACAGTTACATAACATTGCACTGTAAAAAAAAGCTGGAATAAGCAAAAGCTACATTTTCTTCACACACAAAAAGCACCAACTGAAATCAAAGGGCAATCCAGTCATTTAAATGAATCAGAGTATTGGTAAAAGTTGGGGGAAATGATCTACACTGTTAAAACTCTGTAGTAATTGCATTGCAAGCATTTAAGATGATGAAATGCAGACCAGACGGGGGCAATGCAGCTCGATCTAGTGAGTGAATATATTAATAATTTAAAACATATTTTCCTGAATGCTATTATTTTAGAACATGGTGCTAAAGTTTAGTGTGCTGCTCCTGTAGCTGAAGTTGATTGGGGCTAGTACTGTATATTGATTAATGTTAAGAATGCATTGGTCCCTAAGTGTGAGGAAAAAGCAAATACAGTGATGATGCCTTTTACTGGAGCAACCCCCAACACTAGCATGTAAAATTTTCCTTCTTACAAGCACAACAGTGTTAAAAGCTACTTTGGTCTGACTTGTGCTGCATGTAGTTATCATTCTGTTGTTGTTTTTTGCTTTCTTCTGCCACCTCTGAAGAACACTCCCTTCCCAACCAGATTTTGTACATTACGTAGCATCACTTCTGACCTACTTTGTTTTTCAAGTGGTTAACAGAAATCTTGATTTATGCTTGATTCCTGAAACAGGATCTGAATTAGGTCCTTTATATCATGGTAGCCCCCTTTTTTTGCTGCCGTCTGAGAATGGTAGCACCACCATTTAATTCAATGGAAAGACAGGCAAAAATGGCTCACCAGATTCCAGCACACTGACTTTGACATAAGTTCCACTGAAATAAATTGAACTTATTTCCAAATAAGTATATGTAGGACTTGATTTCCCCCCCTTAAAAAACAAACAAAACCACAGACATGTGCTTCCCTGAAGCTGAGGTTCTATCAATAGGCCTCCAAACATGGCTGAGAGATTTGGATCAAACTATTAGAATCTCATCTTAATTCTACAGAGTGCACCCCAGAAACATTCTGTTGGACTCAAGAACACACACTGAGGGCGCAAGAGAGCCCACAAAAGAACCCTGCTGACCTTAGCGAGGCACCACCACTAAGTAGCAGTGAAACCTATGAGGATATTGCACTAGTATCTGTGGCACCTTGTAACCCTAGCCATTATAATATTTATATTAACTTAAATAATCCTAAATTTCCTTTTTATTGCAGGCTATAGCATTTGGCATTTCTGCCATAGCACCACTATTTGTATCTAAGTCTCTATGATGACATGGGCTTTGCTGCAGAGTTGGTAACATCTCTCTATAAGAGAGGAAAACGACTTTGTGTTATCTTTCCATTTTAATGCAATTTCCTGAGCATTTCTTGTTTCCTTTTTTCAGCCATCAGCTCTTGAATTCTTTGGTTCCTTGTCCGTTCGTAAGGTGGTCTCCTCCGCAAGATGATGTTGTGGTGTGGCGCTTCATTTTCCAGTCCGTGAATTTTATATGGAACATCCAGTGTGTTGCCTTCTTGTTCTGGCCGATCTTCAGTTGCATTGGAACCGGTGATGCTTATCTTGGGAACAATGGGTGGGCCTGAAGTGGTATGTGGGATGTGAACGTCAACAGGTGTGTTAAGTGTTGGAGAGGTAGCCTCTTCGATATCATTAACTTTGCTATGGTTGGATTCTGTTGAGTTTCCACTTCCTGTTTTGTTACGGTACATTTTACAAGACCTGCAACATAGTTTATTGTAACCAGGAATTGTACAGTACCGAGAGAGAACTTCCATGCGACAAAACATTGACTTGTCTCCTTGGCACCGTTCTTCTGGAAGAGAAAAACAGGAATTATGTGTATACTATAAAACCAGAGTCAGAATCAAGCAAATTTGGACTTAGAGCCTGAGGCTCTTGTATACAATATTACTAAGACCTGATACTGGGCCTTGACTGAAGCATTCTCACATTTCTTGCAGTGATCTAAAATTTCACATCAGAATTTTACACACTGCTCCAACCACTATGCTATGTGATGACAAATTAGAAGGGGACCCACTTACATTCCTGAATGTTGTGGTTTCAAGATGCTCTTGGCCTCAGACTCACACATATTATGGCTGCTTAATGGGATGTAATTGTGTAGCAATGGATCCATATGGTGCCTGGGAGGGACCACTCACCAGATGGATTACCTTAATCACATGGAGAATTTCCTTACACTTATATCAGCAGCTGGCATTGAGTGTGGAAATTCATGAGCATCTCTGACACACTGCAGGGGTTGCATGTCACTGTCACCACGCTGAAGCATTTCCAATAGCTTCTCTCACGTGGTATCCATAACATCAGACCCCTGGCCCTGAACAACCAGCTTTAGCTTGCGCCACTGAAAACGGACTCCTGTTTCATTAAGTTGAAGAACTCCAGGGGCAGTCAATGAATCTACTGTATATTGCTGGCGACTAGACTCTGATTTTCCATAGCCAGAGGCTGCAATGGAAACTTCAGGTAACTTTTTAGAACCTCAAATGGTTTTTTATTGCATCCCTGTTGTTGTTTTGATTACAGCAAGGATTTGTTTTACATTAGTATATTGACATCCAGCTAGCAGATTTGGTAAACTGGCCAAAAAGAAGGCTTTCTGCTTCATGGCCTCCTAGGATTAAAAGAATTTAATAGCGGCATTGGGATATACAGAATGAGTGGCCAATGATGAAAAATTGAAGGTCAATGCTAATACACTGTAGAAGAAGTTCTGGAGAACTTCTGAAGCAGGAAAAAAATACTATACTAAAAAGAAAGAAAGAGAAAGAAAGAAAGAAAGAAAGAAAGAAAGAAAGAAAGCACTTTACCATGGCAGCAACTGTTGCAGTTGTAATGTACAATGCTCCCTATTCAACACACGCCATTCCATTCTCCTTCCCACCTGGGCTTCTGACCCCCATGCTCAGTTTCCCTGTTAGGAGTTCCCCCCTGAGTATTTTTTCAGTGCTTTTTCAAACCTTGAGGTTCTCCTGAACCTGCAGACACCGCTCTCACGGCTGTAGATGGTGCCATTTTGCTGCTGTTCTATTGGTCTAACACCAGTGTTTCCTGCACCTATTATATACAGGATGAACAGGAGGCAGGTTCTTCCAAACACCTTTGTACAGACAAGGAATTGACAGCGAGATCAAATCCAGGGTCCCTGGGGCATGCACAATACTGCTCAAGATTATGTTCCTGTCACGCATCCCTTTATGTGTTTACTTCTGGAGGACACCCATGCCGCCTTAACATAAGGTAAGCCTGAGTGAAGCAGCTGCATGAGGAAGCAGATTTTGAACTGCTGGAAGTGACGTCATGATTTACAATCCACTGAGAAACTTTCCAGTGCAAACCTCACTGAAATGAACCTTGTTTTGCTCTTGTCCATTTCAATGAAGCCTCCATGGAGTTCACCAGGATGATAGTACCATTTCTTAATTAGTGGGAGGAGTGCTTCAAGCACCAGAACGTATTTGGCCTGCCCTGGTAACACTAGGGCTCAAATGGTAAAAATCCATTTGTAAAGCTCAATGGCCCTTTTACTGCAGGAGCAAGTTCTTCCAGTGAGGGTAACAAGGAGCAGAGAAGCAATGAGTGGTGTTTGTGGAGGAGGGCTTAACCCCAACTTCTATTTCCCTGCTTGAAACCCACCCTCCCAGCAGCATTGGTCCCCCATGAGGTTCCAAATGCACATTTTCAATTCTTCTAAGGGGAAGGGTGCAAGTAACCATGATGTCATTGCAACGTCACAAGGCTATTAGAACAGCACTGCAGGCAGGTATAGCAGTAGCATGTGGGTCAGGCTCTCAACCATATTGCAACATAAAGCATCACCTGATCAAATGCAGACGCATTCACTGATTTTAGAAAGGATACACGGCATCTCTTCATGCATCCTCTACTTAAATAAATTAGAGTATGAGTGTGTTTAGTTGGCAAACATATCAGTCTAGGAAATTTAGAATTGATTAACAAAGAAGACAACTTTAAATTAGTCCCTTTCTACATGAACTATTAGTCCTTTTGTTTTGAGGGCAAGAGAACAATAAAAAGGTGATTATTGTGTTAACTGGTCAGTTCATTATGAACTCAAATCTCTGTTGGGTTAAATTAATAAGGGAGAAAAGGAACTTCCCTAGACTTCTATAAAGATAAGGATAACATGTATTCTTTATATATAAATTCATTCTAAGAAATAGGATTAGAATATTACCAAATTTATAAGAGTAAATCATAGCAAGTATTCCAAACTTAAGTTTGTTGGCTGTTCAATGTAAGAACTTCTTAAAGCATCTTTAGAAAAATGCCTTATTTCAACAACAGTGAAACATTCCCCCAAAACATGCAGATCAAATACAGAGTCACATGAAATAATTGACTCTTGAGATACAGTCAATATACTTCCCATTCATAATTACATTTTATATAAAGAAATCTCCAGAAGGATAGCCATGTTAGTCTGTTGCAGCAAAAACAACAGAATCAGAGTCTTGAACATATTTTTGGGGGGCATAAATGTCTGTCAGCTGCAACCCAGTTGCACACTCAAAAGTTGATGCCACAATAAACCTTAGTCTTTAAGGTGCACTCTTGCATGTTTCTCTTGCAAGTTTGTTTTCCTAAAGCAAAACTGCCAGACCTGCTGAACTTTCATCTTATTTTATTTTGCAGTATGCATGACAGACTGGAAGTATGTCTTCAACTGAGCAGTAAGAAAAAAATAGTCATTTGCACAGTCACTTTGGTACACATTTCAACTGGCCTCATAAAAAAATATTGAAAAGCAAACTGAATTGGCACATCTTTAATAATATGTTAAATACATACAAAACACTAATAAAATATCCCTGATAAACCAAAGTGCATATAGATCTAGTGCACAATGCCCAGATACCTTATTGCACCATTCTCTATAGCCATCCATAGCTTGAAACATCACTCAACAGTTGTCTATTTAAAGGTAACTAACAGTCATGAATAAGTTGATAACAGTTAAACACCAATTATTTTACATAACAGTATTTAGTGCCAGATAACGTGTCTTTGCCTTTTACGTTGCCATGTAAAATTACTAACAGGTTGCAGGCAATCATCATAGTAACAGCAAAATTTAAATATGTGATCACATGATAATGACAATTTTGAAGTGCTACATTGTTAGAAGATTCACAGGACCACCTTCCTAAGGGATATGATTTGGTGGAGAAAGGTAGCAAGCAATTTGCCGTGATCCTCAGGTACTGATATGCGCCTGTTATTTGATGTTTATGTAAGTGGTTTTATGAACAGTGAGTTTTAGATCTTCAGCACAAACACATGCCGAAGCAAATATCTACCAGTTTAAACAGGGTAAGTTGGGCAATGGCCCTTTCTTTTAGGTGGGTAGTGATCTTTTCCTTTCTCATTTACCGACTGTGCAAACGTCCGTCCAGTGTTTTAGCATTCAAGTAAAAACACTGTACATGAATATAAATTCATGGTACCAGTGCACTATTTGTATATTTAAAGCTGGAACTGGTGGTTAATGCCAATGCAATTAAAGTTTAAGGCATTTTTCTAAATGTAGTTTCTTTCTCCCTAAGCAAAATGAAACAAAGCAATAAAAATTGAGGTAATTCTGTCATTGTTCACACTGTTATGTTTGCCAGTTGACACATCTATAGATCACAAACATACACGCGCACGCACACGCACACACACGCACACACAACTGAACCAGTCAAGTCAAACATGCAAATGGTGAAAAAAGACTGATGGATGCAATGATGTTATAAAGAGTTCACTCCTGAACAATTCTTGACATTGCACAGCACGACAATGTCATATTGTCTCAATGATATTGAAATACTGCACACTGCAACCTGTAGCATAGACCACATGTTTTGCCATATTGTTTTTCTATTTGCATTATATGTGTTAAAAAATAATAACAACTTTCTGGCAAAATTGTGTGAAGATTCCCTTGCTGGTTTTGGAAAGGAAAAATATAGGTAGAAGAGCTTCAGTAAAAGCATAGCACAGTAGCAGCATTTGACAGGAATATCAAGAGAGTTTCATCTATCTGTAGTAATAAACTTTTTTCATGGACACAAATGAAAATGTTAAAGCCAGGAATTTAAAAAAAATTGTAAAGCATGAGTCAATAAGCAATGAGACTGTAAAGAACCATGATGGAATGAGCACTTTAATTTGACTACCCTGCAAAAACACTGAAGCTAACTTGTGAGATAGAGGACCTTTAGACAAAAGGAGAACTTTTAGCACTGCAAGGTGTCATTATTGTGATGTGATCACATTCACAATAAGTTCTCGGTTTCACCATCAAACTGAAATCATGAGCCAGTTAAGAGCCTTTTTTCACCATCACCAATCAACAAGCAAACTGATACCAGCTCACTTTTTAGAGGACTTCCAACACACCGAAGAGATCCAACTTCACACATCCAACACCTTCACGATCGCCACTGCAGCAAGTGCTACTCAATCTCCAGAGAAGAAAGACACTGTGCACCAAGGCCCAGCACAGGGGAAAAAAGATTCAGCCCAAGGTAAGACTTGGCAGATTCAAGGAAATTTTCCATATAGGAAGAAGAATAGAGCAGAAGGCAAAGTCCACATTTGATGTGGCATGCATTTAAGGGCAAAGGCAGAGTTATAAATGGGTCTTTTACTTGAAGATATTTTCTGGCTGGGATAATCTGGGTCCGGTCTTGACAGCCATTGTATCATGTAAGTTTTCTTTGATGTATCAGATGAATTTCCTGAAAGAGAACATAGTAAGGGGAAAAAAATATTAGCACATTTGTAAGCTTCTTAATGCACCATTTTGGTTGCATTACCAGAATTAGTAGTGTTAGGGAACTGTCCCCGGCTCAGCGCAGGGTGGTGGAAGGGCTTTCGGGATGTTACAGAGAGCCCCAACCCCACCTGACCAGCTGCACCTCCTCCTCCAGCGAAGGAAGCAGTGATGTATCCAGTGGGGAGGGGCAGGCAGCTCAGAGGCTGGAGAGCAGAGGCTCTGGGGATGTTGGAGAGACCTTGCACTTCCCTCGCCCAGCGGGCGAGAGGGGAGACACACCATTTTCTTCGCCCCAAGTGCGCAGAGGGGTGAAACGCAAAGAGGGGAGGCGGAGATTTCGGATACCAAAACTCTTATGTTGCGGTCACAGCCGGAAGGGGCCACTCCCGGATTCTGCGAGTGACTGAGTACAAGACACGAACTTGTAGCTCTGCACTGTAAATAGTATGCACAATAGAACTGCTAAAAGACAGGACAGAGTTTTGGCTGCTTACTCACGAGCAACCACCCAGCGAACCTTACAAGTAGCTACTACTCGAAGAAAGAAAATAACTTTTGAAAAGCTACAGCAGCAGTACATTATTAGTTTTAAAGAATGTAAGTTTGGGCACCTCTACTCAAATTCATCACACTGGTGAATGTCTGCAGAAAAGTCAAGACAAAACAGAACAAATTTGTGCATCACACAAATGCTTTTTCATGCAGTCTTCCTACCATTTCAAGGATTTGTCACACATACAATTTTGGTTCTCTGATGACTCTACCTCTCTACTGGTGTGGTACACGTTTTCAAACAGGTCCAGGCTGCAACATGTATGCCTAAAAAAGTTGCAGCCTGGACCTGTTTGAAAACGTGTGTACCACACCAGTAAAAAGGTAGTGTCATCAGAGAACCAAAATTGACACCTGCCCCCTTTGTATTTCTTTTGCCAAGCTGAACATGCAGAAGTTAAATGTGCATAAGTTGCAGGCTTACTGTATTCTAAAAATCATTACAAAATTTAATTGTATTACTGGCACAATTGCCATGAAGCATCCACCCCAAATAAACAGAAAAGGGGGATCAACACTCACTGGGGCACAAAGGTAAAATGCACAATCTTCTTGTCTCTGGCTTGTCTTCTTTACAGAAGCCAATAACATTTTCTCTTGTCCTGCACAGAACTTGTCTGTCTTGTGTACCATTACCACAGGTTACAGAGCACTGGAGAGAAAACAGAAACTAGGAGTCAACTTCACTTTTGGTAATTTATCGGCAGCTGGCATTTGTTACAGGTAACATGATTTATATGAAAATGATTATTTATTGTTACTTACCACTGTTCATCGTCATCATCAGTACAACCAAGAACCCTAAACCAAAGTGGACTCTAACTGCTATATATGGTAGTGTTAGATGTTAGATTACAACAAGCCAGCCTTGTATTTCTTTGGAGCAAAGGAGCTCCAATGACCACAGAGAACTTCTTTTCTGCTGTGGACCCACTATGTCCATTGAAATAAAGAGGTAAAGGTAAAGGGACCCCTGACCCTTAGGTCCAGTCGTGTCTGACTCTGAGGTTGCGGCGCTCATTTCGCGTTACTGGCCGAGGGAGCCAGCTACAGCTTCCGGGTCATGTGGCCAACATGACAAAGCCGCTTCTGGTGAACCAGAGCAGCGCACGGAAACGCCGTTTACCTTCCCACCGGAGCAGTACCTATTTATCTACTTGCACTTTTGACGTGCTTTCGAACTGCTAGGTGGGCAGGAGCTGGGACCGAGCAACGGGAGCTCACCCCGTCGCGGGGATTCGAACCGCTGACCCTGATCAGCAAGCCCTAGGCTCTGTGGTTTAACCCACAGCGCCACCCGCTGTATGCATATTTATGTTCTATGTGCATAATGAAACCCACAAGGGGCTCTGACTTAGGGTATTTGCCTGTCTGAAGTGTTTGTAACAATTATGGTAATAATAATAGCAACTGAGTACAGCAAAGGCAGAACTCTGCAGTAAGTTAGCATCCTGAATGGCTGGTCCATGCATCCCCTGCTATGTAGGCTACTGCCCTCAGGGTGGCTCATTGTTCCAGATTGCTTCCCTGACCCCATAACTTGATGTGATCCTCCTCACAGCTTAGCCTTCACCACATGTGCTCTTCTTCAGATTCTGCATTCATTGAACTGATGACAAACATTTGGCTGTTCGTTCCAGCTCCTGGTGTGTGCTTCCACTCATAGTGGTATTCATTTTTTTTACTCAGAGCAGATCCACTGAAATTGATAGACTCAACTTAATTTCAATGGGACTACTCTAAGTAAAATTTGGTTGAATATCACCCCTAGTCTCAGGGATGCGTTTGTAGTCTCTGCTCTCTTGCACTGACTTCTGGTCAGTTTTGCATTCCTGTGATTTGATCATATCATGGGCTTTGATGGCAGGTTGCATGGTCCAGTTCTTGCTCACAAAGCCGCTCCCAGGATTTTGGGACTACGAAGCCTCCCTGGATCCTGACGTGGTGCAAAGTAGTACTGGGAATATCCCCAAAGCTTTCTGCCCCTCACCTGCAACCCAGTTACCTAACATTCTGGGTGTCTGCCAAATACATTTTTTTATAACTGCACTAGAGGCTGCTGCCTTTAAAACTGGCTAAACCCTCTCCCTCTCTTTACACCTCACCCTAAACCCCTCCCCATCATTTCACAGCTTGCCCGTCCTTCCTCCTCCATCTCACAGCTTGTTCTCAAACCCTTCTGCCATAGCTCACCCAACATCTCCATGCTCCCTGTTGCTGCCACCACAGGTGGGTGGGTACGCTTCCACCCTGCCACTACCGCTGGTGGGAGGGCAAAGAAGGGGAGAATGTCTTTCCCACCTTAGTCTCCATCCTTACCCTGCCACCACAGCCAAGCCTTTGTGGGCTTCCTGTTGGTGTTGGTGTGGCGGCCACTGACGGGGGAAGTCCCCCTTCCTCCACCAGTGGCAGAAGCGCTGGCAACAACAGAGGAAGTGCAGCAAGTCTTGCCTGGGCCGCCAGCATTCTCGCTTGCTCCACCTGTCAGCTTACCTGCATTGCCTGCCTTCACCACTGTCCTGCTTTCTTCTACCCACCTGGGTCAGCTGGCAGTGGCAACAGGAAGAACATGGGAGGACCTGCCTGGGGTGCCCACCTGCCTGCCTGCTTACTCCGCCACACCCACACACCCCTGTTTGTCATCACTATGACAGATGAGTGCAAATATAGTATAGGGATGGGCACCCCACTAGATTCTTTTATGGAAGTTAACCAACAAACATGCATCTTGTGCAATCTTGACATTCGATGTTTTTCTCCCCCATGATGTGAAACACTAAGGCTCACAACCAATTCACTAATGCGAACTTGACACCACCCTTATTAATACAGGCACTTCCAAATGTAATTTGAACAACAGAACAAAATCCTGCTTACCTGTGACCATGGGCCTATCCGCCACTGCGCAGGGCAAAGCTCCCGGTTGCAAACCCTCCTGCCCTCTGGGCGATCGCTGTTGCAGTATTTGGCATGGACAGAGCGATTTGTGTTATCGTGCAGTGGTTGGATGCAGCGGACAGAACGTATCTGATATCCTGTTTTCCCACAACTTTTGCTGCAAGGTTCCCAGTCTCCTGTAACCCATCTGGTTCAATGAAAAAGAAGTCCGGGCTGGTGAGTTGACATTGCGCATGTTTAAGTCACACAATAATAATTTGATGCTTGATATTTCTTAATGTCACGGTTTCAGGGCAGCTTCTCTCATCACATCTTGTACACATATCCATGGTGTGCCAATCAGGTAGGATGCACATTTGCAAATCGCATTACATCAGCTGTGAAACCTATAGGCCCTAATCTAAGGTTACCAGATGTCCCCGTTTCCTGGGGACAGTCTGGATTTACAAATCAGTCACCATGCAAAATCCATTGAAACTGAAAAGTGTCCCCGGATTCATTGAAAAAAAAATCTGGTAACCTTACCCTAATCCCCTACCTACATCTGAGAGTTTTTCACAACAGATGTAGGGCACATGGAGTTGGATTCAGACTTGGTCATGCTTAGAGTGGACCAGTTGAAATCAATGGGACAATTTAGTCATGACCAACATAAGCCCCATTGATTTCAGTCAGTCTTCCTCTAAGCATGTCTTAGGAAGGAATTCAAACTCCTGGCAAGGAAACAGAAGGGTCAAATGAAGCTGCTTTCTTGTCTCCTAGACGTGAACATCTGGGGCAGGATTCAACCAATGAGTTCTGTCAGTGGAAGCAGTGTGCAAGGCTTTCCACTTGCACAATACAGCTCCCTCCCTCCCCTAAATTGGCTTGGTTCCAGGGAGATTACACGGGGGTTGGATTGTTCTGTCTGGCAAGTTGAAGGCATGCTATGATGGAATGATTGACACAGCATCGGGCTGCTCAAGCTGAGGAGGAAGAAAAACCTAGTGGGACGTGTCTAAGAATGTTTAATCATGGCACTATATCTGTGTAATGTTGTTGTTTTCATTTGAATAATTAATTGCTTTCTGTCACTGCATTTAGTCTTATCTATCCAAGTTATTAATTTTGTTCCATTCTTGAATTATGACAGTTGAAGGAAACAACAAAAACATTCTATGCTAGGAGCTTCACTGATCCTCTTCAAAACTTTGTAGTTTTTTTAAACTGTAGGTTACAAAGCATTTTGATGGCTCTCCCTCTTCCTAGTTTGACATCTTTAAACTTTTAACTTTTGCCAAAAATTAAAATTAAAATTAAACGTAAGGCTTCTAATGCTCATCATGGAAACTTCACACGGTCACAAAAATACTGAGCCATTAAACCAACAGATATTATTACATAAGCACAAAAGATACAAGATCTCATTATGCACCCTAACAGTGATCTGAATTATTGTGCTAGATCCCTCCCCAAGAAATGTTTGTTTGTTTGTTTTGCCTGTGGCAGCTTCACTGGATTTACAGGAAAAGAATTTCCTTCTAGGCTCCGTAACAACAGCTATTTGTAATGTTCTAAATAATTCATGTGGAAACCAGCAGGGGGATAAACCACTAAAACAAGTGTTGCTGGTAGATGCTGGCATAGGAGCAGCATAATTCTTAGAGATGAATTTGCTGCTTTGGATACGCCGGCAATTCAGCAATCAACCAAGGAACCGCATGAAAAAGAATGAGGGCCACAGTAATGCAGTTTGTCCTGCCATTATAAAGCTTTCAGAGCAATCTTATGTGTTTCTCTCAGGAGCAGTGCTAAAGTCCTTCTAAATCTTTACTGTACTATGCTAATGAATAGAATATTAACCTCTGTACTTTCTGGATTTTTCAAAATTCAGTAGACACCATGATGCAAAGGGAGTTTTAAGTCTGACAGGGATGCCCGCTTGCAACTCCCAGTAGGGTTAAAAGGAGTTTCATTCATCACCCCGCTCTTGCCGAGAGCCAGCCTTGGTGACACAGAGGGTGGCAATTATGTCCTAAAGATGCAAACATTAAAAACTCCAGCATTGCAAACCTCTGGCCCCAAAGCTTTGCCAAGGAAACAGTGGGAAATGTAACAAAGTGCATTAGAGAGTCAGGCTCAGGCTCCATCTAGCCCAGTTTCCTGTATCCGAAAAAGTATAAGAGCACGCACAGTTCAAGAACAGACTGAGGTCTGGGTGAACGGGAGCACCCACTGTAGATGGTGCTCACACCCCTCCTAATCATTTAGGGCCAAACTAGCTAATAGCTACTTCTCTGTCTCCCTGGGAAGGCCTAGAAGGTGCCCTCTCAGACCTTAAATTCAGGTAAAATGAACATGTTGTGGGGAGGGACCGGGATCACAGTGGAGGTGCCACCCCCAACCTACACATGTTCCTTTAAAGACCTTCAAATGAATGTCCATGCTTTGGGACCTTCTTTCCTACAGGCTTTTCTCCTAGGACCCTGCCCGCATAGCCCTGTCCTTGGTAACTGCTGTGAGCTCCCACTGGTGTGCAAAGGAAAGAGGGCACTGCACAGAATGTTCCAGAGCTTGCACTGGCTTCCTGCTGTCTACTAGACAAAACGGAAGGTTATCTTTATGAAATGTATAATGACTTGGATATTATTTACCTGCGGGAACAGTATTAGGTCTGTCGACCTCAGAAGTAGGTCCCACCATGTTCCATGGGACATTCTGAACCATACCACAAGCACATATAGGTGGGGCATTCAGCCACATTTTATTCATAGTAGACCCACTGACCTTAGTTAGGTTGATTGATTTCATTGTCCGATTCAACTAACAAGTGCCGCCACTAGCAGAAGCCAACCCAAAGAATCCTGCTAGTGCAAGGGGGCTTTCCCCCCACACTCCTCCCCATGCACCCCCCAAAATTGGCTTGGGCAGGGGTAGGGAGAACCATACACTGAGCAGTGCACCGGCGGAGGAGAGGGGGGAATTGTTTCCATCTGGCAAGCTAAAAGGTGTGGACTGGCAGAATGACTGCCCCTCAATGAGGCCAAACTTAGATTCACAAAATGTTTAGGGTATGCGTCCCCCCAGAAAAAAAAGCACTGTCTATATCACTACGTTGAATTCCTCACAATGGATCTACTCTGAGTAAAATTTTTACTGAATACCACCCATAGAGATATTTATCAATGCTTTTTATCACTACAGAGGAACTCCTGTCCTTTGCTTACTTACCAAAGTCAGAGTCATTTTTAGAAGCGCTGTAAAGACTACCTTTTCTGAGCAGGCATTTGAGGGCCAGCCAAAGAGCATACGACACTTTTAATTAATTTTATTTATATTCTGTTGTTACTTGCTACAAGCTATGCATTATGGATGCATTAGAAACTTAAACAGAGAAATAAAATAAGATCCCAACTCCTTTCAGCCTAGTGATTTGGGACAGAATTGCCAGAATGCAGGCTGGAGCTATCTTTGCCCATCCATTCCCCTTTTCTGTTAATTTGGCTACTCACTTTCAAAATCCCGCAACAATAACTAAAATAAAGCTCTTGATCAGTGTACACCCACAAAATAATTATACAGCTTTCTAACGGCTAAAGGATGAACAGGCTCCCTCCCTATTTGTGCGTAAACACAATAATGGCATGATTAGTTGTGTGAGACATGAATGGGGATGCAAATGTGAAAGCACATTGGAATCTGCTCCCTATTTAAAGCAACAGAGTGCAGAATTACTGCATTCTCAGATGGGTGTGCCCTTGGATGCGCATCTGAGAGTGTGATGGAATTATGCTCATTGTTCTCTATCCAACAAGTGATAATGATCCATAATACTGTTTATACATTCTTAAATTGCATGCGGGTATGCACTTCTTTAGGTGGATAGGGCCAAACAGTATCTCATCCATCCTAATCCAAGCCATTAAAAATTAATATCTTTCCCCCCCCCCCAAAAAAAACCAAACCCTGTAATAAGAATAAAAGCATGAAATTGGAAAATATCATAATTGCTTAAACAGTTATTTTTGCAAGCCAAGAATACCTACTTTCCACCCACTCCCCAACAAACCCACATCTTTAAAAGCTAGGCTGTGAGTTTTATTGGTGTTTCAATTAGGACTAGTCTTTGACATTTTCTGCAATAACAGCCCATAATGGGTATGCAATGCATAAAACAGAAATTACCCCCGCTGCCGCCGCCACCCCCCCAAATCAAAATCTACTTTGGAATTGGGGAATCATTAATTTTTAGGAAATTTTCCCCCGCAACAAGCTAAATCTGGGAATTACATTACATCATTGCATAACTCTGTTTGGGCAATATTCTACACACCACGGCTAGAAAGCAGTTCTAACCTAAAGCAGCCACAAAGGAAGGGAGTGGAGAGGTCATTTGAGGCTAGTTCCAGGCACTTCTTGATTATTATGCAACAGTGATGAGTTATTCCAGTAGAGAGAAATGCTTACATTGGCTGGGAACATTCCTGGAGATTACACACTCTGCGAATGGGCTTTGGTTTCTGGATGGACTCACAGTAACTGCGATGAACCATCTTGTGGTCAGTCTTCCTCCGACAACCATATTTTGTAAACTGATGACCTGAGGAAAGAGACTTTCTGTTATCTTCAGCATTCCACACAACTCAGAATGCCCTGAAGCCTGCCATGAGACCTATAAAGCTAGGGGTAAAATGTGAGTTTCTCTGTTTTGCAGGGTGGCCTGATTCAGATGCTTATTTACCACCCTCAGAGATGACCCATGGGAATGTGGGGAGCTGCTAGTAGGACTGCCTTGTGGCTGGAATCCTGTGGACAAACGAATGTCATGAACTCTACGGGTTTGTTTCACTTCCTGCATCAGTTCATACAAGCATTTTCATGTAACCCCAAGCCTAGTGGCAGCTTGTAGGGTTCCCACACACAATCCTGGGGGGAGTGTGGGGGGTGGGACAAAGTTTCTGAACTGTGCCAGAGACCCCATACTTACAAAGATGTGGGATCTTCCAGTGTACTTGCTACCTTCTACCTGGCAGCATGTGGGAAAACGTTACGGTTTGGTAGAGTCAGGGCTGGCCCAAGACATTTTGGCACCTGAGGGCAAATCACCAAATGCTGCCCCACCCCCAGCCCACAAGGGGAAAACAGGGGAGTGAAGATCTACATCAGGAACAAGGTAGGGAATAAAGATCAACATTGGGAACAGGGTGGGAGGAGACCAGGAGTGTCTCCTTTTCACCAAAAGGCCACTATGTAGGGAGTAGGGGGACCACTGCTGAAGAGTTGGCAGATCCAGTCTCCAAGGAGCACATTGCAGCTGTTGCTGGCACCTCAGAAAAAGGCAATGTATTCCCCGGAGGCCCATTACCTAATAGGTGGGGCAGCCCTGGTAAGAGTGGAGTGAGAGAGCTTGAGGCAGGTCCTAAATTGCACAGCAGATAGAATTCTGGAAGCCAGGAAATGAATGAACAGGCCCTGATCTAGATGCATACATTTTCCAGAAGCAGGTGGCAGAACCCACTAGCAGTTATCCATGGCTCAATCTTCTATGAGCTACAATGTACATTCTCTGCTGGAATGCTTATACATTAAAACATGTTGCCAGCAATCATTCATTTATATTCTCTCAGTTATTGAATGGAGTTGTCCTCATGCATTCAACCTGCTATCTGCTTTCTAAATGTGCAATACAGTATGAATAATGAGCAGCAATAAATAGCCTGTCTAGAGAGTGTTTCTAGACCTGCATTTTCATGCTATTCATTCATTCACCCACCCACCCATTAAATCACAACTGAGGACGTTCAGGTACAATTACTCTTTGATTTAGTTTACATGTACAAATTTGTCATTAGTGATTTTGGAATCAAATGGGCTGCAAAGGGTGGATAATTCATTACAGGTATCACCTCAAACATGGGACTTTTCAGTGAAGGCCTTTCATATGTTCTGCTGTTGATTTACATCTGCATATATGAACACAAATAATTACATAATAAAGTCCTATGCACGTATACCTGGAAAACAGTCCTATTGAGTTCAGTGGGACTTTCTTCCAGGTAAGTGTGCATAGGACTGCCCCCTAAGTAACCCTCAGAAAGCTATGCATATTCATCAGTTTAGCACCCTTTCTTTACCTCCTCCACAGGGTTTTGAGCACTGTGACCACTTTTTCAAAGCCCACTCAAACGTTACTGAATCTTCCAGAACATTGTTGTTGTCAACATTCAAAGAGTCTTCATGGATCATGTACTTGTACGTCAGTGTAATCTTGACGTTACCATGAGGAATTGCCTGGTCAGACAAATAAGGCATACATTTTCAGCAAGGTCATTTGGAACACCACAGAGGCATTTTGAAAACAGATTAAAAGCATGAAAAATAGGACAGGGGTTTTTTCTTTTTCCCAGTCCAGGTGTGGGATTGACCTTCAGGGTCCTGTAGGCCTATTCTTGATATATACAACTTTTAATGACAACTGGAGACTACACTCATGTGTCTCTTCTCACAGAATTTGCAAGTATGGTTTACTACAAGGATGGGCAGGATTAGACCAAGAGACTGTCCACTACTGTTCCTGTGGAGAGACACTCAAAAACTGTAGAGCCAGGGTAGCCATGTGTGGTGCCTTCCAGATGTTGGATCACAACTCCAAATACCTTTGGCCTGCTGCCTTGGCTGATGGAAGCTGTAGCCCAACAACATCCAAAGGGCACCGCATCAGCTGCCACAGCTGTAGAGAATTTGTTTATTTATTGCGGGTACAATTAAAACAATTTAAAGTAAATGCAATAATAACAACACACACCCACACACCCAATTAAAGACAGATTGGAGAAATAAAAGATTGTTTCCTGGCACTACAAGGACAATGAGGTAGGTACAAGGCAAACCTCTTGGAGTAGAGAAAGAAGAGGAGGTATTGTCCTTTCGGGTCTTAGTATAGTTCCACTTCTCTTCCTCCAGAAAATGCTCAATAAATCCTCCCAGCCAGGGTAGTAGTTTTGCCTGGGCAACAGCCAGACTCTGGCTCACTCTTATGGCTCTCCAGCCTTTCTCTAGGTATATCTGCCCTGGAAGCTGCATTGTTCTTCTCCTGCTACCTACTTCTCCTTGCAAGTAAGTCAGCTTGTCTGTTTTTTTTTGGACATCTACATCTGAAACCCCTACACACAGATGTAGCAATATATACGTTTTACCATTAAATATGTCCTTGATTCTTAAAACAGATGTCCTAACAGATGCAATCCATAAAATACTGTACGTATGACTCAGTCTAATCTAGACACTCTCATCTCCAAGTTACTTACCAGAACGGTGATTCCATTACGTAAGGGGCCCATAGTTTGCACCAATTCCCTATCCTCATCGTTCCGATACTCCCATTCTACGCCCATGTTAACAAACACTTGGAGTCTGGCACGTAGTTCTCTTCGTTCAAAATAATTTCCCTGTTTCTCGGTTCTTGATAGCTAGAAATAACAGGACAAATATAACATCTTCAAGAGACTTCAGTTCACTCTCTCTTTCTCTGCCCTCCCTCTTTTTCTGAGACTGGAAGGCTTCAGCAAGAGGTCTGTCTGCTTGCTTTATTTATTAGATGTATTTAGAGAACTTATATACTGCCTTTCACTAAAAAAAGAAGAGGAGAAGATCCCAATGTGGTTTATATAAAAATATAAGTAAAATGTAAAGGACAATTGTCATAAAAGCAAAAGAGAACAAAACCACAGCAGACTATGATCTAAAAAGGGGGGGGGGAGCGCTTTGCCAAAAGGACAACAGAGCAGGCGCCAAGCAGGCCTCTTTAGGGAGAGGACTCCGCACACATAGGAAACAAACAAACAAATGCACGGGTTCAAACTGAGGACTACCCAACACAGTCACTGAGAAGGCCTTATACTGGATGAGAAACTGAAACTGAATCAGCAAGACACGCCAACACATGCTATTCTAGGTAAATGTTTCTGTTCCACAGCTCCATGTGCTTTCAGATGCTCAGTTTGTGCCTGGGTGGGCTTCCCTACTGACTTCAAAAGAGGGAGCAGTTTTCCATATGCACCCCATTTAAGGATATATCCCTGTGCTTGAATTTGGATCAATGGCTTAACGTTGCAAGAAGGTAACTGCTGGCCTAAGAGGTGTTTGACAGCTCCCTGTTTTAGCTTCCCCAGGTAGATGGCAAAAACAGAAGGTTAATGACTTCCTGGTTATAAGCTCTACATGGCTAGCAGACTGCAAATGGGTTACATGTGTGCAGGCTGAAACTGTGTATGCTGCCTCTGGGTTTTATTAATCTTCAGAAAGAACTTAGCAAATGGAATCAATTACCTAAGGAAATCGCTTCAGCTGAATCATCTGGCTGAGATGTTAAGTACAGCAAATCATTCCTCTGTGAAGGTGACTGGATTAGATGAGGCCCCTTTGAACTTGAGGGGTCTACCGTCTCATTCTATCTCTTTTCTGCACTTCAAATGTTGCTGCAGCCTTTACTACTGAACCTTGCTACAGCCAAATTTCCTGGCCAATCTCTAAAAATAATTAAGTCTCCTTTCATCTTCCTTCCTACTTTGACTGTCAAAATAATAATTCCAAATGCGACAGCTTCATACACTTGTTGCCTTCCCTTCTCTGTTGCTCTGGGGTGGGGGTGGGGGGCAACCCTTGTGTCTCTTGCAATCCCTTCCTAAAGTGCTGTCAGGGTCGATACCAGGCTTTAAAAGCCGAAGGTTTATATATTGCCTGTGCTTCATCAGAAACAGTTTGCCGAGCATAAGGAATAAGTTTGTACAAAGAATGCTATGAGTCCCACGAGGCTCCACGGAACATCAGCGCAGGGGAAGCATTTACTAAAGTAAAACTTGGGGAGGGGGTGTGATTCATGGCAGTTACAAGGCTATTTGTTGTGAATCCACTTCTAATTAATAACACTCTGCAAGACATTGTCTATTATTGATCTGCTGAATTGGAAGGAGAGGATTTCAATTACTGTTTAAGCTTTGTGACTGATTGAGCATCCTTGCGATGGATGGCTCTGAATCTGAAACAGAATGCACCATAAAGGCATATGCAAAAGCAGAACCAGTGAGCCAATTGACTAGGAAGCGCATTCCCTGTAACAAATGAATATGGAAACTGCATGCAGTGGCGGAGGAATGGGGGGTGCGGGCCACCCCAGGGGTCATCACTGAGGTAGGTGACAAAATGACTGCATACATGTGTAAATAAACCATATATCCTAAAGACACCACAGTCTCCACTGTCCCTCATTCCAAGGAAACCAAACCCTGGGTAACTGCCTGCAATCTCAGACCACTTGGAGATTGGGGTGGTATACAGCAATATCATTGTCATAATATTAGTTTTCTCATAAGGAGAAATTCTTCTCTTGATTGATTTTATTTTTTAAACAGACAAAAGATATTTTCACATTGTCAGTAAAAGCAAATGTGCAGAAAAAGATGGTGATAGAACAATGCTGACAATGTAATACTCACCAAGATTATGAATGGAGGCATCCGATTCTTGTATTAGCAAGTGCCGCGCACCTGCTGGGATTTCAAACATCTTGATGTAACCTGTAGGGACACATTGAACCAGTGCAGGTTGTTACTATTATAGAGAAAGGAAAAGAGGACTAGATTGCTGAGCCATCCTTTTGGGGGCAAGGTCCCTCAGGATCCGCTCCAGCTGGCACCTCTGTTGTTGACTATGTGTTTCATGAGATTTTATGACTCGGATTAGTATTCTGAAGTATCGAAAGCCTCTTTGTAGATGATTTCCTCAAAAATGAAAGCATATGTATATATCTGAATATAGTGGCTGAATTACAACTAATCACCAAACTTAAAACCACGGAGAAACCTGGTCTGAACAAAGACATTGGATTCTTATCTCATTATACATAACAAAGCTATCTTTAGCCATCTCACCACTTGCCTTTCCCTGCAAGACTAATTACAGCCGTTAAGAGTCGTCAACAGGTTTTCCACACCTACCAGCTGATCACCCATTCCCACCACCCTTCTGAGCAATACCCCTCCCCACTCCCTCACTATATTTAAGGATCTGGTGACTTCTGTTTCAGTGTATCTGAAGAAGTGTGCATGCACACGAAAGCTCATGCCAGGAACAAACTCAGTTGGTCTCTAAGGTGCTACTAGAAAGAATTTTCGATTTTGTTTTTATATATCTGAAGTAAAACAAATGCATTTAAATTCATTTAAACAAACAAACAAACAAACAAAGTATGTTTAAATTGCCCATTGGCTCCACTTGAAAGCCGAGCAGATCAAAGCCTAGAAAGGTTGTACAGAAAGTGAATACAGACATGCACATATGTGGCCCCATAGAAGGTGTTTAGACCAAGAACAACCCCGCCTCTACTTACCTGGAAGTAAGGCCCACTGAGTAGACATATCTAGGATTTAACTATAAGCCCCTAATCCATTGAGTCTTTTTAAGTGCACAAATGGGTACACACCCACACACCCACACACACACACACCCCATAGGCCCTATTGGTGTAGGCCATAGTACTTCCAGGAAAGCACCTCTGTTGTTCTGCACCAGAAGCTGTTCAAACACAATGCTTTGTTGCAGCACCGGAAAAGAGGTGTTAAAAACAAAGTTACTATGTCCTTCTGAAATCTTCCTGCATGCTTCTCTGGGGCAGGAGCGCTATACTGAAAATGGACTGACCTTGCTTCTTTGGTGCCCTGGAGAATGTGCCTTTCACCACTTTGCAATGGGCGTTGTCTCCACCACACACGCCACACTTGTCCTCTTGCTTTGACGAGCCAATTACCTTGTCACAGCCAACTTTCTGCAAAGAATGAAAAGCAATTACTCCTGCTTGTAAGAGCCTGCATTTTCCTCCGGGTTTTCTTTTCACCAGACAAAGATATAATGAACAGCACATTTGTCTCTTCCTAAAAGGGCATGTTGATATCCACATGAGTTTTTATAATGACATTTCACCCTGATAAATTGGTTTCTAACTGCTTGCTTAACTGAATTCTGATATTAATTCATTATCAAAGGATTTCAAGTACATGTTGCTATTCAGGATTTGAACATATTGCAGGCATTTAATCCAATTCACACAAATACTTGGCAATTCATGCTCAGAAAATAATACTGAAGACAACAGTACACATTCCCCCCCCCCCCACATGAACAAATGGTACTCCAGAAATGAATGAGGCCTCTAGTCATACACTATGGCAAGGAGCCCCAGTATAAAGACCTCCAGGCAACAGACAACAGAATGTTTTGGTGTTTCTTTCCCAATAGTTAAGAGGAGATTAAGAAGCCATTTGAACGTCTAGTTCAACGTCTAGATGGATAGAGAAGCTAATAAAATCTTGCATATGTGTGACATTCTCATGCACATGTGACTGTGGCTTGCAACCACTGTGTTTTCCTGAACAGAAACCAATTTAGTTGTATGTTCAAGAGCCTTCTCAAATTACCAGTAGATACTGAATTCACTTTGCAAAGGTACTAGGCATGGCTGAACGGTTCTCAGCCCAAGTACAAACCCAAATCTATCCTCCTTAGGCAGGTAACCTTTCAGCGACTCTAGTAAAACAATGAACCATGGCACGATTGATTTTTAGTAAACTTCAGTGATTACACTTAAAATGACTACTTATTTGTAGATCTGTCACGGAGAAAAGCGTCCCATTGAAATGTTAATATTATACTCATTCTTGCAAATAAGAAACTGGAAAAAGGAACTGATGCCACCACTTACCAGGCACTCCCCTCGCACACAGATACTATGAGAATCCTTATATGAGCACCGTGTCCCATCATGCACCAGTCTTTTCATATACACAACGTCATTAGTTTCCTTGGACTCACAGTAGAGATGGCACCTTTCTTTGGCTACAAGGGAAAAGAGTCCTGGGATTTATCTCTTCAACTGATGGTTCTTATCCAATCAGACTGCAGAAGGCAATTCAGTTAAAATCATGATCTTTGAATAAAAATGTGCAGATTTCCAAATATTTCAATCAACCCACTAGCAGTAGAATTTAGATCCATGTAGAAGGAAGGGTTCCCACTAAGTTCAGCAGAAGTGGACCACATTCAAGATCATACATACTGTATGTTTCCTGATCAATTTGGCAACCCACTGAAGCAAATTTATATCCACTTTCTTGACGTGCCATTGCAGTAGTGTATGTTTATGCATACTTTATGCACAAAATTCAAAGTAGGTGCCAAATAATGTAACACAGGAGTTGACGACATACCCACCCTCTCCAAATGAAGCTGAGACTTTTGGCAGAATAACCAATGGGTGCTAATATTTTATATATATTGGAAATTACAGTCTTCAGATATGGCAGACTGGAATCAAGGCCATTAACAAAGCAATAACATGATGATGATGATGATGAAGAAGAAGAAGAAGTGGTGTACTAACCATCACTATGCTCATATGCAAGCCAATGGTGCTTCTTGTTCTGATATTCAAAATAAGGATCCCACTGTTTGCATTGCTCCTCTCTGAAATCTTCATTATCTTTAGGACAATCGTTTGTGCTGCAAAGCTGGAACTCATAGCTTGGTCCAAAACATGTACGACCTCCATTAGCTGGGCTAGGAATAAGAACAAAACTAGATTAATAAATAATATCACGTCAGTGACACTTATAAAATTATTTTATTACTAATGAATTTATATTTTGAGCCTGAGAGATCAACTGCAGGAGTAGATTGGCTCCTTCCACTCTACAAAAGCAAGCTACATGTGGAGATCTTGAACCACAACAGTGTTAAAATCAATGGGACCTATATATATACCTAGTCCCACAGATTTCAGTGACAGTAAAATTTTTTTACTTAGGGTGGAATTCGGCATCACACTCTCCCAATTGTTCCATCTGCACAAGCATTGCAAGACTTCCCCTCCCCTGTAAGCTCTTTTGGGGGTTCTCCTCACACACATCCCAAGCAAAGGGTCATGTCAGGGGATGTGAGTGGGGAACGCCCTGTTGTGCAAGCAGAAGTCCTTCCACAGTGCTTCTGCTGCTGGTGCTGGATAGGTAAATGCCATCCCTAATCTCTTCTCTTCTCTTCTCTTCTCTTCTCTTCTCTTCTCTTCTCTCTCCTTGGTAGTATGACCAAATACCAGGAAAAGCCTTTCACTTAATGATTCAGTCCAGCAAGTACCTAATCCTGCATGCACATAACCAGTTTGTACTTTTCTTTTTACACCGCAATGGCGACAAACTGTATTTGTGTCAGATGGCAGAGGAATCAACCCCCAAGGTAGGTTGCCAGGAACGACAAGACGAGGAAAAGACTTACCATCTGCTTTTATTCAATATTCACATAGAGAGCCTTGGGAATGCAGCCTCTCAGAATAATGGCGTTACCCCAAGTGAATCTCCACCCCCGTTGTCTCGCCCGCTTCCTTATGAGTCACCATTATGGGTGCTGAAAAAATGCCCTCTGCTTTTGAGCTCTTTGTTCTCCTACTTTCAAGGCCTACCATGTTCTGGGAGGGGGGGTCTGGAATGCTTTCTAAAGACACCGAGTCCGTCAGCTGTTGCTCCCCTTCTTCTTCTTCTTCTTTCTTCTTCTTCTTCTTCTCTTCTTCTTCTTCTTCTTCTTCTTCCTCCTCCTCCTCCTCCTCCTCCTCCTCCTCCTCCTCTCCCATTATTCCCCAGCTTTCCCCCTCATCTGCCTCTGAGCTGAGACCTCCCTCAAACCCGTTGTAATTCTGAACTGTCGTCTTCTCTGGAAGGGTCAGGCAGGTCTCCACCATTCCTCCTCTGCCCAGTCCCTGACAATTTGTAATCCTATTCCAGCTATTTTACGCGTGGGTACAGACTGCCTCTTTGAGCAACAGCCAAAAAAGGCAAGCTATGGCTGTGTGTATAGCAGGAGAACCCTGCATGAGAGCCATGGTAAATTCATAATCCAGTATACAGTCAATGGTCTGCATTATTTCACCCACCTGAGGATGAAACATAGCCTCAAGCAATTATTTCTGTGCATTTCTGATAGTAATTTAACAGTGTCTCTCACAAAATGTTTATTAGTCTTTGGCAGAGGTGCCAGGCATGGTAGGGCAGTTCTGCAACCGCCGTGGTCCCAGCAACACAATTATTACTGCCACTTACTGCGCTTGACTCCCCAGTGTGGCTGCACAGCCCACACCTCACCTCTGTCCATTCTGATAAGGGCCACAGGCGTTGCTGTTGGGAGAGCGACGACATGGGAAGCCATCCCCACCCCATGCCACCTGCTCCTGGTCTTCAGCTTGCTTAGGTCCAACTTACTGTGGGTTGTCACATTGCCGTGTTCTGAATTTCACTCCCGTTCCACAGGTGCGAGAACAGGAACCAAATTTACTCCATGCCCCCCAGTTTCCATCTTGCTTCAAGATATCTGGAGTTAACCAGATACAGTGACCTTTAAAACAATGCTAAAAAGAGGAAAAGCATACGTGGATGCATATTTCACAATGAATCACATCGCACAGCAAAGTTGTCTTAGTTTTTGGACACAGCTGAAAGCTCCTCAGTCTACATACTATTGCAAACACTGGAAAATGATGCAATATCCTCATTCACAGCTTTAGAATAGATGATTCTCTACCTGCCTAGAAGAAACGATAGGCTTCTCACACATGCATGTAACTCACTGGGCAAAAACACCACTCAGCTATACATGTAAACAGTTTCAACTGAAAATATTGGGACAGATTGGATTATTCTTCTTGCCCAAACTGGCCCATGGAATGGAGAACACACCTGCTTTCCCCCAATACATGACCTATCTGTCCTTCCTTTGATGTCCTCTCACATCCACAGAGAGATTGCAAGTTTCAATACAGCCTAGGTGCAAGTTTGGGCATACATGCCTGGCCATGTTGCTTCCCCTGTGTGGGGACACTGCAGGAGGGGCAGATATGCCAGAAAGGGGGGCAGGTGAGTTCATCTTACAATCCACACAATGGGCTAGATTGGTGGAACAGTATCAATCTGCCCCATTATATTTGAGGTGATGAAAAGCAATACCAGATACTAGATTTCCGATGAATCCTTTACACCAATGTTATGTCAGCTTCTTCTACTCCCACTGTCAGTGCCGTTGCCCCCAGGCCCCCCCTCACTGAGTTCCAATAGGCACCTGACTGGCCACTGTGAGAACAAGATCTTGGCTTCAATGGGCCATTGGGCTGACCCAGCAGGGCTCTTGTTATGTTCCAACTGAAGCAATAATATTACCAAAATTCATTTGGATTTTAATTTAATTCAAGGAGGGGTGCCAATGTTTCAAGAAGTAAAATTTAGGCTTTTTCTTCCAAAGTTGCTTGGCTATGATTTCTTCTGAACAATATAACTGCAGTGGTGAGAAAAAGATTGTACACAACAAGAAGAGAGAAAAGTTTTTTTTCAGTTTACATGAACCTGCAGTGGAACCTTTAGTATTTCTTATTTCATAGCCCTTTGGGCATTCACAGGACATTATAGGTAATAATTATTATGACACCTCTGATGAGTATTAGTAAACAAGCTGTGGTAGGTATTTTTTTTTTAATTCAATGCAAGTTTGATCTAAAAATAGTCCTTCAAAATAAAAATGGAGCACAAAAAATCCTTCATCCTAATGTTATCTATAAACAATGTCTACTCAATGCCTACTATTTCATCCTATGAAGAGGAATACACGGGGGGGGGGGGAGAGACTTTTTAAAAGGCTCCTATTTTGCAACACCTGTTGGTCAGGACAGAAAGTGGTGGGTGAGCATGATCATTCTCACATTCTTATACCTTGCCCTAGTTTGCCTCCTGGTCCCACAGACTGGCACCCACTGGATATCAATGCAAGTTATGGGAATCATCTGGACCAAACCCCTGCAATGCAGGAATATGCAGCTGTCCCTTTCGGGGGGTTGAACCTGCAACCTTGGCATGGATAGCACCACACTCTAACCAACTGAGCTATGCAGCTACCAAGCCTTAAACTTTGCAAAAGCCTAGGAAATGTCTGCCCACTTAATTTGCATGCAAAACAAATGAAACAGGGACGTTATTTTACACAGTGTTTAATTTACTTCAAAGTTCTTACTTGAAAGAACTTATCAATAAATATTGCAAGTGGGAGCATGCAACGGCCCAGCAAAAGGCTAGAGAGGGCCACAGTTTTAGATGGTTGTGTTTCCAATTATAGGAAGCTATAAACTCTAAGCCAGAAACCCCACCCCAGAATGGGAAATATTTTCAATGCAATACTGTTGCCTTATGCTGATCTACAATTCCAGTTCACAAATTGATAGAGGAGTGGACTTGCGTGAAGGAATACATGAAAAAAACATTGTTCTGGTATAAATATATCAATATGTAATGAATGAAATTTATAGAGTAAAAGACTACGAAGAAATGGGTATCAAATGAGACAGTTAAAAATAATATTGATAACACAGCGAAAAGAAGAAAAGAAATAAAGGAGGTCACACATGGGTGGAGGGAAGTCATGATTTATGTTTTATGTTTAGTTTCTTTTGTAATTTAAGTTAATACTTATTTTGGTTAATGTATGTTTAATTGTTTTCTTTTGTAGGAGTTAAGGAGTTGTATGTATAATAAGTTCATTTTGTGTTTTGTTTTGTGTTTGTGAGTATTGCATTTACCAATAAAACAAACAAACAAACAATTCCAGTTCATGGGCCTTAATGGTTCCTGTCAGCATGGGGAGCTGGGCATGCACACGACAGACAGATGGCCAGAGCAACAAGTGCAATCATTCACTTGCTCTTCCTAGTAATGAACTCCACAACGAATGTTATTCAGCTTAACCAGCCTTCAGATCTAGGCATTTGGCAGGCACTGTATGCAAAGCATATGGCTAAACACCCACTGCCAACGAAAACAAAGGAGAAGGGTTTATAAAGTAAAATCTCCCTTAAGCATAAAATGGTGACTAGTGTAACAGAGAAATAGTGAGAATGCTGCCAAATATTAACCCGTAAAGGGAGAGAAAGGCTAGAGTTGGTAGAACTGTGACAATGAAAAAACTGTCTGTGACATGGGGGATCAGTAATTGATAAAAAAATAAAAATAAAGGAGGCACACCGTGTTCAGAGTGGCTCTTCAGTGTGCCAGTAAGATATTCCAGGTCAAAATATAATTAAGTGAAAGCTGTATCTCACATTGGAATCGTTTTTTTTTAAAAAAAAATACTAATATTTGGTCTCCCAGGAGATGTTCACACAAGATCCATTGCCAATTCACACAACGTTATTTCCAGAAATGAGATAACTTCTTTTGGTCACCCCCGCGACTTGAAAGATGAAGAAACATCTTGCAGGAATGTTTCATGCATACTGTTTACTCCCTCGATTTTCTTGTGAACCGGAACGGAGATTGCCAGTGGCAATGAGAGAAATTCCAATGATCAACCAGTTCCAGAAGTATCCAGTCATGGGAGTCGATGAAAGGAGTAACCCAGGATTTGAAATAAGGAGGGGGAGGGGAACCATGGGGAGGGCATATGCTGATAGAAACAAATTTGGTTCTTAGTGGCTGACCATTATAAGAGACATGGTAAGCAGACACAATGAATCCTTTATTTATTTATTTATTTATTTATTTATTTATTTATTTATTTATTATTTAAACTACTAGTCTCATAGTTCATCCTTTTCTTTTGCAGATCTTTTGCAGTAAGGAACTATTTTAAAAAATGGAAAAATCTTGTGGCACCTTAAAGACTAGGACATTTTATTATGGCATAAACTTTCATGGATTTGAGTCCAGTTCATCATATGTGTGAAGTGTTTTATTGAGTTGCAGGCAGTGGAGAATGCCCCACCCACTTCAGTCTGTCTTCTTACTTACAACCAATCAGGGGGCGGCTCTGCTTGTCACTGGTTCTGGCTCTACCTGTCATTGGCTTTGGTTCTGCCTACCGTTGGGTCTCCCTGTCTTCTGCTCCTCCAGTTCCATTGTGCAACAGAAACTGCTGACTGCAGTATTATATGTTGTGACAGGGGCTGTGGCAGTGGGTGTGAGGGAAAGAGTTCTAAGCAGAGGGAAATGAAATGCAAGAAGTACTGGTAGTACAGGTAGAATTCTGGGAGTTGTAGTTTGTTAAGGGTGCTGAGAGTTGTCTATTCCCCTCCCAGAGCTTCATTTTCTAGAGTGGTTTAACAACCAAGCCCTCTTCACAGGGAACTCTGGGAACTGTAGCTCTGTGAGAGGATTAAGGGTCTCCTAATAACTCCGTATAGTTAAAGCTATGGTTTTCCTAGTAGTGATGTATGGATGTGAGAGCTTGACCATAAAGAAGGCTGATCGCAGAAGAATTGATGCTTTTGAATTATGGTGCTGGAGGAGACTCTTGAGAGTCCCATGGACTGCAAGAAGATCAAACCTATCCATTCTTAAGGAAATCAGCCCTGAGTGCTCACTGGAAGGACTGATCCTGAAGCTGAGGCGCCAATACTTTGGGCACCTCATGAGAAGAGAAGACTCCCTGGAAAAGGCCCTGATGTTGGGAAAGATGGAGGGCACAAGGAGAAGGGGACAATAGAGGAAGAGATGGTTGGACAGTGTTCTTGAAGCTACCAACATGAGTTTGACCAAACTGCAGGAGGCAGTGGAAGACAGGAGTGCCTGGCGTGCTCTGGTTCATGGGGTGACGAAGAGTCGGACATGACTAAACAACAACAACAATAACTCTTAGTGCCCTTAACAAACTACAGCTCCCATAATTCTTTTTTGGGGGGGCAGCCATTACTTCATAGTGTTTTAAATGTAGTGTGAATGTGACCTCTGTACCTCCACAACATACTTATGCACTGACAGGCCTGGATAACCCCATTGCATCTGTTAATCTGCTAAAGAATGGTTGCCAGTGAAGGCTGTAGCAACAGAAAAGGCTGTGGCAGCCAGTGCAAATTAATTCTCTTGGAGAGTCCAAGATTCTCTGTCTCTGTGGTGACTAACACAGCACATATTTATCCATCTGACTCCTGTCTGGGAGAAGCTGAGGTCAGCTTTCTCAGTGGGAAATCATCTGGACTGGACTGATTGACTTTGGAGAACATTTTTTTCCCTTGGTTAATTTCCTTTGCAGTATCTTTTTATTTAATTCCCCAGCTATTATGAAAAAAACCCCAAAGGGACTAGTGGGAACCCACAAAGAAATGGAATGGGGAGGGGTGGGGTGGGGAAGAATAATTTTATTCCTTTGCCTCAGGGCCCTGGTCCTCTCTTCTGCAATGAATCAGTTGTTGGAGGAGAACCTGGATTTAGTTCCGGATACATTTTCTCTGAGCCTAATGCCTTCCCAAAATGGCTGCGTCAAAGGGAAAGAACAAAGGCCAAGTCCCCCCTTTGCCTCAAAAACAATCACCTGAATGGAGGGAACTGGCTTCACAGATGATGCCCCTAAAGGGTGCTCTGTCCCTGAGATTAATTATTCTCAGAAACCCTGAGTTTATTTCAGAGCGGGAAGGAGGGCTCAGCCTTCCTCCATCTCCAAAGTGACTTGGAAACTAATGGGCGGGAAGACTCTGGAGATGACAGCGCCATGTTTGAGAGCTCTTGGAAATGCAATCAGCTTCTCCAGAGTCATCCTGCTCACTGGCTCCTTGAGTTAGATCCAGAGTTAATGTTAGTTGTATTTAGGTCCCATTGTAATAATATGTAGATTCCTAGGATCACAACCAGAACTGGTATGTGGAGGAGCTGCTTCCCATGTCCCTTCAGGCAGGCTATTTCTGGCAACTTTTTTCTCCTCTTCATATATTCCACTTTAGGTGTATACCTAAATCTACACCCAAAAGTGTAACATATGAATGTGACAAATGCGTGTTTGAAAACACACTTATACCATACACTCAGCTACAGCTCCCTATCGAGTACAGACATGGTGGTAAACCCAGGTCCCAAGTCTGAGGCATGTGGCTGTCAATTCAGTGCATTTCCGTGGAGGCTGGTCCATTAAGGAGAAGTGGGCACTGCCACGCCAACCACAGTCTACCCTTACCCACTTGCTTGCCTTCTTACTTACAACCAGTCCAGGAGCTGGCAGTGGCTGTCACCTTCCTCCTCCTCAGTCTCAGTGCTGCCTTTGTAGAACTGAGCAAGGAAGAGGATAAGTACAAAACTAGAATTACTTGGCTCTGCCTGCCCTTGGCTCTGTTGGCCTATTCTTGGCCTCTCTGTCTTCCACCATACCAGTCCCAATGGGCATCAAGGGTGTTCATAAATACAATTCAAACCCCTCCCACACAGGTTCAAGAGAAGTGTTCTCATGTGCTTTTGAGAGCAATCATGTCAGTGGATGTAAACGTTAGGATCTTTAACTGCTGTTAAGGGGGGACAGTAGCTTGCTGTTTCCTTGCATGGTTGCTTTTATAAGCTTCCAGGGGCAAACTAAGTGACTTCAGCCGATGCAAATGTGTCTTAACATCATGGTTAGGAAGGACACTGCCAGTGGATTTATAGCTTGACGCAGCTGTCAAAACACATTTGTACATCTCAATAGGATAGAACTTAAAAGAACAGAAACTAAGGTCAGCCCTGTAATTTGTTATTTTGTGGGAAGAACTGTGAATTAGAATTAAAAGGTCCACTTGTTTCTACCCTTAGTAAATGTTCAGCACTAACAAGTGTTAGTGTCGAATTTTAAATGAGAATCAATTAAATGTTCCTCCTCTAACACACCATTGATTTTTCCTTAAAAACACAACACTAACACTTGTGGGGGGGGGGAGACATCACATCATTTAATGGTTCTGTAGCTTCTACCATGTAATCCCTGTAATGTGAAAGGGCAGCATCAGGCAGTGGATAAGCATGAACAGAAGCAACCTGACATGGACCACAAACAATCCAATTTTCACTGCATGCACATTCATCTCCTTACATTCTGCTATGTAAACACATCCTGCCTATCATGCTAATGTGACCACAGAATGCATCATCCACACAACTGCATTTCCAAGTTCATTGGAATGAGGCACTTGATTCTTCTCCTGATTTATCCATAAAACTACCCCCCCCCCTCCACACACACCTTCAGATCTCATTGTCCAGGCTAGGCCAAAGAACCCTCCTTTGTCCTTAGAAAATTATAATATGTAATTATTCAGGGCATTAGATTTTTGACAATTTCCCCACTGAAAAGTTAGGTGGGGATCTTTTTGTTCCATACCAGCATTAGTGGCCTGGAAGAGTTAAGACTAATAAGGGAACACTTCTGCAAGCTAGCTAAACAAAACCAACATCATAACCGCTTCTGGCACTTCATTCCTCAGCTGTTGCAAAGCCAGGATATTTTCCTGACACACCAACCATGTTTAGATTGGCTTGCACTTTAATAATGGGCACTGGGAATAGTGGTATGAAATCATGATAACGGCATCTTACTAAAATAGGATGAAATGGATCTCTCTGAAGCAACATCTTTAATTGGTTATAATTCTGTTCTCTTGTTTCCCTGACTTTATTCCAAGCAAAATATTCCGACAAAATGAGAGTTGAGAGCTCTTTACTTCCTTCGTGAACACGCTCTCTCTTTTTAGCTAAAGGAAAGTGGAAATGTGTGTAACTTGATTTCCAAAAGGGGGGTGCGGGGGGGGCAGGAACTTGGTATTAACATAACTAAGAAATACAGGTGAAACTCGAAAAATTAGAATATCGTGGAGAGGTTCATTTCTTTCAGTAATTCAACTTAAAAGGTGAAACTAATATATGAGATAGACTCATGACATGCAAAGCGAGATATGTCAAGCCTTTATTTGTTATCATTGTGATGATTATGGCGTACAGCTGATGAGAACCCCAAATTAACAATTTCAACTTTGGGGTTTTCATCAGCTGTACGCCATAATCATCACAATTATAACAAACAAAGGCTTGACACATCTCGCTTTGCATGTCATGAGTCTATCTCATATATTAAACTCCAGTAGCTAATGAAAACAATTGCTTACATAAATGGACTTTTCCACGATAGTCTAATTTTTCAAGTTTCACCTGTATATAACAGTTGGGTCTTGCAGCCATGATGCGCTAAACCTATCTGCTATTAATTAATTCGTTAATTGATTACCCTTGAACCCTACTGAGAGCGTGTAAGGCGAGCCTTGGTTCAGGCCAAAGGCTCATCTAGTACAGCATCCTGTTCTCACAACAGCCAACTAGACACCTATGAGAAGCCCGCGAGTGGAGTTGGAGTGCAACAGCACTCATCCCATTTGAGACTCCCAGTACCTGCTATTCAGAGGCCTGCTGTCTCCAAAAGTGGTGGCAGAACACTGCCACTGTGGCTAGTAGCTTCAACAGAAAAACAACAAGAATAACCACCCTCCTTTTTTTAATCATTGTCTGTCATTTACTTCCTATTCTTAGTAAGTCTGCATAGGATTGCAAACTAAAATTAAAACAAAAACAGTGAAAGTCACTAAGGAGTTAAGTCATCTGTTTTCACTTGCAAAGAGGAACATCAAGTAATCTAATGACTTCTGTGCAAACTGAAAATAGTCAAGAAAGGTAAGAATGGAAACCTTATAACTAATACTGTTGTGAAAAGAAGGACTGGCATAATCAGATGAATGTGATCCTTTCATTTTTAAAACGTTTGAAGAACCCCTTAGAAGATTATAAATGCTTATTTGCCAGCAATCAACTCAGATCTTGCTAACTATTTCTTACTGAGGTGGGCTATATCACACCCAGGTGTGATACCATGCCAGCCTGCAGGTCCCTTACATAGAAAACTACAGATCAGGAAGAAGTGTTCTAGCCTACCCTTCTGTCAGACATGCCAGCTTTCGACATACATTATTTTGTATGGAAGAGTATTTAAATTATGTAAGCTCCCACCTGCAATCTGAAATGGCATTGTCTAGAAAAAGGCTTAATACCACTTAGACGAGAAATACACTTTTGAAAACATGTTAGTTAAGAAAGCTACCACAAACATACATATGCACTGCCTGCCGTGCATTTTTAAGAGGCCTAGGGAAATTGTTGCCTATTTCAATGCTGGCAAGGACATTTTACCAGCTGAGTTACATAACTTCTTGTGCAATGGAAATATTGAACAGACCATTAAAAATAATAGATATTTATAGTGGACATACAAGTCTCACACGTTAACAAAGTGCAATAGCCTTTTCTGTGCCTGCTTCCACTTAAAAATATTTCAGAGAGAGATGGAATCATAGGAAAACAAAGATCTCTTGATGGTACAAAATGCCATGAAATTCCAATTTCTTCCTGTTACACAAGAGAGAGAGAGTGTGATCTAGTTAACATACGGAACCCATCATCACTTTTAGGAAGCCGGAAAGAAAATCTTGCCAAAATGACACATTAGGCATAACAGCGATGAAATATTGCTACATGATGTTTTATTATATTTGAAAGTCTCTTGTTGTTTTGGGCATCCATCTGTCTTGGGAGACAACGGAGGAGTGTGCCTTTGGGGGTGAAGTCAAACTATTGGAGAGTTACAGTGCCTGCTGTGGCTGTAGAGACTGACGTGGGAGAGACATGTTTTGTTGCAGCTGGGGCAGATGAAAGCACCCACTTCTGCTGCTGCAGATGCACCATGACACTGAAATCATAAACCCACCAGTAAATATGTGAAAATGAAATATTAGTGGTAAAAGTGATACTATTTTTGTACTCTTTAATAAATAACTAAGCAAGCTTTTTTGTGTTAAATAAACAGGTGATTAAAAATATAAATTGTTCAACAGGCAGATATAAAACTGAGCAGAACATGCTGGATTCATTTTCTCCTCTCCTCCTCGGAGCACCAGTCCCCAGGTGGATGCAGATGACCATTTACCAACCTGAAATTTACCAAAGTCAGCATGAAGCCACTGAAGAGATAGTGGGCGTTTTATTTCCCACCAGATGCAGATGTGTAAGTAAATGGTCATCCATATCCACTATGGACCAAGGAGCCTTCAATAAGAAAAGAAGTTTCTGGTCACTAGAAGAAGAAGAAGAGTTTGGATTTGATATCCCGCTTTTCACTACCCGAAGGAGTCTCAAAGCGGCTAACATTCTCCTTTCCCTTCCTCCCCCACAACAAACACTCTGTGAGGTGAGTGGGGCTGAGAGACTTCAAAGAAGTGTGAGTAGCCCAAGGTCACCCAGCAGCTGCATGTGGAGGAGCAGAGACGCGAACCCGGTTCCCCAGATAACGAGTCTACCGCTCTTAACCACTACACCACACTGGCTCACTAAGATCATCTGATGGGTCATGCTGCAATCGATAGAGATTCCTTTTGAAGCAACCGGGGGGGGGGGCGCTTTTCAGCTGGGACACCCTCTCTATGCAATCTCCTCCATCATGAACTAAGGTAATGTAACTAAGGTAAGAAATGTAGTTTCCCCAAGGGTTACTAGCACCAGGTAGCAGCATATTTCTCCCTGTAGCATGATCTCGCTGGCTGCCACTGGAGCCAGAGACTAGCCTTGTAAGTGGTGCAAGTAGGAATGAAATGGAATTTAGAGGTTGTGGGAAGAAGGAACTAGGAATATAGCGGAAGGTTGGGTCAATCAAGGAAGGCCATTAAAACTGGCTTGAAAATGAGACTGGGCATTCGTCTAATCTTTTGGAAAGTAGCTTGATTTATTTCAAAGGTAATAAAACACAAGGAGAGGTGGGTGGTGTAAGAGTTCACTCATCACTATATTTCCAACCCATGGCTTTTTTAGCAGTAGGCAGTACAGTTATCGCCTTTCCAATTATCTAACAGCTGAAATATAAGATTCCCCACACAAACTCAACTTTTAGATAATGTGAATGGGTATGATGAAGATGCCACCCGCCCCCCGCTTCCTCTGCAGCAGCCTAATAACATCATAAAATATGTATACAAATGAAAAACAGAGACTCCCTGCAAGGTCAAATCTACCATCTTGTTACACTAGCAATTCAAATATAGTTTTGTCTGTTTCATTCTGTGGTATTTGGCTTAGGCATATAACCCTTTCTTCAATGCACTTCAGATTTTATTTTATAGGAGCCATAATTCAGTGGTTGTTAACACACATATTTTGAGCTACACTGCAACAGAAAAAGAAATCCCCAGGGAGAGGTAATTTTCATCACTGCATTATTATTTTTGTTCTTATTAGGCTCATTACTTCCATTTATTTGTTCTTGTCAAGAGTTGTAGTAAACTATCAGGCTTTTTATTAGACTAACTGCATAAGTGCTAATTGTTTTAAGGTGCAAAAAGTAGAAGCCTTGGTTTAGAATTCAGAAGCACCGTCTTCTTGTTAATTTGCTCAATAAAGTGGTTGTTTAAATGTATAGATTCATTTTACAGCGAGAATGCTAAAGTCATTAATTAATAGGTGTTCAGGTGGAAAGAAAAACAGACAAGGTATAAACAAGGAGTTACTCTAAAGTGAACGAAAAGGCTTTGGAGCAGGCACCCCCAAACTCAGCCCTCCAGATGTTCTGGGAATACAATTCCATTAGCTAGAGATGATGGGAGTTGTAGTCCCAAAACATCTGGAGGGCTGAGTTTGGGGATGCCTGCTTTGGAGGGTCAATTCAAACCTAGAAACAGCAGCATGGAAACATGCCCACCATCCCTTGCATGGCACTGATGCATCACAGCTTGGGCCATCTACCTGAACTAAGGTTCACTGTTGGCTCCAGCATCAGGACGATTGTGTCCAAACCTATGCAGTCCTCTGTATTAGTAGCAGCATGGGGAATCTGGCCTGGGCCCCTCCTTTTACACTATTTTTTTTCAAAATTGCTCTTCCACAGCTTGTTGTGACACTTCACAAAATTCTGGTATATGCTTCTGGTGCGTGTGTGATCCCCAAATTCCACACACGGCTCACTGTTTATCTTCAGAATTATGCACATGGTTAAAACAAAAAAAGTAAACTACTTTTGGATAAATCATATACACTGGGTGGTTGCGAGATGGCGGGTGGACAGGGATCTGACAGCTCCAGCTGAGCGCCATCAGATTTGGCTCCGCAGAGGGTTGGGGGAAGCGTGAGAGGAAGAAACCTGGGGTCTCGAGAAAGAAGTCCTGCGACTGGCAACAGCAGATCGGCAAGCTCCGGTCTCTGCCTCCATGCTGGAAAGCACAGTGGGGGGGGGGGGGAGGGAGCTGAAAAACCAGTCAGTTAGGCGACATCGCAACCCTGCAAAGCAAAGCTTCTGTGCCAGCCTTCTACAGCAGTTAGTTCTCCAAAAAAATCCAAGCCAACAGCAAGGTTGATGATTATTTAATTTTACTAATTCGGCAAAAATGGGAGTTTAAAAAAGAACTCCGCTCCCGTCTATGGGCATTTTATTATGCATGCGAGGCAGTTCATATTCCCACGATGGGGTGAGCTCCCGTTGCTCGGTCCAGCTCCTGCCAAACTAGCAGTTCAAAAACACACCAAAAAAGTGCAAGTAGATAAATAGGTACTGCTCTGGCAAGAAAGTAAATGGCGTTTCTGTGCGCTGCTCTGGTTTTGCCAGAAGCGGCTTAGTCATGCTGGTCACATGACCCGGAAAACCTGTCTGCGGACAAACGTCGACTCCCTTGGCCAATAAAGCGAGATGAGCACCACAACCCCAGATTCGTTCATGACTGGGGTCCTTTACCTTTACTTTTAATGAGTAACAAGGATTAATGGTTTTACACAGTTTTTCTTTAAAAAAAAAATACCCAATCTGGATCTTTAAAGTTTTCTTTTAACAATGAACTTGACATAAACGTGAAGTGAACCTGAGATATGACTTGAACTTGGAGCGGAATTTAACCCTAAAACGGATTACATCACTCTCTAGTGCTCCCAGTTATTTAAGAACATAATAACATAGGAAGAGCCTGCTGGAAGGGTCAAAGGCCCATCTTGTCCAACAGCCTGTTCTCACAGTGGCCAACCAGATGCCCACGGGAAGCCCATTGGTAGGACCTGGGTGAAACAGCACACTTTCCTAGGATTCCCACCTGTGTTTCATTACATTTCCTATTGGGACCCCATCTGCACTATACATTTAAAGCAGTATAATACCGCTTCAAAGAGCTGCCTTCCTCCAAAGTATCCTGGGAAGTGTCATTCATTTAGAGTGCTTCAGTGGCGGAGTAAGGCTCCGCGGTACCCGGGGCGGCAAAGGAAACGCCCCGGGGGCGGGGCGTCGTGACATCACATTGTGACGTCATGACGCTCCGCCCCCAGGGCGTTTCCGGGAGTGCCGGCGCCGCTTCTGCAGCCCTCTTTTAAGCCGAAGAGCTCGCTTTTAAGCTCTCCGGCTCAAAAGGAGGCTGTGGAAGCGGCGATCCGATGACAGAGTGCGCCTGCGCGTGCAGGCGCACTCCGTTGTCGGGCCGTGCGCTGCCGCTCCCAGGGTGACGGAGGGAGCGGCAGCACGTGGGAATGGTGGGAGGGGCTGCCTCTTGTCCCCCCCACGTGCCGCCGTTCGCTCCGTTGCCCCAGGAGCAGCAGCACCGCACACACCGTGCGCTGCTGCTCCCGGGGGGACGGAGCCAGCGGCAGCGCGTGGGGCTGACAAGCGCCGGCCCCTCCTGCCACTCCCCACGCTGCCGGTCACCCCGGGAGCAGCAGCGCTGCACGACGGGGTGCTCCCTCGGCCGTGCGCTGTTGCTCCTGGGGCGACGGAGGGAGCGGCAGCGCTTGGGAATGGCGGGAGGGGCTGCCGCTTGTCACCCCCATGCGCCGCCGGTCGCTCCGGTCGCCCCGGGAGCAACAGCGCACGGCCGAGGGAGCACCCCATCCGTGCAGCGCTGCTGCTCCCGGGGTGACCGGCGTTGCCTGGGGAGTGGCGGGAGGGGCGCCGCTTGTCGCCCCCACCCGCCGCTTGTCGCCCCCACCCGCCGCTTGTGGCCCCTGTCGCCCAGGGGCGTACCGCCCCCACCGCACCCCCCTAGCGACGCCCCTGGAGTGCTTAGAGTTATTAGATCCCTGTTGCTACAATTCCCAGAGTTCCCTGGGAAGAGGGACTGATGGGTGAACTATTCTAAGAAATGTAACTCGGTTAGTGGAATAGGGATCTCAGCAAAAAAAAAAACCATTACACTTCCCAGTATTCTTTGGAAGAAGACATGGCTGCTTAAAGCGATACGATATTACCTTAAATTTATAGTGCAGCTGGGGGGCCTATGTTTTTGATCCCAAACATAATCTCTCATAAGAGATTATAGTGTTTTGCCATTTCCTTTCCTTCTTCTTATGCCTACTCCTTCACTTCATACAGTAAGGTGCTATCTTATAATATCTTACCTTTCCAGGAGCGCACATGGTTCCATCCAATGGAGGTCCTTTCTTTGTTTTGCAGAAATAAGGGTTATCGGGATGACTACACCATAGCTGTTTGCATGGATCAAAGGTACGGAACTAGAATGAAAGGATGCATGACCGTAAGTTAACCTCTTGATTTTTACATGCACAGAACGCTCAGTTAGCAAAGGTTGTGTTGGGAAATGGAGCATATTACAGTAGACTAGCCTTGAACATATGAAGGCAGAAATGAAGGTTGCTAGATTCTGGTCAGCCAGAAGGGGACACAGAATGGTGTACACTGCTATGTAGGCTTTCAGAAGCTTTTAGAAGCCATAGTGGATCCAGAAGCACTCCAGTGCTACATACCAGAATGTACAGAAAAGTTTGAGCACTGTTTATGTCCCACCATCCCGCCTGCCACCCCAGAAGTCATAAATCTGTCAGTCATCATTAAATCAGCGCTGTCAGCCTTCCATTTAAGTCAGCTCCCTGGTGCCCAACATCCTCCTCCAACAACACTGAATGAAATGTCTAAATTACCCTTCGTCCACCCAATTCCAGGCTGGTGTACAATAATAATAGCAAGCCTACTTACAACAACAACAACAACAACAACAACAACAACAACAACAACAACAAAGCAACACAACATCTTTTAAAGAACAATTGAGAGGAAACAAAAAATAATGGCCATTAAGCAGAACAGAGGGCATAAAAACAAACTGGATGAAAAATGACCCCAATATAGGATTTTGCTCAGTACTATACTGGAACTATGCAGCACAGAGGATCCTACTATTAAGTACAGGCTTGGACTGTAGATCAGTGTAGGTGAATTTTGCAGTTCAACCACAGTAGTCTGCCCACAAAGAAGAGCAGCAAAAGAATGAAGATTATCAGTGTTCAGGCACAAGAAGGAAGAGATCTTCCGTTCAGAGCCAGGGGAACATAGTGTTCACAATACACATCACCACAGCTGTGGTTTTCATTCCAGAAATCCTTACACATAAAAGAAAGAAAAAATAGACCACACCAGCTGGAAGTTGTTTTGTGTTTTGCTTTAGTCCTCACTGTAGGAGACACACACACATCAGGGTCAGGGATTGGGGGTGGGCAGTAAATTTTTACCAGGTGTCCTAAAGACTACACCACCGAGGAGTTGATCTGGTTTTAACTAGGTCCAAACGTTCTGTTCGTTATGTGTACATGATAAAAGGAGTGCATTGGTCAATGGTCATACAACCAACACAGGAAAGCAATCTGTTTTGTGCCATGCAAATTTGCAAATGTAAACACAGTTCCTCAAAATGACCTTATGTGTGCAATAAGGCAGAAACAACAGGCAAGAAAGTGATGACAACAAGAAGGGTATATTCTTGTTTGAAGTTCTGCCTCTGCATCACCACGGTTTCACATTCTATACCCCAAGGCTAAGCAACTCAGACTGTTTCTGTATCATCAGCTGAGTATCCACAAACCTCTATCTAGGGGATGAAAATGACTTGGGGAGTGGCTCATTTCTTTACAGCAGATTCATTTTTAACATTTAAAAAGTGTTACCTGCTTTAAGGCTGCAGTGATAGAACTGGTTGGAGAGCTAAATGAATGTCTAAATAGTCAGTGCATCTAACAATGAGCAGGATCCTGCCTCATGTGGGTACAGTTCCTACATATGGAGGGAACCCTATAAGGCTGTCCCCCAACCCCTTGGCGAGCATGCAGGTTGCGCAATAAAGGAAGTCAAGCAATGGGAGGTGAATGCATGCAACTTCCATATCCTCCATCCAGCCCCACCCCCACCCCACTCAGTCAACCAAATAGCTATGCTAAATACTTTGCTGTATATACTAGTTGACCCATCCAGATCTGGCAGCACATTGTATGTTACATAAAGCTAAGTCACGGTGCTCTTTGGAAAGTGATCAAGAGACACTTGGATATACTGATGACAGAGTAAATGCCAATGTTGATGACTGAGCACCACCAAGTGCCCCGGCTGGGTGCATGGGTGCAACGGCTATAATATTTTTGATGCAGCCTGGATTTCGAGATGAACTAGGACTGCTGTTTGGGCTGGGAAACTGTCCACAGAAATATTATTCGGCTGCAAAAAAAAAAAAGGTCTAGAGGAAGCAGAGCATATGTCATGTACCATGTGCATCCCCTCCTGATGCTAGTATCAGGAAAGAGGGTAAAAACAAGACTCACACAGGAGCAACTGGCCCTTTTCTTATCATTTAATAGGACATACACAATTGAGGAGTGGGGGAAAAAGAGGTATATTTTGGAGGTATATTTTGGGTTGGAATCCCAAGCCGAAAGCAGACGCTATAGTGCTAAGTTAAGCCATCCTGGCAAACCTTTTTTTGAAATGCTGAATGGGTCATGCCAGGGACTGACATCTGCACCCCATAAGAAGCCTAGAGGCTCCCCCTATGTCTGAGCTCACGACAGGGAATCCCTGTGCATGCATGTAAGGCTGTATTTCATAAATGAGAACAGAAGCCACTATACAAAGTAGGGTTTGGAACTCCATTTGGGGGCACTAAAGTGGGGAAAATGTGATACTCCCTCTTTACCATATTCATTCGGTTTTCAAAACTTCCTAATAAAATTAGAGCATCATAATTTCTGGATTTTCAGTTTCCAGAAACAGGATGTTTACACGACTTTCTGCAACACCTCAGAGCTTACTATTGCACTTTCTTTTCTGTCAGTCAGACGCATGACCCTTCTTCCGAGGCTCTAGTTTAACGGCTCTTTAAAGCCATTTCAGGGACAGCTGCAAAAAGGCCCTGGACAAGGTACAGCAAAATTCGGTTAAGTACTCACAGCTGTGCACATCATGTAGCCCAGACCAAAATCAAAGCGGCACTGCTCGTTCATGGAGTAGTGGATTCCTGGCAGCTGAGGCAGGGAAGGCCAGTCGTGATCAAATGGATCATCACGCAAACAATCGTAGGAGCTGAAACAGGCAAAAATTACAGGCACAGATGGGAATGTGAAACTTTTACAGTGTTTGAGGTTTCGGTTCAAATTTATTCCAAGCAAAATAAAGGGCAGGTTTTCTCAGAAATGAGTTCACAAAGCACAGTTAATACCTTAGGCATTCACTATGCTAGATTTGCCTCCGAGACTGGTCAATGTTCTGTCCATTGTTATGCCCCTGAGTTGGAGGGTAGTTTATAACCCAGAGAAACCATCTGAAAAGATTTTTTTTTTGTTAAGTTCTTATAAGTGGGGATGAGACCATTTCTTTCTGTATAATAATTTTTATTCTTCATGTTTTTATTGTTATCGGAGTCATCTGTTTAATAAATAAACCAGTTAACTGATGCTGTTCCCCTTTTCTTTTAAACCTTATTACAATTACTGCTACTTCATTATGTTGTTTAACATTTTATCTTTTGCTTTGTATTTTTTTGTCTTATGCTGGTTAGGTATTTTTTTTTTAATCTTTCCTGCTAAACCTGTAATAAATAATATGTTTGAAAACAAAGTAGGGATAAGGACAAAAGCTTTAATTACATTTCCATTTGTGAAATTTGTGCCAACACTGTGTCTTTCAAGGAAAACTTTAGGAGGAAAGGGCAGTGCGAACATCCAAGAATATTGACTGCCAAGCTTCACAAATAAATGATTCTGTGCCTGAGCCAGGAGTACATACATATAAGAAGCCAGGGCTCTTTTTGGCCTTTTGCTTTCTTATGCACACTCAGGTCTGTTTCACTGTTACATTTTCACTTTCTACCTGAAACTATCTCTATAGGTTTTCTTTCCAGGCTGAGAGGGGCAAGAGGATTTGCCAGAAGCCTTGCTAAGCCAGCAGAATGCCATATACACAGCCACCATGGCAGATATGCCAACAGGGTGGCTGAAATGGGGTCGACCTATGGGTGGGATGGGGTGGTGTTGGAGAACAGCACACATATGCACCATATCCCATAACCCTTCATTCCACCATCATGCCTACTAGTACTTTACACTAGCTCTAGACCTAACACAAAGGATTTCCTTCCCAGTGACTTAAACAGGAGGAAACCCTTTTTAAAAACAGCTGACCCTATCTTGACGACACATCACCATGACAGAACAAAGGATATGGGGCAGCTCAGCATATGTTCACAGCACAGCAGCACGGGAGGGAATAGGGCACGTGGCATGGAGCTATGGAACTCTGGTGAAGGGAAACAGGGCAAAAGGACACTTTTGTACACAACAGCCTGGCCTCACAGCACACATGGCAAGTTGAGCACACCGCTAAGACTCCTCCGCCTAGAACCTCACCTTGGTAATCCTTGGTACAAAGACCCAATAGCTGAAGGTGTTCCTAGAATTGAATTGGTGTCATGAAGGTCACTGCCCCTCTTACCCTGCTGTCTCTCAATCACTGCCCAAGGTCCTGCTGGGGCAACTAGTTGTCAAAGCCAAACACGAATGTCTTCCCTTTCCCAGATGCTGTTCAGTAAAGACTTTGGTATTGCCACAAGTGTTGTTTCTTCAGGATCCCTTTCCCACTGCCTAGTATGATCTGGCTTCAGCTGCCTGTAGGATGGATTTCTGAAGTGGGGTGGGGACATTTCCCCCCTACTATAAGGTATTTTTGTTTGCTATTTTCTCAAATATATGTGTGTCTTTATGCAAACTTTACCCTTGTATATGCATTTTTGTACACATTGCTTGGTTGGAGAACTACATTGCAAATTCAGAGATATGCAAATTTTGAAGGATGGCTGGGTTTTTAGTTGTTGTACTGTTTTGGAATATTAATCATGTTCCTATGATGATGATGATGTTTATTTATTATGTTTATTTTAAAAATGCCCTCCACATTGTCACAAACAAAACTAGGAAATCAATTAGCGTTAATGGCACATTCACTGCAAAGTTTGGTTCTGCTTTTCAGTTCTGCTGGCTTCTAGAAGGAATGAAAATAAGGGAAGGAATATTATTGGGACCTAGCTTATTGAGATTAAAAAGGAAGACTGAAGGAGAAAAATGTATTACAAGGTGACTTACAAAGCACAAAGTCAATTAAAATCCCTCAAAATCCCTCAAAACAAGAAGATAACAAACAAGGAGAATATGCACATTAAAATAGTAAAAAATATATAGTGTATTTTCTAAAAGTAAGTTTCCACAAATGACATTGCATATGGCCATTAAGAGACACACACCAACATGCATCAATCTTCTATATAGAAGAAGGCCCCATTGAGTCTTTGAGGGTGGAACTACATATTGCGTTAGCAAATGTGTTTCCAAACTTGTCCTGGGAATGTCCAAAGTCATCCCTCCTTCCTCACCACTGCACCACACTTCCAGTTGATTTATTTCAAATACTAGTGAATAGAGAAAACAATAGATTAAAAAAGTCTGGGAGGTCAGATGCAGGTAAGGAGTGCAGAGGAAGGACCTGCCTCCACTTCACTGATTTCTCCTGCACATGCTCACCTCTATAACTGCCTTAATGTTACAGGGCAAACATTTTCCTTGTCGTTTATAGTTTCACCATAAGCAAGATCATGGCCCTTTATGTGCATCTTCATAAGAATGGAGAGAAGAGGGAGAGACACTCTCTAAGACTTGCAATCCCAGGTCAAGAAGGGCTTCATAGCTCAAACTGCATCCTGACAAGGAACAGATGAATCATTGGTGGGCAGGCCTCAGGTGAGTTTCTACCTTCTTGACAGAGCAAGTATGTGGTTTGCAGGTACTCCTAGGTCAAGCATTGCTCCTGAAATCTCTAGTAGTACCTGGAACCAGAAGTGCATCTTCATAGCTGTCTGAACCACCTCCTTGAGATAGTAACCTCCAATTTCAGTTGCTGTAATATAGGCCTGCTCTTGAAGGTGGTCCAGAATTTTCTGCAGCCCACTTGTTAACAGGTGTTGGGCTATAGGGAGCATGTGTTAGTGATTCTTCACTTTGTTATTAAGCCTGATTCAATGTATTGGTTATGACTTTAAACTTCTAAATGTCCTAGGCTCAGCATACCTATGGGAGCATCTCCTTCCATATGAACCTGTCAAGCTGTTTAGATCTGCCAATGAAACTTTGCTCCAAAATTCATTCTACATTAAATAATATCTACAACATTCTATACCACCAGCTGATGCTTCAGAACTATCTTCAAGAGCAGCGTATTACAATAGTCAATCATCAAAGTTACAAACGCATGGTGGGTAATTATCTTTCACAATATCCTCTCCATACCTTTGTTTCATCTTCAAAAGTCAGCACCATACATTCGTACTACTGGTGATGATCAAAGGATCATTTTGTTTCTGTTCTTTTTTATTAAAAAAAGAGAAGAAGCTGGGGCATGTTCGCTTTATGTAATGAAATGTAGCTTTAAAAAAGATACTGGCATTGTACAAAACTCACATTTATTCCCGTTTATTTTAATCTATTCTTGCCAGAAGCCACTCCTTAAGATATTGGTGAAAGAGAATTAAGAAAAAGCTAATGTTGAACTCTGAGAAAATACTTTTTTTTTTTTTTGCATTGTTGCCCCTGTACAAAAATTTACAGCACATTCCTATTCAGGTCTACTCAGATGTGCATTCTATTGAGTTCAATGCAGCTTACTCCCAAGTCAAGTGGGGTTAAGACTGCAGAATTTATTTATTTTATAGCTCTTATTGTTGTTGTTGTTCAGTCGTTCAGTCGTGTCCGACTCTTCGTGACCCCATGGACCAGAGCACGCCAGGCACGCCTATCCTTCACTGCCTCCCGCAGTTTGGCCAAACTCATGTTAGTAGCTTCGAGAATACTGTCCAACCATCTCATCCTTTGTCGTCCCCTTCTCCTTGTGCCCTCCATCTTTCCCAACATCAGGGTCTTTTCCAGGGAGTCTTCTCTTCTCATGAGGTGGCCAAAGTACTGGAGCCTCAACTTCAGGATCTGTCCTTCTAGTGAGCCTTCAGGGACGATTTCCTTGAGAATGGATAGGTTTGATCTTCTTGCAGTCCATGGGACTCTCAAGAGTCTCCTCCAGCACCATAATTCAAAAGCATCAATTCTTCGGCGATCAGCCTTCTTGATGGTCCAGCTCTCACTTCCGTACATTACTACTGGGAAAACCATAGCTTTAACTATACGGACCTTTGTTGGCAAGGTGATGTCTTTGCTTTTTAAGATGCTGTCTAGGTTTGTCATTGCTTTTCTCCCAAGAAGCAGGCGTCTTCTAATTTCGTGACTGCTGTCACCATCTGCAGTGATCATGGAACCCAAGAAAGTGAAATCTCTCACTGCCTCCATTTCTTCCCCTTCTATTTGCCAGGAGGTGATGGGACCAGTGGCCATGATCTTAGTTTTTTTGATGTTGAGCTTCAGACCATATTTTGCGCTCTCCTCTTTTACCCTCATTAAAAGGTTCTTCAATTCCTCCTCACTTTCTGCCATCAAGGTTGTATCATCAGCATATCTGAGGTTGTTGATATTTTTTCCGGCAATCTTAATTCCGGTTTGGGATTCATCCAGCCCAGCCTTTCGCATGATGAATTCTGCATATAAGTTAAATAAGCAGGGAGACAATATACAGCCTTGTCGTACTCCTTTCCCAATTTTGAACCAATCAGTTATTCCATATCCAGTTCTAACTGTAGCTTCTTGTCCCAAATAGAGATTTCTCAGGAGACAGATGAGGTGATCCGGCACTCCCATTTCTTTAAGAACTTTCCATAGTTTGCTGTGGTCGACACAGTCAAATGCTTTTGCGTAGTCAATGAAGCAGAAGTAGATGTTTTTCTGGAACTCTCTAGCTTTCTCCATAATCCAGCGCATGTTTGCAATTTGGTCTCTGGTTCCTCTGCCCCTTCGAAATCCAGCTTGCACTTCTGGGAGTTCTCGGTCCACGTACTGCTTAAGCCTGCCTTGTAGCTCTTATACCCCTTCCCCAAACAAAAATAGTTCCCATATTCCTAGCAGGATTGTTTTCTTTTAAAAAAAAACCCAACACTCGATTGAATGATGGTCTATAAACACTGCACTTATAATTTTACTCACAACCTCACAGGTTCCCACTTCATCAGTGTACTCACTGGAGGTATCGGGTCAGCTCCTGCTGGCTGCATCGAGACCAGTGGAAGCGGTGGAAGGCAGCCTGCACAAGAGGGGCCATTATGCTTCCCATCCGGACTTCATCTCCGCACCTGTTTCCTTGGCCATCATGTTCCATGCCTAAACTAAAGGAAAAGGTAGCACAACAATGCCTGTTAAAGAAGTCTTACTCCTTATTGTTTTAATAGAATGGTCGAGTTGGAAAGAACCTTGGAACCAGGATCTGTAATAAAGGATACGACTACCAGCATCCCTGGCAAGCCTGTAAATGGAGACAAAGCTCAGGAGCAGCAGCTGGAAGCAAGGAGCAGCTGTCATGAATCTGGCCTCCAGGCACTTCTGTGTCCTGAGATGGTGAGCAAGGTAGCAGCACCACCTGACCAGCTTCCTCTTGCCATGCTCCAGATTTTCCATGTCTATCTTAAAATATGGCATGCATAACAAGACGCAATATTCCAGATGCAACCTCACTAGTACAGAATACAGTGGAAGTATTTTAATTTAATTACATTTACATCCTATCCTTCTTCCATCATGGCACGGGTCCCACATTGTCACACATCCAGAGACTGACCAGACCCAGACCTGTTCATCATATTCCTGCAGACTATACTGTAACAAGCATATACCTGGGGCCCACACCCTTCTGATAATGCAGCCTATGATTAAATTAGCTTTTGAGCAGCCCCACTGTTATGCTGGCTCATGTCCAACTTCTGAAGTCTGTGCTTAATTACTTTTCCCATCATGTTTCATTTAATTTTTTCTTATATTCTACTCTTTTTTTGAGAAGCTAAGAGCAGCTTACATGGCCTCTCAATGACCTCCCACCCAGGCACTAATCAGGTCCACACCCACATAGCTTGAGGAGTGCTACAGCGCTCCTGACCGGTCACTAGGTCCATTTGTCAACGAACAAAATTTGGATGAAGTTGGAGACTTCTTAAAGAGGATTTATCATTCCATCACAACACTGCAGACATACATTGTGAAGCAATATCTCATTCCCCCATCAGAGAAATGACCTTTCATTTCCCTCCATGTTCATTTTAGAGGAAGATTCAGGAATAAATGAAAAGAATCAAAGATATAGAGAGCCAAATCATGTGTAGATTCTTAACAGGACAGGATACAGAGCTGTCAACTTTCCTTTTTTGCATTGGGAAATGGCCATAGCTGTCAACTTTCCCTTTTTTTTTGCAATGGGAAACAGCGCTGGAATAAGGGAATTTCCTGCAAAAAAGGGAAAGTTGACAGCTATGGCACAGGAAAGTCCTCAGTAATAACTAATAGAAGAAACAGAAAAGTGTCCACAGGCTATCCTAGTGTAATAGAAAGTGTTGATGGTCCTTATTCTATTGAGATGCTGAAGGTATTTCATTCAGCATTAAAAATGAGAGGATTTACTACCACCATCCTGCCTAATGGCATCAGGTTTCATCCATCAGGCATTGTTCTCACAAAAGATCCCTTGGAATAATTAACATGTTTGTTGTGCAGGAGAAGTGCTTTGGTAAGCTCCGATCACATGCCCGTTCCATAGTAAGCAGATAAATCTAAAGAACCTGTCATCCACCAAACTGAACTGAGTCTACATATTGTAGGTCCAGCCTTCCAGTGTCTGCCATTGTGGGCAAATAAGAGTAATGAGAAAGCTTAAGATGCCACTGGCAGGATGCCATTTATGCAAGGTGGGAGGTATTTGGTTTGATCCAGTTGTGCAAGCCAATCCTAAAGGCAAATCTCTAGTGGAATTCCTCCACACTTGTTCATTGGCATTCAAGCGCTCAAGCACACATACCAGAAAAATATCAGGCTGCAGAGAAAACAACGAGGCATAAAAGATTCCAGTGCTGGGTTTATAAATCAGTACAGTGGTACCTCGCAAGACGAATGCCTCGCACAACGAAAAACTCGCTAGACGAAAGGCATTCACTAACGAAAGGGTGACTCGCAAGACGAATTTCCCTATGGGCTTGCCTCGCAAGACGAAAATTTCAATGCATTCCTATGGGAATTAAATTCCTATGCATTCCTATGCATTCCTATGGTCGTGCTTCGCAAGACGAATTTTTCGCAATACGAAACGACTCGCAGAACGAATTAATTTCGTCTTGCGAGGCACCACTGTATTAGTACCTGCTGAAGGTGAATGAAGTTTCAAAAATTGTGCGTGAATGGAGCCATCTACCACCAATCATGCAATATCCCTAGATCAGAGTGACCACACATTAAGTGCTACTTACACATGTCCAGTTTCATGGGCTACAACAAAGGCTGAAGAGAAGCCATCTTCATGGTTAAGTGTGCAACTTCGGACTGGATGACACATGCCAGTAACTGGAGCATAGCCTATTAGGGAGAATGTGAGATATGAAAATATGCAGGTAAAAGAACTCTTTAAGTATGCCTATCAGTAGTAAGCATTCCAGCAGGTGTCTTATTTAAATAAGTGGGAAATGGAGGAAAACACTGGATACATTACAATGAATGGAAGTTGTGGTCTGATGCAAAACTCATCCTCTTGAATGGGATTTCTGCAGGGAATATTTCAAATGGATTGTACTCTAAGGAGTCAATATACAAAGACACTGGGTGGGATTCAATTAAGTTGTTTTGTGTGCAGTAAATTGCCATGCTTATGCAACAGGACACCCCTTCTCTTCTTCCTCTTAGCTCTGGAGGATTAGGGAACCCCCCAGAACAGGTTTAGGGTGTGTGTGTGAGAAGAGACGGTGGGAAAGTATTTTTCTGCAAGCTTTGTTCTGTTAAATCTACCCCCGTTTAGACATAATGGGAACCACTCACTAAATCAAAATTTGTTTGAGCACAAATGAGTGACAAGCTAATGTACTCCCTTCTTCATTTTCCCCTTACAGCAGGGCAGACTTCTTGATTCCTTAAGCCACAGTCTATTGTCTACAAACAATGTTCAAAACATGGCTTGCTATTGTAGGGAGTGCTTAAACTACAGTTTTCGTGTCTGGGTATCATGTGAATCTGTGGTTTAAGAAACCAGAAAGTCTCCTCTGAAGTAAGACAAGTGAGAGAAGGAGGAGGAGATGAAGGAGCACTTGACCATGTCAGCTGAGTTCAAGCAGAAGTGAACTGTCTGTGGCAGGGTAGCCAATATGGTGTCCGGAGGTTAGTGCAACTACAGCTCCCATCAGCCCCAGCTAGCATGGCCAATAGTCAGGATGTGCACTGAAGTCCAACAACTAGAGCAGGGACATCCAACTCCCAAGAGACTGCGATCTACTCACGGGGGGGGGGGGGACTGGCAGCAATCTACCCCTTTTTGGGGGGTCAGGTCAAAATTGTTGAGCTTTATTTAGGGAGGAAAGCCCTATTATTAAGGGGGAAATGTCAGACTAAAGGGCAAAGGGGTTTAGTTGCTCACCCAAAGATCACTATGGAAACAATCTGCCTCACAAACTCCATCTTTCATTCCGGCAATTGTGCGAAAATGGAGGGCAGGGTGAGGGCGCGGGGGAGGATGCTCTTAGGCAAAAGCAAAGGAAAAGGAGCCTGCGATTGACAGTGATCGACTGGAACCTCCTGGGGATCAACCAGTTGATCCAGATCGACCTGCTGGACATCCCTGATCTACAAGATACCATGTTGGCTACCCTTGGTCTGCGGTTAACTGAATGGCCCCATTAAATACTAGTGTAGGTTTGGGAAAGAGGAAAAAGCAACAATGAGCTACAATTTTAAAATCATGTTGCTTTTTTTGTTTGTTTTTTAAAGGGTCCCTAGAGAAATAACTAGGCACTCTAAGCCCAGTACTTTTGGAAATTCTTGAGTGTGAAATGCGTTCTTCAGTCAGAGTTATATTTGAAGAACTATTCATGCTTTCCAACTGAAAAAATCTTGGCTGTTTCCAAAAGCACTTGCACTGTATTTTGGCTAGTCTGCTAACTTGCAAGACTTCTTTGGTTTGGTTAAGATTTAAAAGAAAATATCCCTCAAATGCCTTTGAAGCTGAAAAACAAATATGGATTAAAGAAGTCAGAAACAACCAACAGCCGAGAAATGGCAATGGGCTAAATGTTCCCTCTAAGGCCAAATATCAGATGGTGCTAAAAGATACGAGGGTGAGAGAAGCATGATCTAGGAGCCATTCCTTTTGTGTGATGGGCTGCCCTTCAGCATAGAACTTACCTTGCATACCGGAGGGGCCAAAATCCTGTCGAGTGAGAAATATTGCGTGGTCATGATATTCTGCATGCCCAGTATCAGGTTTCTGTTGTAAGTAGGCCCAGCGACACACATTCTCTAAACTCTGAGAAGGGTTACCAATCTCAATCAAACTTGTGGACTGGATAATGAAAAAAGAAAGAAAGAAAGACAGTTACAATTTGTTTTTTAGCTAGCCTGTCTTAGCCCAAAGCCTCTGCAATATATGTATTCACTTCAGCACGGAATTACCAATCCATTATGGTAATGGTACAACCACAAACAAAGGCCTTAGTCTTAAGCCCACTTATTTATGGATAAAAGTAATTTGTTCCCTTTTACAGTGGTGGTTACTTATCTGACAAGAAGGCAGAATTGCAGTTGATTTTACACAAAGGAAACATAAATCTTCCATTTTAGATGCATTTTGACAAAGGCATCTCATGTTTATGAAGTCAAGTGGGACTTAACATACCAGAGGATGGGGGGGGGGAACCATGACTAAGTGCAGTACTTTTTTTAAGCTCTGAATTACCAAACATTTTAAAGAAGGCACCACATCAAATTAATATTGTATTTTGGCTGCTTTGCTAAACACACTAATATGGGACAAAGAACAGCTTCTTATGCAATGTTTTGTACCCAATGCTGGAAAATTAAAATACATAAATCACAGCTGTCAACTTTCCCCCTTTCTTGCGAGGAATCCTATTTGGAATAAGGGAACTTCCCTTAAAAAAAGGGAAAAGTTGACAGCTATGACATAAATGCTGAATCAGCTGTGAAGGCCACAGACATCTTTTATTTGTTGCTTGTATCACAAGTGTTAAATAAGGCATTTATTTAACACTTCAAAAAATGATGAAGTGGGAATATATACAATTTTATACTTGGGGGTCGATACTTTACGTAAGAAGCTGCCCTAAAGCAAGGTGTGCAGGCTAGATTTGTGATGCCCATCCTCTAACTGTTAGGTATACAAAAAAAAAGTATCAAGTGTTCTAATGATTATGATCAAACAAAACCAAAACACCAAAACAGGGACAGCGAGGATGGCCTGTCTGCAACTACCATCATGCATGACTATGTCTTCTAGCCTGCCTGTGACCGTTCCCTCGTAACAGACTTTTCGCATTCAGTAGGGTACCATTTGCAACACTTTTGCGTAATTGCACTATTGGCAGTATTGTGCCATCAGTTTATTAATTGCTTATAAGTATCTACAGGCTTGAAATTGCACGCTGCACCTTAATGTGTTTATTTTAACATGTTTGATTGAGTAAATTGTTTCGTATATCTATTAGCCAGTTCGGTGTTTTGGTGTTTTTGTTTTGTTTGATCATCCTCTAACTGTATCTATCAAAATGAAAAAAATGAGTACTTTTGCATAAATTCTGTCCCACTGCCCCAATTTAATATAAGATTACTGGATTATCCAAATTAGTCTCCATCATAATCTAATCTGTTTTATAATTCAACAGTTACACGAAAAGTTCCTGGTAATGTAGAAATTATGGTAGATATTCCTTTGTGTGAAACAGCCTTATTTCGCCATGATAAACTACTCAAAGAAAAGAACCACCATAGAAATACTCCTTATTGATATTGGTAGGAGTGACAGTAGTCTCCCCACAAGGAAATGTGCTCCAAATTTCAAAGACTGATGTTTGTTTAAGTAATTTGATCTGAAAACCAAACCGATTGGTCAAGCTGTCTTGTATTCAACTGATGGCTCATCCAGATTTCCTGTTGCCCTGCACTTTCCAGGCACAGGTCTGGGATTTAAAGCTCTGTTTCCAAGCATATATTTTTTTGTGTAGGCCCTATATGTTTTTTTTTTTTTTTGCCCCAATGCTTTCCCTGGGAAAACCTGTGCTTTACTGCTGAATCAGAGCAAACGGAGCTGAATCGGAGCAATCAACGTTCAGTGACAGACCCATCTATTCATAAAAATTTCACTGTACCAGTAATGTCACCCAGTTTTGACAGTGCACTATGGCAAGCAGCTCTCATTCAGCTGAAGACTGAGGAATAACCATATTGTAAATAAATGCTGAGTATACCAACTCACAGGGGCATAAAACTGTGTGACTACTTGGCACATTAATTTTCAAACATAGCAATATAGAATGATAAGCTATGGAATAATTAAAGAAAGTTGATGGTATATAAATGGGTGGTTGATTGTGTATGAAACTGAATCTGATTTTTAGGATATATTTCTTGTAAGCTGCCCTGTGAATGAAGTGGAAGGGTAAAGGTATATATTTTGTTAAGAAACAAAGGATACATTTCCACCCCAAATACTCTTGTACAGAGGGGAGAGAAAACATGCAGTTGGGAGAATTGATATAAGGCCTGGCACTGGACGCTGGCATTTCCAACCTTTTGCAGTGTTCTACTGGCTGTTTCTTACAACATTTAAACCTTCCCAAAATCTGGAAGTGCATCACATGATGCAACTGTCTGGATCCCTTATCCCTTACACCAGAGGTGAGGGGCGTCTGGTCCTTCAGGCGCCAAAGCCGCAGAAGCCCTAGCCAATGTGACCAATGGTCAGGGAATTGTAGTCATTCAACATCTAGCAGGCACAGATTCCCCAATGAAATTAAAATCTGGAACCATTTGCAATGTTGTCGGAGATGCTTCAAATGGTTTCCAGTGCTAAGCATGAACTGCAGGACGACAAGCAACTGTTTTTGTTTGTTTGTTACTTTTGCCCTGCAAGATATATTTCAAATTTTCTTCTGGCTTTGAAGAATGTCTCCATCACAACATCTGAAAAATCTCAGCCAGCTGTCTCTAGTTGAAAACAGCTTGGTTGATCTGTGTTGTCTCACGCAGTATACCACATGTAAAGAATTGTTATTCAGGAAGCTTCCCAACGCCCCTACAAATGAGCTGCCAGTTTCGGTGGTGAGCAGAACCATACTTTTCGGGGTTGGGCTGGGAATACAGGTTGAATTCTATCCTGTGGCATTCAGTGATGTTTAAGATGTTCTTACAGCATTTTGGATTGCAGTATATACTATCTGGAACCTTTTAATTCTTGCGGAAAGAAGAGAAAAGGAACAGGTTCTGTTGCTGGCAAAAAAATGAAGACGACATTAGCATTTATTTAGGCTGCAATCCTGTTGACATTCATAGAATCGTAGAATCATAGAGTTGGAAGAGACCACAAGGGCCATCCAGTCCAACCCCCTGCCAAGCAGGAAACACCATCAAAGCATTCCCGACAGATGGCTGTCAAGCCTCTGCTTAAAGACCTCCAAAGAAGGAGACTCCACCACACTCCTTGGTAGCAAATTCCACTGCCGAACAGCTCTCACTGTCAGGAAGTTCTTCCTAATGTTTAGGTGGAATCTTCTTTCTTGTAGTTTGAATCCATTGCTCCGTGTCCGCTTCTCTGGAGCAGCAGAAAACAACCTTTCACCCTCCTCTATATGACATCCTTTTTATATTTGAACATGGCTATCATATCACCCCTTAACCTTCTCTTCTCCAGGCTAAACATACCCAGCTCCCTAAGCCGTTCCTCATAAGGCATTGTTTCCAGGCCTTTGACCATTTTGGTTGCCCTCTTCTGGCAGTAATTCACCTAGCAGTAAGTTTGACTGATCTCAGTCAGGCTTCTGAGTATACATGCGTAAGACTTTTTTGTGAAAACAGAAATTGCTGATACCTGTTTGTCTGGAGTTATCTGCTTGAATCCCACTAGGTCCAATGGAATTGCTAAATGTTTTTTTTTTTTTTAAACAGGCATCTGGTTGATCACTGTGAGAACAGGATGCTGGACTCGAAGGGCCACTGGTCCTATCCAGCAGGCTCTTCTTATGCTCCCTAGTGAGTGTGTTTAGGATTGCAGCCATTGTCCGTTCCAGGAAATACTACACTGCAATACACTTGCAGAAATACCAGGTTGTTTACAGATATGTTTCTTGAGCATTCGTCCTGCTTTGTTTGCACGAAGTTTGCAAGGACACTATATTGGTGGTTTACTGAGTATTCACTATGACTTGTTTAGATAGCATTATACAATGTTGCATTCAAGCAACTGTAATCCCACACATTTCCCCATCACTTTCCTGACATTTGAATGAATAAATTAGGCTCGTTGAGCAACAGCAGTGAATCCCACCTAGGATGTTGGGCTGTGACCTGGGAGACCACGGTTCAAATCCCTGCTCAGCCATCAAGCTCACTGGGTGGCATTGGGCAAGTCACTGTCTCTCAGCCTAGCCTACCTCACTGGGCTGTGAGGATAGAATGGGTTGGGGAGAACCATGTGACCAACCTTGAAGACCTTGAAGGAAAAAGTGGTATATCAATGTAATAAATAGAAACATAGCAGCAGTCTGGATGTGGTCCAGCTAGGAAGGTCTTTTCCATTTCCAGCATTGTAGGGGGTTGGACTAGATGACCCTTCGGGGTGCCTTCCAATTCTACAATTCTATGATTCTAACACCAGGGATAACTCCATGTGTACATTGCATATGTTAACGTGGCACTAATGCTGACCTTGGGGAAGCACCCACATGTGCATGTGCAGGGCCATCACTAGCACCCTGGAGCTTCTCCTATATGCACAAGGAGTTTTAAAAAAAGAACGTCAGAGGAGTCTGTCAGATGAGGCCAATGGCCCACCTAGTCCAGCATCCTGTTCTCACAGCGAGTAAACAGTTGCCTATGGGGAGTCAATCATCTATGAATAGTGCACCTATTCATAATCGAAATATAAATTGTTCAATGGTTCTTAAGCAGTCAAGAGAACACATTGCTTTACTGAGTGTGACCCAAAACATTAGATTAAGTGATATTTGGGTATGAACAACAGAGTCTGGGATTGCTCTAGTGCCCTGTACTGATATTTTCCTTCCTCTAAAGCATCTGGAACCAATTACTGTCAGGAGAAGGATTCCAGATACAATGGAAAACACTGGTCTGAGTCACCAGCACCATGCTGAGGTTTCTGAAGAAATACTGTTTTAAAAATGTAATAATCTATAAAATCTTGATGTGTTACTACATCCCATCATACTGGGGAAATAAATGTGAGCATGAGTATTTTCTTAGATCAATAGAAACTCATGTTACGGCAAGTATATTGTAATCGTAAAAGGGATGGAGTCTTGCTCTGTGGCAAGACTCTGTCACCTTGGCAATGCAGGTAACTGGCTTATACCAGGTCACACCAGACCAGGGCTAGTTGATTGGCAACAGCTCTTCAAGGTCTGAGGCAGGAGCCTTGCTTTCTATGGCCTGAAGGTGAAGGTGCTAGGTTTTGAATTTGGGACCTTCTTCATGAAAAGCATTGCTACTCTGCTCACTGATGTCTCTGCCCCCAAACCATGGATTTAAAATAAAGCATTTTAGTATTCAGATATATTTCCTCAGAAGAAAGAACTGAGGTTTCTTAAGCCTTGGCTGAACAGAAGCAGCATATCTTACTAGGTTCTACTGCTACAGGCACTACAACTAGTTAAGGCAAAGGAACATCTTCATCTGTGTATGCCTCACACAGAAGTAACCTTAAAAAGCTCTGTTGTGAGAGTCTCAGCTTTACCGCAGGTTCCAAGGGTGGTGAACAAGGCAGGAACTTCTAACTCCCTGCAGAGTGCAAAGGCAGGCTTGTCTTCCTAACTCACTGAAATCATTTTGGACCACGGCGAAGGCCATCCTGTTTAAAAGAGCCTTTTCTCTTGCTGGGTGTGGTTGCCTGGCACTTAGATGTTAAGGCATGCTTTCATTAGTCTCTGCTAATTATTGTTTATAATGTTTTTAAAGCAATTTTTTAAAACAAAATTCTTATTGCTTGGGGGAGCACTGCTGAGAAGCATGGTAAAAAATAATTAAAAAATTCCCAATTTTTAAAGTGAAGGTGTGTCCCCCCCTAACTTTTGAATTGAACTGGGCATCAGAAGAATGGGATATAATGGGTAGGATCCTGTTTAGTGCTGCTGTTGAGTTCCAGCTAGCCAGCTATACCCCATTCCAGCATACTCCATTCCATTTCCCCTCACCCAGTTTCCTGTTCCATCTAGTACGTTAGCATTCTGTGCGCACTAAGCATGCTTAGTCCACATTGAGCTGTATATGAAGTCCCCCTCCGCCCTCCTTTAGCCCCCCCCCCCCATATATTTTGGGATTTCCATGGGTCTGCTGGCATCCCTTTTTGCCTACATAAAGATTCCCACTCAAATAGTAAGTTCACTCTTAAGGATATATAGTTATTCAATGCTGGCAGCGGTGGCCAGCTACCATAGTTCCAGAGAGCATTTGGAAGTCCTTTAGATGCCTTTGTTTTAGCTTGAAAGGGAGACTTTCAAAACGTATCCATTAGGTGGTGCTCCAGCTGTAACTTATGACAATTCTATGCCATCCTTGAGAATACATGGAAACTTCCCGGGGATAAAATACTCATCTTGTTAGATTTTAAAATGAGCATTGATAATACTATTGATAGTCAAATTGAAGAGCAACATAGCACCCAAGTTTGAGACAATAAAAAATGTGTTCATTTGCCATCAGAAATGACTAAGGGAACTAGTTCTTTTCAAAATATTTTCCTCCAAATTGTATACTTGGCTTATTTGATTATTTCCCTCTGTCATATGAACTAGGCAAGTTATTATGAAAAGAAAAGAACAAGGAAAGAAAAAACAAAGCATCTGGAACCCATGGTAACACATCTCACAACAATAACAAACACAATCAGAAAAGTGTCATTTTGGGTTTAAAGGATTGTGAGCATTATTTCATGGCAGTGGCTTATTAGATTTCCCCTCTAATATTGTAATATAAGTGTAAAGCTCAAGCAGAAATGTTATATCAATAATAAAGTAGTAGACAATGCAGCGACTGACAAGCAATGTAATTTGGGGTGGGGGCAAGGGGAAGAAAACATGGCATGCTGTCAATCTCATAAAAAGGGAAATACTTTACCATTTACAGCTGGGGTGAAGGGAAGGGAGTGTGTAATATGTAGCTGTAAGGACAACATTACACTTCTACTCTAAAGTATGTACAGTACTGAATTCCAATTCTGTTTCTGAGGGCATCTGCATCATGCTTTGAAATCTGGCTCTAGAGAGATGGCTTCTCTCCCTCTTTCCACTAATGGGAATAATGGCCGGCCCCAGCATTCTTTCCTCACAGATACAAAATTCCAGCTTTCACTTCTGATTGGAAATGGATTAAGAGAGTGGCTGGAAGATGGCTAGGAAGAACGATGTGGAAAATGATTCCACTGGAGATTTGGTGAAGATGTCAAGTGGTATGAATGACAGGGAACTGGCAGGCACCTGTGAAGAACTGGTCGAGAAAAAAGAGATGATCTGAAGAACGCAAAGGGAAGGGATACAACTTAAGGATGACATGCTGAGCAATGAACCCAACAGCCCCTCACTGACCGTTTGGAGCTGAACTTTATCCGCACTTGGGATGTCAGATTATTTAATCAGAAATGGAAATGCGAGCAGGAATCGCCACAATTTGATTGCTCACCCAAGAACAGAAACAAAAATTGTACAAATGAATATAACTAGCGTTCCAATTCAGTATCACAGATTTTTTTCTTAGTCTGTGAAAGTTACATAAATAATTATGTTATTCTCTGCCTTGTTTTTGACATTTCCTTTCCATTAAAATGCATTGAATTATGCAGTCAATAAGAAAGTGAATGATGAAGGTTTTAGTGGAATCCAAACCATAGCAGAACTGAAGCGGCGCTGATTGCAGCAAACACAGGATGGGACAGAAATGTCTGTCTCTTGACATTCCTCATTCTCACCCACACTTGTCCCTAATGCACTCATAATCCCTTACACAAAAAACCGAAGATTTTTTTTTGGGGGGTGACGTTGGATCACAGCAAAATGCTGCACTCCAGCTTGGCCGGCTTGGCTATTTTGTTCCTATCCAAAATCCATCATAACACATTTTGCTGGAAGCAGTGAACTTGTGGGGCGGGGGAGACAACTACTCAAAGTTGCATTAAAAATAATTTTATGAAAACTTACAGCTGCCTTCCTTGGAACTGCATCACAGTTTAAAGGAGAAAATCGTCTCCCAACATTTGGTTTGTCTCTGTTTCGAGTAACATACATCTTGCAATGAACAATATGGATTATAAAAGGTGTTTTAAAAATAAAAAAAATCACAAGAATAAACAGATATGTAAACCAAGCTCTTTCCGTGATCTCCAACCCTGAAGGCATCACTAAAGCTGCCATTCTAAGCTGAAACAAATCTGGCTATGATGCCAGAAATTAACGCTAGAGAAAGGGTGGCCAACTCTATAACCCTGGAAGGTCATCTTGACATTGTGCCAATGACCAGAAGTGCATTTTGCCACACAATCCAAACCCTCCACATTTCATTGTGGTATTGTATAATTTTTTTACAATTTAGATGTAAATGCTTTGGACCAATAAGGAAGATCATATTTATATAGCATTTGGAAGAATGGAACATTGTTGCAACAATGCATTATCACCACCTTTGGCTTATAAACAATATTTTTTAAATATTCTATACTTTATTGTATCGTGCCATCTGTAATCTTCAGCTATGTACAAGTTGGTGTTGCGTAACAGAACCATTCAATCAGGCTTGCCTCAATTTCAATTTCAGTTTCAATTCATTACATACTTTCAAAATAGCATAATAGAGATCTTTGAACAACTTTACCTGTTTGGTCAATTTTCTTAAATAATGAAATTTCAAGTAACTACATTTTTTTGAGCTATGAGTTTGAATTTACTTGCGCATTTGTTTTACTGTGCCAGGTAATATTAGAAACAAATACTGAAGAAAATGGTTTGTTAAGAAATCTCCAAGCCATTGAGAAACTAGTTGCTATGCAACATACAGTACTGTTCAAGTTATCCTCAACGTCACAGGCTGCATTGTATGAAATAAAACAATCTTCTTCATAAAAATCTCAAAAAGGGTTTTGTTTAAAACTTACATTTCACTATGGAAGAAAAGTAGCATATCCTTTCATACACTCTTGACAGCTGCTGATCAAAGATGTGTTTATTGTGATTGCTTATTTAGTATTTTATTATTATTGATAACCAGTGATAATTAACTGGTAACATAAATGTTGTTTTACTCATATTTTGTTTTCCTTTCCCTGAACTGAATGAGATTTAGATCAACCTTTGTGTGATCCAAGCTGGTCAAGATTAGGGATGCTATAATACTGTAGCATGTTCAATTTGAGAAACGGGTTGCATCCTATGCCAGTCCTAGTGAGTAGACCTGATGATGTTAACAGACTCAGCTAATTTAGGTTCATTAATGTCAATGGGTCTGCTCTGGGTAGACCTTAGTTGAGTACAATTTATAGTTTTGCTTGCATATGCAAAAGCAGAAGTAAAGGGGTGCTCATCCTCAGGGTGAATTTATTTCCTTCTCCCACTCCTAGCTGTATTGTACTTACCCCATGAATCTTGCCCAGTACACAGTGAGTTTCTACAAAAGTACAGGTAGTCTCCATTGGGTAGTGGGATTATGTGATAAGACCTCTCCTCATTCCAGAGGGGAGGAGTTGCGAGCTGGAGCAATTTCCTGCGCTTGCAGGGGAGCTTGTTCGGCCCCCTGCATCAGCCCCTATCTGCTGCCCTAATAGGGCTAGCCGGGGGGCGGAGTCTGGCTGCCTTTAAACAGGTGCTGCAGCGCCATTGCCCTATTCTGCTTCCTGCTCGCATTGGATCACCCTCCCTCCCTCCCTCTAGGTTTTGCTAGGCTTTTGACCTTGCTATGGACTTCGGTTGGTCACCTTGGTTGCCTAAGGGGCCTGGTAGGAGTTTTTTATCCATTTGGCAAATTGGCACCGGCCTCTTGGTTTTTTCGCCTACCTCGTAGCAATTCGTCACAACTTTATGGTATTGGCAGTTAGGCATTGGAATATTTAATATGTGATGTATATGTGTTGTGTGTTGGAGGGCAGGTTGTGGCCATCACCTACCTCCTAGGGGTATCCCATTAAGGGGATTTGGCGGTCATGGATCCTGTCCGATGCCCTGCTGGTGGCTAGGGCCATGGCACGACCCCCGGTGACGTCAGGGGAAGCTTCCAGTTGTATTTGCATCAACAAGCTCCTCCTACTGGTCCTTAGCCCTAAGGTGACTCACCGCCGAGTGGGGTGGAGTCAAGCGTTGTGCTCTTCTCCAATGCCTAAAGCCAATACCTCTCACATGCTATAACCAATAAAGTTGTGGCCTTATTTTGCCCATTAACCTAAAATCATGTGTCCTTGTGTTTTATTTACTCCACGCGGGTGGCGGGTCATCGACTCCCAATAAGCATTCTCTTCGTGAATTCAATTAAACAATATGGCTGGGAGACGTCAGCATCTCCATGAGATCTTGACCAGTGCTCAGCTGCCTTTGGAGGAGAGAACTCTGGAAATTTATGCTGAGTTGCTAAAATATCTGCTTATGTACAAATGTAGACAGTAAGTAGGGAGTGTAGGAATGCAGCAGCAGAATGCAGAGACAGCGATATTAATTTCAGTCCAGGTCCCAACAGAAACCTGCAGTTGCTTTTCTCAAGTCTCTGTTTCCAGCATCAATCGCAAACATATTCTTCCAGGCTTCCTTACATGTCTGACTCTGTGAGCTACTGACTCCCTTCCTTCCAATCCCTCCTTGAAACTCACCTTTTTTACGAAGCCATTGGCACAACCACCCTATAGTTTTGATATATATTTTTAAGAAATGAAGGGGGAAAGTCAACGAAATCTTCTTCCACAATAAAGACTTAATATTGCCTCCCAGCACACACAAAAAAGTGCTACTAGAACTTTAATAAAATAAATAAATTGCCCAACAAATTTCAGTGGAAATCTCTCTGAGGGGCATAAGAATGCAATATGCTGAGTCCCCCTAGTAAGGCAGCATCTCTCCAAAATGAGTGCTGCACTCTTTTCTCTCTCAGTCTTTACAGTGCCTCAGGATTCCTTCTTGTGTTTGATTAAATATGATTCCTTTGCTAATATGATGCTACTAAACTCATTCACAAAAACAAGCAGTATAAGCCACAAGAGAATTGCAAGACATGGTTTTAAAAAATAAAATACCGTAGGACATTTGAACTGATTATTAAAATTATACTTACTTTCCCATGGCTCAGCATGATCATTCTCACCAAGACAACATTAATTTGGGCACCTAAGGACTCATCGTGATAGATTTCATTGACCTGCAAGAGGACATAAAAGCATTAATAATGATTCCATGGTGACTGAAATAGCCTAAAACAGCATCCTTCAACCTTGGGTCTCCAGATGTTGTTGGATTACAACTTGCACCATCCCTCACCATTGGCTAAACATGATCTTGTGGTTGACAACTTAAGAAACACTGCATGCCAAGGGGGGAAAAAGAGGTTTTTAAGAGACACATTTTTCTTTCAGGAAAGAAATAATCCTTTTAGGCTTAAAAAAAAAAAAGTGATTTCAGACATGCAACTTTGGAAGGCCTGCTGACTAAGGGATCAAATTGTCTTGGGCGCGGGTGGAGTATAAGATTGCAAACGGAGAGCCCAAGTGGTAGAATTTCAAGCTCTCGCTTTGGCCAGAGCAATTGAAGTGTGCCAAGCTGTAGAAATCACACCAAAGGAAGTTGATTTGTTGGAAGGAAGGCATTCTGCTGTGCCTGGTAAACAGGATTCTGCCATCTATTAGCCATAGCAGAACACTAAGAGATATCCTTCCCAAGCTAAAGTCTGCAGAGTGCATACACGACAACAACAGCTGGGCCTATGGAAACAAACGTCAAAAAATGAAACACTTTATTAGAGTCTGCAAACCAAATCAGAGTAGTAAGAATAATGTGCAGAGAAGGTTGCAGGAAGAAGGCGACCCACATTAATGTACTGCAGCAAAGGACTAGAATGTTTTGTTGCAGACAAAAATGGCGGCTCAGTGAATTTTGAATTGGGCACTGGGTCACAAACAAATGTGCATTCCTGAAAGTGTGGGCTGGAGAGACCAGGGTTTGAATAGCAACCATGAAACTCACTGGGTGACCCTGGGCAGCTGCCCTCTCTCAGGTTAACCTTCCTCACAATATTTAAATGAGATAACCATTTGGGGTTCTTGGAGGAAGGGCAGGATCCACAAGCAAGTAAAGGGCAGAATACTTAGATATAAGCTGATTTAAGGCTGATGCATACTGCCCTGCTCACGGTACATATTTGGGGGTAAGGGTGGAGCATAGTGTTATCTGGTGGGCCCCTTTCTCTACCAGTGTGTGCTGAAGAGCCTACCTGGTAGCTATGACAGCACACTGAGCAGCTATGTGAGGGTGGGGCTCATCACAATTTAAATCTCCCACAATGCCTTAGACTGATGCATTGCTAGGGGCATTGTGGGAAATTTAAATTGTATTCAGACCCAGCAGTTTAGAGTGCCAGGCTGAAAAATAATAATGAAGGGGGCCAAGATGGGGCCAGCCAAAGTGGAAGAGCCATGGCATATGCCCAAGGATGCCAAGTGCTGATGCCATCCCTGCATGCGCTCTGCCAGACACTGGATACACACACAAGGGCCAACCAGATAGGATGGCACCATTGCTCAGTGGTAGAACTGAAGGTTTTGTATGCTGAAGGTTTCTGGCACCTTCAGGAGAAAACAACCAGATGGCAACTGCTGTGAAGCAGCTGATGCCTGTCAGAGTACAGAACAATAGGCTAGATGGACAGACAGAGTGACTGACTCTAAGGGAGCTTATTATGTTCCACTTTCATTGGCAGTTTGAGGAAAGGCAGAGGGTAGAAGATAGCAATTGTACTCTGTACAACGGAAACACTCTGGCATTGCATATACAAATCTGCTCATAAAGTATCAAGAGGCTGGATTACCTTAAATTTCTATGACCGTTTAGTAAATGTTCCAAATTCATAGCCAGTGTTCCAAAATCTAAGTTATCTGCTTCTGAACAAAGTTTTTAGAAATTCCACAAAACAGATGTCCTGGCAAAGCAAGCCTTTTTAGCATCGAAGGGATCTTTGTCTCCTCTTTGACAGTAATGTTGGCTTTAGAAAGGTCACAAACTTTCTGCTGGCTTCATGACCGGTTTATGTTTTGTTGAGTTCCTCCCTTGAGCTTTTGGCCTTCTCAACTTTTGCCTACAAGCTACAGTACAAAAATGTTCTAAAAACATGCACTAAGTGCATAAACAGTTTTCACCAGCCTTGCATTAACACTGCAGTCTCGTGATCAAGTCATGTGTTTACAGCACGATGACCCAATAATCTGTGCAGTAACTTATTACATTGTTAATATAAATTGGGGACAAACTGGGGAGGAGACCCAAAATTTGTCAGTTATCTAAATTCTGTAAAATAGTCAGTGTATTCTACTGCCTTGTTATTCCTCCACACTAGTGGTTCGAATGTCAGTCTAGGGCTGAGGAGACCCAGGTTCAAATCCCCTCTTGGCCAAGAAGCTCATTGGGTGACCTTGGCCAGTTGCTATCTCTCAGCCTAACCTGTGAAGATAAAGAGAGAAGAATCCATTTTATACTGTCTTGACCTCCTTGGAGAAAAGGCGGAATATAAATTAACAAGTAAAAATAAATTTTATGTGTCCCACGCAGCCAAAGGAGAATGCTGGGGGGTTGTGGAATGGGATAATTGGGATAGAGGAAAGCACTGCAAACATTTTAGGGTCTCATGTTCCACAGCTCAGGTGGGGGATGAGACAGTGGCAGAGGCTGGCACTACTGCTGACATACACAGACCAAAATTGGGTAAGAAAGTTTGTGAAGCACTTCCCTTTCTTTAACTTCTTTGGTGAAGAGCTTTAAGCCTGCTGCAGAAAGGGCCATTTCCTACACATAACTGCAGAGCTTCTAAAAAGGGGAGGGGGTTCCTTTTCCAACTAGGACAATTGCCCACAAGAGCTATTTAAAACAGCCCGCCTCCCATGCACAGTCCAAGATAAGAAGCATGGGTGACACGTGCAGATGCAGGCAATGCTAAACATTACAAATAGCATCCCACCATCTGGGGAACTGAAGGAGTGCCTTGCGGTAGCTATGAAGGCACCATCATGGGATGCATGTTAGAAAAAGATGAGTAAGCAAACAAGAGGGAGAGAGCTTAGGGAGGTGAAGCCGAACTGCATGACCCCGGACACTTTTGTGAAGGCTGCAGCTTCGGTTACTTACAGGGGTGACAGGGCAGAATTGGAAGGCTCTTCAAGAGCTGCTACTCCAGCAGCTGTAGCACAAGTCTCTGCTTCTGTCACACGAGTTGAAGCAGGGAAAAGGATCAGGCTTTGAACCCACAGCAGTGAAGGCTGCAGAGGGGGGCACCATTTAGATGTTGTTGAACTCCAGCTTCCATCAGCCCCAGCAGCCATGGCAAGGGAAGACATGGTGTTGGAGTTCAGCAGGGCACAATTTTGGTTCCTTCCACCTTAGAATCTGCTGGACTAATTGCAGCATGAGCCCCTGCCTGATGGTGTGGTCCTGTGGAGGGTCCTGTTCACACTGGAGACTCCTTGGGTGGTAGAGGGCAGGGCAGGTGTAGCGCCTTCCCCTACCAGGCTATTGCCTACTGAATGCATGAACTGGGCTTATTCTCTAAGGTGCTTTAGGATTTTAAAAGAGATAGGAGAACACCACGCCCTAAGCCTATGGTATCAGAATTCAAGTCACTTTCACAACTGGGACCACAGTACAGTGGCAGATCATCGGCTTTGCATACAGAAGGTCTCAGGTTCAATTCCAGACATTTCCAGGGAGGACAGGAAATGTCCCTTGCCTGAAACCCTGGAGAAGTGCTGCCAGTCAGTGTAGAAAATACTGAGCTAGATGGACCAGTGGTCTGACTCAGTATAAGGCAGCTTGCCATCTCGCAACCATGATTCTGCTTACAAAAACACACACACAAAAACCATTCAAGTGTAGCACTCATAAGATTCTTTTTCCACAGCTGAGCTTAGATTTACTTTATGGGTTTTCTTGAAATTGTCAGTTAGGCAGGGGAAAGTGACATTTCTGCCCTTTGTACCACCTGGGACCTACTGTTCTCTTTCAACCTGCTGCATTTAAATCATCCAGAGAAAGCATTGCTCTCACACCTAGTACTGACATATCAAAGGCAAAACCTGAACTGGAAAATTGCCAGCAAGAAACTCTGTCTCATGATATATTTATTAGCTTCTCATCTCCATATCCAAATCCAGAGGGTCCTAAAGTTGTTGATGGCCTTCATGGTATGACCCTTCACGGCATGCAGGTGTGACTCTGCTCTCTGAAAGATGTGAGAGGACCTTGACGTCACACTGAGCACTCGGAGCACCTTCATGGGCTACGCAAAATCAGAGATGCTACCCCACTCTCTAGCTCCAAGCTCAGGAGAAGGGGGCCTCACCAAAGCTGTTGAGGGGTGGAGGAAATAGATCCTCATCATGGCAAGTGTAACAAGTGAATTTGTGGACCCCTGTGACATCCAGTTCCTAACATTTCCCCCCAGCCTTCTAATATGCTCAAGAAACAAGAACTCCAAGTGACACAGGTACCGGTAGTTGATTATCAAGGAACAGGGACTGTGCCATCTAATTTTGTTCCCAAGTACACTCTTTTCTTTTCAAATTCAGGAATTGGACAGCAGACAAAGGCCAAGGACTTTATAATTGGACATTTTCAGACTGACACATGCAGAGAAAAGGAAAATAATTAGAGCACCTCATTTGTAATCTTATGGAAAGTTAGATATGGTTTTAACACAAATATTAATCACTAAAAATGCAGCTGTTACCTTGATTAATATACCAACTGAAATGTAAATAGATGTTAATAAAAAATATGAACCCAGCAATATAAGAACTGGAGAAAAAACAGTGATCAAGGGGTGCAGGAAACCACTTTGATTAAATTGCATAAATTTGGAAATAACTGGAATTATTTTGATATTAATTGAAATATGTATAATTAGCATAACTGTGGTAATATTGAATAATTACTGGAAAATAATAATAAAATACTATAAAAAAGACAATTAGTACCTAATGAATTGTTTCTCTTTATAATAAATATAAAACTCAGCCAGCCTACTCCATTTAGGTCTCACCTCCTTGCTAGGAAATGTAAATCTTTAAAGGCCTATGGACTACAATCTGGTCCCCTGCCACCTCTCCGATATCTCCACTTGGGCTGAACAGGGTTGAGAGCCCATGCGGCACTTTAGAGCAATGATACTGGCCTGTTGATGAGGTCGAGCTTGGGAGCCATTGTCACTGGGGTGGGTGGGATGGGGTCTCAGGCCCTCTCTACAATATCTAAATATATACAGTTTCTTAACATTTCCTCTACATTTCCCTCAATGGATTATGCTGGAAAGCTCAGTGACAAGTGGAATAAATATATTTCAGAGCCACAAATCTTATAATTTCCTTACAATCACTAGATCTCTTAAAATAGATTTAAGTGACATGAAAAATGAAAAAAGGTTCCATTTCAAAATCTGTTTTTGTGTGCTTGCCACATAACTGCTAGGTTGCTCTGCTTTCCTTTGACTTGAAAATGTAGAAAACCATCTGTTTCATCTGCACACTTTATTTTAAGCCACAGACAAAAATAAATCCCTCCCTACATAATTGACTGATATTGACTTTTTAACCTTGAATTATTGGAATATATTTGCATCATGTCCACCAGGTCACATGTATGAATATGCTGACCTTTACTGCCTTGCCAGGCTCTCTCCATTTCTAAGCAACGATTTCAGGTATTTCCAAGGACATTATCAAAGATGCCTCCCTAAATTTCATCCCAGCATTATGAAGTCAAGACTAAAGGCGGCGAAAGCTCTTGCTGTCTGGGAATGCCCTGCAGCTGCACTCTTCCCAAATAAGAGTACTGTATTTTAACTGGTACAGGGCTGGTGTTCAGCAGCCATTTCAGAGTTTTTGAATCACTATGAACTATATGAAATGTTCGATGAATTTGGGATTGCATTTCCCCCCCCCCTTTATATGCTACTGTATTTTTGACATCGTTATAGAGATTGTAACATTTGTTAATTTTCAAAGCTGCTGTTATTGTGAGTTGCTTTGAGCTCAGCATTTGTCATTGGAAAAATAGAATACAAACATTAAATCAAATCAAATCAACTGCAGTCAAATACAAAGGCAAATTATAAAGCTGCAAAATATGTTGCCTCTGCCTGTCACTCTGAATCCAGGATTTGCCAGTCAACGGATTAGATAGAAAAGTACCCACCGTACCTTGATAGCAAATTGAGAAGGAATGTTTCTCATGTACGGAGTGAGAAACTGGCTTGAGGCTGTCTTATTGAAGTCAGAACAATGGGGAATTGACCACAGCAACTGGAGCTTTGACAGATTAATCCAAGCAAAGCAATACACAGTGGTGTATTTTCTACACAGTGGGGGAGGGGGCAAAATTAAATTCAGAGCGTGAACAGGCAATACTCAGTTCTTTATTTGAGAATGAAAGATAGTGGTTCTATTGTTAACTGATGAAAAAAACAACTTCACCAAATAAATGATGGAGCAGGTGGCAACCCATAAAGAGTTACAGATGCTCCTCTCCATAACCTCTTTGCTCCTGTTTCCCTCCCGTGGTTTCCCTCTTTGCCTTCTGATCTTGTTTTATGTTCCATCCCTGCTGTGTAGACATGCAGAGCCATTCTCTCATATACATAGTCCCATTCAGTCTCAATAGATTCAATGTTGTAGCCACATATTTGAGTCCATCCTAAGCCTCATCATCTAAATACATTTCCGTCAACTACCTGCTTGGTTTTAATAATAGTAATAATGTAGCATGAATGAGATTGCTTGTTTAGAATCATAGAAACAGAATTGTAGAGTTGGAAGAGACCTTGAGGGTCATCTAGTCCAACCCCCCCCATGCAGAAATATGCAGCTGGCCCATATGGGGATCAAGCCCACAATCTTGGCATCTCAGCACCGCACTCTAGCTAACTGAGCCACTGTCAATGGCAAACAAGTTCTTATTTGATTGGGGTAGACTGTGTGGGATCAAATTCTGATACAAACTGGCCTGAACCAATTTTCCTGGACTAAGGTGCAGGTGTCCTTCCGATTTCACACTTCTCTGTGCAAGCAAAGCAGCTTGTTCCATTGAAGTAAATGGTGACATGATAGATCTGTGAGCAAAGAAGAATGTCAAGGGGCAATTGCACCCGGGGCAATCGGCTTAAAATGCCTGCACTCTTACAAGATAATTTCCACAGCTAATTACCAAGCTATATCCTAAGAAGTGCAAACACACTAGCAACCTATCTGTATGCATGTTTGCTCAGAAGTAACTGAGTTCAGTGAAAATTTCTCCTACGTAAGTGCATAATAGGGTTGCTGCCTGAATAAATTACAGTACAGACACATACAAAATGTAGTAGTCAAATTTCAAATACCATTTCCATTCCTCAAAACTACTATTTGGCAACACTGTTAAATCAGTAAAAATTATTTGGTACAAATTTTTGCATGAGAGAAATTCTCGTAAAAATAGTGAATAGCTAGACCTATACTGCTACACTGAACACTTAAGGCAGGGGTGGGAAATCAAGGGCCCTCAGCCTGATTCATCTGGCCCCAGTTTCTCATACACCACAGAGTTTGGTTGCCAGATAGAGAGAAAGTTTGGTTGCCAGATAGAAAGTTTGGTTGCCAGATAGAGAGGAAAGGTGATGTTGCTGCACACTCCGCCCACTTTTTCCTCTGGCTCCACCCATCAATGCTTCAGGCTCCGCCCACCATCCACTGCAGTCCTTGATTGAATTTTTCCAGTGAATCCACGTCCCTTCCTAGGAATAAGGGCTGCCTAGCTTGAAGTATTTATTTTGATGAGAGACAGCAATAGCTATATGCAAGACCTGTTCTTAAACATTAGTAAATTACTCACTATGTTCATCAGCGTCAGAAGATACTTCTGAACGTGTTCTTTCCCATGGAATTGTACAACGGAGTCATCAACACCCAGAAGCACTTCAATGTTGTAATTGTCATCCGTCGCATGCCTTGGATATCTCCTCCTCCTCCTCCTGGAGGTGCTAATTTCATCTTGCAGGAGGTTCACCATGCTGTCTAGATTGCTTAGATCAGCCGCTGAAAGAAATGAAAAGATGTTAATTTTAAAAAAATGCCACATTTTATTTCTGTTATTATTTTTAATCATAAAGACCAGAAATTCCCATTACAGTTCCTCTCTTACAGTACGATCGCATCTTGTTTGGGGGTTACGTTCTTGAGGTAGCACCCTTGGAACTGTCCCTGTGTGAGCACCCTCACTTTCCTAGCAAGGAAGAGAGTTTTTAAGCTCTCCACCTTGCCCGCAATTAATTTGCAGAATTTCAGTCACGTAAGGTTAAAATCACGCAAGTTAATTGCATTCAAGGTGCAATTGTACCGTGTAAGTTTGGGACAATTTTCATTGGATAAACCTGGATTTATTCATCTAAGGTAAGAAGAGAATTTGATGTAAGATCTCAAATCCGGTAAACAGAGGCGCCCAAAAACGTTTGTGGATTAGCAGTATGGTGTGGGGTCAAATTTTCACCTGAACAATCGCCCTAATGACAATGTAATCTCCAGGGTGGGTAAGTAAATTAGATAGATATAGATATAGATATAGATATATATATAGATATAGATATATAGATATGAAATCTTAAAATGTACATCTGTGGGATGCAGCCAGAGTCCCTTAGTGGTATTTGTGCTTCTTCATCTTTATAATACTACAGTACAAATATTTTTAATGTGACAAGGCAACGTGGTTACATGCAGAGTTGTTTCACTGCATCAGCATGAATCTGAATCTGCATAACTGATATCAATACCAAAAGTGTATATTTGAGCATGACTTCTTTATAGGTTTCCTTTACATATGCGTCTACATATACAGTGGTACCTTGGTTTTCGAACGTCTCCATTGACAAACATTTCGGTTTACGAATGCCGTAAACCTGGAAGTAAATGCTTTGGATTTCAAACATGCCTCGAAAGTCGAACATGCCATGCAGCTTCCACGTGCAATCAATCTGTGTTCAGCTAATCTCAGGAGCTCTATTGCAACCAATTTGTTTTTGTGACGGCGCCTCGGTTTTCGAACGTTTCAGAACTCGAACAGTCTTCCAGAACGCATTACGTTCAAAAATTGAGGTACCACTGTATACATACATACATACATGCATTTCATCCACTGTTTGCTGTGTTCACTGAAGACATCCTGTTTGTGTGAGGAACTTGCCGCTTCTCTTCGCCCCTCCCCCCACCCTGAATCTGCCCCATGTTGTACAGGGCCTATGTTGTTAATCAAAAGTGCAGGCTATAGATATTTAAAGAAATAAATAAAACGCCAGAACAGATGAAGGATGCCTGACATCCTTTCATGAAAGGGGCAACTTCAATGGATACTGCCCTGTGTATCTACAGATAGACCCAAACCCAGACAGACTATTGTATCAGTGAGAATTGCAGAATACTAGGAATAGGAAATATATATGAGCCATTATACTAACAAATGCAGTGCCATCTCTGTGTTGCTCTAAAATCAGCTTATCAACAGATGTGAGGAATACGGGTAGGCGGGAGATGAATGGCATGACTAAGAAAATGCAATCGGCATTATAGGGATTTTGTGGGATAATTCACATAACTACATTATCAATATGAAAATAAGCAAAGGTGATCACACATTTTTGCTTATCCTTTCCTCTACCTATTTATATTCTAGTGATGTGAATATTGATGTTCTAGAGATATGAATGATTAGAAACAGGTGGTGGCCACACAGCCATAAAGGTTATCCCAGCCAAATCAAGAATTGGAAGGAAAGAAGCACTAAAGAGTAAGACTCAAAACATGTAAGTCCAATAATTCTTTTGATCATGCAAGCATAAAATATAAAAAATTGAAATAACCAAGATTATAACTGATAAGATGGCTTCAATTCCAAAGTTCGTTAAAATGAGATTTTATATTTTGTCTAACAGAAGCAAATGATTTTATGCAGATACCTTGCTAAATGATTGTTACAAATGCTCATAAACTTGATTTGTACTCATTCTATTATGTGATTTTTAAATCATTTTATCTTTTTTTGCAAAAGCCATAAAAAGATGAACTCAACAATTAGTAACATGAAAACCATTAATAAATTAATCTATGCAATTTATTAATCCTTTGACCTCAAGATAAAATATATGAAGGAAGCTCTGATTACATTACTTGGTCCTGAGGATTCCTTTGCTGCTATGCAGTGGCCAGCATCTAAAATCTACTTTAGATACACCCAACAGCTTGCCCACACCGTCTTCAGAAGTAAATCTCTATGTTAAATAACCTTCCTCTGAAAACATGTGAAAGGATGAGTGTTTTTTTGAGAGTAGAGGGACTTGTGGAAAGAGGCATTGGGCAGAGGGCAAAACTCATGTCCCACAAACGTTTTGCTGGTCCATTTGTTGAGGAATGACTTACAGGTATGACTAATGACATTGGGGTTTATTTATTTTGTAGATAAAATGAACACACAGCACATCCTAAAAGAACAAAGTTTTCTAAAGGATTGTGACACCCAATCTGTAGGTGCATGATTCTTAAGAGTCAGCTGCAGGCTCCAAGGTCAGAGATGAACCCACCTGGGATGGGTTTGGGGGGGGAGGAAGGGGCAGGGGAAAAGTTCCCCTGTTTGGTCCTCTGCTGAAAATCACTTCCCTGCTGTTTGGTGGGAAGTCATGGTCAAAACCCATCATTTGCATTTCCCCCTTAATACAGCCCAACTGCAGATTTCATTTTTGCTGCTCCCTCCCCAGCTACACAGCAATAACCACTAGCCTGCTAGTCACTGTCTGCACATGTCTAATTCCACCCTCTTTCCTGCTAATTATAAATTTGCTCCGTCATTCTTCTTCACCTTTTCCTTATTTTGTATCTAAATGTCCTCTACTTGTCTTTTATCTTGCTAGCTGCATTTCCCTCTAAGCCACGTAAGCCTCTTCATAATTCATAAATCCTCTTTTCATAGTACAGGTTGCACTTGGAACCTTATGCTGCATATCATGCATAAGGAAATTGGACAAATCCCGGAAGCCGAACTGAGCTGCAAGTAAGGTGCTGTGAGGTGAAAGCAAACCAAAGTCTTCTGGGCTGAACATTATACATACATACATACATACATACAGACAGACAGACAGACAGTAAGCCCACAACTTACACACATTTAACTTGTGAACATTCAGCTTTATGTACTTCTCCCTAAAATAAAACTAAACTAAAAAGTGCGTGGGCATTCAGGAAAAAGGCATTGCCAATCCCACCCACCATTGCACCCAATGTGTTTTAACTACACAATTTTGACTTTAGGTGAGATCCCCAGAAAGTAACCCCTATGTACGGTAAGTTGTGGACTTACTGTAATCATGTTTGGACAAAATGCTACAATATTCAGGCCTGATTAAAAATAAGGGTAAAAGAATGACTGAAAAGATGTGTTTGGGTGTTAATGATGCACATGGCACGGGCTTTTCCTCCACAACATTCCAGTTTCTATGGATGTGAAAAACCTCTACCTGGGACCTGGGAGAGATGTTGCCAGTCAGATACCATCTAAAAAATATTGGGATGGATGGACAGTGGCCTAAGACTGCAATCGGACTTGGCGGAGCAACATAGCCAGCACTACATCCATTGTTGGAATTTTCCATAATCCATTCCACCTTTAGTTACAGACTTTGTCTGTTTACATTCCAGCACTGTTTGCTGGCACAAGCGGAACTTCCGTTGTGTTGTTGTTGCTTTTGCTATACTCTCTCTCTCTCTCTCTCTCTCTCAGAAGAGACAGCAAGGAGAGAGACGACATGTTTTGTTGTTTCTGATTTATGATAATAAATCCGTAGTTTGCTAGTATGTCTTCACAAGCCTCAAGCCTCTTTTTGTTGCGCAGTTTGCTCTGCTAAGTAAAGTGTGCCCATGTCAACAGACTTGGGTCACTGATTTATGTCGCACCAGAGGTTGAGGGCATAGCTGTCAACTTTCCCCTTTTCTTGCGAGGAATCCTATTCGGAATAAGGGAATTTCCCTTTAAAAAAGGGAAAAGTTGACAGCTATGGTTGAGGGACCTTTGCAGCGTGATGGCTGGAAGGAGACGATCCAGTTGGGGGCTAGCCAGCTGGCCGTTTGACCCCAGGATGCCAAAATCCATAACCTTGCTACTAACTCCAGCCATGGAAGAAGGTACAAGAGTGGTGGTGCTACAGGGAAAATGCCCGTTTGTTGCATTAGCTCCCAGGCTGTCACAGCGAAGAGTTGCTGTCATGGGATGGCAGCAGGGACAGCTCAGGATCCTGTGATGGCTCAGCCTACCCACCCTCAAATTTCAGAGGTTTTTGCAGGCAGTCACCAACAGGGATGCCATGGGTGGAAGCTTCTACCTGCCTTTCGTGCATGGGTTTCCCTAGCCACTCTGGGTGGCTCCCAACAGAATATTAAAAACATGATAAAACATCAAACATTAAAAACTTCCCTAAACAGGGCTGCTTTCAGATGTCTTCTAAAAGTCAGATAGTTGTTTATAGTCAGTTGTTTATTTCCTTGACATCTGATGGGAGGGTGTTCCACAGGGTGGGTGCCACTACCGAGAAGGCCCTCTGCCTGGTTCTCTGTAACCTCGCTTCTCGCAGTGAGGGAACCGCCAGAAGGCTCTTGGTGCTGCACCTCAGTGTCCGGGCAGAATGATGGGGGTGGAGACACTCCTTCAGGTATACTGGGCCGAGGTCGTTTAGGGCTTTAAAGGTCAGCACCAACACTTTGAATTGTGCTCGGAAACGTACTGGGAGTCAATGTAGTTCCACAATTGATCCACAATTAAAAAATGGACTGTTTCCGTTGCCCTTTAACCCACAAACAATACCTGATTCCTTTTATTAATTGTATTAAAAATATATATATCACAACATGAAAAAGCAAGATTTCATCAGGCCAGCAACCTACGATAATGGTGTTTCACATTGTGGTCTAGTGAAGGTTATAGTTCTTTAATGAGAAAAGGTCAATAATACTGGAGAAATGTCCCTGAGATGTAGTTTGGCTGCTAACACTGTTGCCATGAGAGAACTTCGGCCATGTTCTATGGTGCATACTCATTGGGCGCTGGCAAGAACAGCAGGACCAGAATGTAGAGTTTCCCTGCAGTAGCAGGGGAAAATCTGTAGAGGATGTAAGAATGCTTCCTGCCATTACTCTGGAATCTTCTGAGCTCAAGAATGAACTTGCATTAAAGAAAAATAATGTACAATGGTACCCCATGTTACGTACGCGATCCGTCCCAGGTCGCGCCACATAACCCGGGCGTACGTAACATGAATGACCAAAAACAAGAACAACAACAACAACAACCAGAAGATTGTGGGTTTTTGCACTTCTGCGCATGCACGAAGTGCGCAGAATGCTTCTGCGCACCCACGCGCACGTGTGCGTCGCACGCTCCGTGGAGGACTTCCGAGTCACGGAGGTGTGTAACTCGAACGTACGCAACATGGAGCGTACGCAACACGAAGTATGGCTGTACACCAGCAGCAGAGTGCATGAATGGCACCAAGGATCACATGAGCCTGTGGTGGCTGCAAAAAGGGTAAGTGGGAATGCAGTTTTCCAAAATCCCACCCCATCACCTTTTATTTAAAGTCAAAACGGGTTTCATTATAATCGAAATATAACAATTAAAATAGGAATGCATATGGAACTTGCTTTATATTCTCATCCTTCCATAAAATTAATACTTAATTTTACCTGGAATCACAGTAGTATTTGAAATAATTAGCTACATTGCACAGTAGAGGATTAATCATCATGAAAGTAGAAACATATAATTAAGTGAAAATTGCATAAAAGTGGGATTTCCCACATCCTCCATCAGATTCTACACAAACTATGAATTTATTTCCATTCTCATCTTATTATCTGAAAGTGGGTTTTTTGTGAATCCAGTTTTTGTATCATTTTCATAAGGTGAACATGTTCAGGACTATTATCATTAACCTCTGCCAATGAGACACTTGAATGCTCAGTCCATTCTCCAAAAAACATTATTAAATTACAGGGAATTAGCACATTTAATGATGGTGATAGGTGACCCTTTGGCATTGTGAGTGACATCCCTAACAATCTCATTTGCAATTTAAGGAGAATGAAATGCCAAGGCTCAGAACAAGACTTGAATTACAACAGGCTAATGTGATACATTAAGCCTTTTATCTGTGAACCATTCATTTTTCAGAAAAAAGGGAAACTACAATTCATTACTTGTAAAACAAGTAAGCAATGTTAATAATCCTTCAATTAAAAAAAACAGGAAAAATCTATTTTATTGGGGGAAATGCTACACGAAAGCTTACTAAACATAGCTTTTTGGGGACAACAAATGCTTTTGAATGCAAATTGTTTATACTACTAGATTTATTTATGTATTTAGGTTAACATGTACTTGAGACATGGAAGTTACTCAACCATTATTTATGTTTTATTTGTATTTCAAAAGATTAATAATACATTGAAGAGGAAAGCTTTGGTGAAGTGTTAGAAGATGAAACCATTCACCAATATTATGTCTATATATAAATACAAAATTTCATTTAAAAATAATTTGAGATGGATGATAGAACCACGACTAATTTATTAACATTACTCATTCTCTAAATTTCATTCATACATTATGCTATAACTGTTGACACCATAGGCCTAAACAGAAAGCCTCCACTTTTTGCTGCCCCGTTTGTGGGCACCAAAATGTATGGGGCTTCAGTGATTTCTCAGAGGAAATTTCAGAAGTGAGGAATGAGCTTAACTCTGGCCACACTGAGCCCCTCTAAGTAGCTACCATTTTGTTCCTCTCTGTTGCCCCTGTGAGCAATGCTATGGCCTCCCGTAGTGTCATTCACAGGGGCACTATGAGCAAAACAAAATGGTGGCTGTCACCTAGCAGCTGCCAAGAGCTGCGCGATGTGGTCAAGATCAGCTCTGCTGCCAACACCAGCTCTGCAATGGCAGCTGGAGAAATAAAGGGGGGGGGCAAGTAAATTCTGCCTCTCCTTTCATTCCTCTAGCACTCCAAAACAGGCTGGAAAAAAATTGAACTTATTACTGACGCTTAGCTCACCACAAGTATGTTTGTAGCACTAGATCTCAAAGTGCAGGGGGTAAATACGTATCTCCAAAAAATTGAAAATATGTGGGGATACATGTCAGGGAGCCACACTTTGTTTGCGGTTCCCAGGTATACTTTATCCACCATGTGCACCTCACCTTATTGCCCTAGTTAGCTAAAAAATCAAGTAAGGGGAATGGTTGCATTTAAACAAAATCATAATTAAAATGTCATATTTTGCAAAGAGTTAAGATGGAGAGTATTTAAAGCCCAAATGTTGCCAAAACCTTTTATACAAACAACAACAACAACAAAACACTAAAGATGTCCAAAGCAAACCAGGGATATTTGGAGCTTTTGAAGCCAGATGGATATAAATATGGCTTTGTTCTCTTATGCTGTGTGGGTGTGACACTGATCCGGACCTCAGGGCAACAGCTGAGAAGTGAGGCTTTCATAATGCAGCACATATTATGCGAGTGTGTCATAGAAACAAGAAAGGGGTAAATAATGTCTTGATACATGAACCATGTGGAATAAGCATTGAAGAGCAGAAAGAAAAGGTGGGGGGTGAAACCGAGAAATAGGAAGGTGGCAGATGAACAAAACACCATCTGAATAAGTAAAGGTTCAAACCAGGCTTGGAGCAACAGTATTAAGGAAGTTTTTAAAAAAGGGGGGGGAGCCCTGCCGGATCAGGCCAAAGATCTGTTTCCATAGTGGCCAACAAGGTGCCTATGGGGAGCCCCAAAGAAGGACCTGAGTGCAACAGCATTCACCCCAAATGTGATTCTCAACAACTGCTATTCAGATACATATCACACTACACATTCACCATAGACAGCAGTCAATGATAAGTCTAATCCCCCTGTACAGCTTTCCAACTTGATGGCGAACATTGCATCTTGTGTGCGGGAATTTCATAGTTTTCCTATGCACTGGGTGAAGGGTTATTTCCTTTTGTCTACCCTCAGTCTTCCAACACTCAGCTTGACTGGAGGGTTCTAGTATTTTGGAAGAAGAAGAAGAAAAGCTATCCACTTTCCCCACACAGTGCATGATCTTATGCACCTCTATCATGCTCTCCTGCTCGTGTTTTTTCGAAGCTAAAAAGCTCCAAGTCCCAACAGGGTTTGCTTGGGTTCAGTTCTTTTTCCTGTGGTTATCATTTTGCCAAATCTCTCTCTCACACACAAATGTGCACCTCAATTTCCCCGTTTTTATAGCGCCATCACAAACTTCCAATTAGGTCACATCTTTTTTTTCTGCCGTCCTTCAAAAATTAGCTATGTAATCATTGGATAGAAAGTTTAGTTTTCACTGGTCATCTTATATATCACCTTCATTTCACCAGCTATGCATAAAATCACTACCTCTCTTATTACACCTCCCAAACATCAGCACATTGCTTAAATTTATGCAGTTTAAGCACTTCAAAATACCACTAACCCAATATCTTACAAATGTTTTCCATACAATTAACACTAATGCTGCTTTTTAACAAAATAACATGTTTAGGAAATCTAGATTGCTGTATCGTTGAGCTGGTAATTCAATATTGAAAAATGCTAAAAAGACCACTCAGCTTGGAATGCTACAGCTTGAACTTGCAGGCATGGTCAAACCTGGCCCTTTAGCTGTTTTGGGACTACAATTCCCATCATCCCTGACCACTGGTCCTGTTAGCTAGGGATGGTGGGAGTTGTAGTCCCAAAACAGCTAAAGGGCCGAATTTGGCCATGCCCCTGAAGGATAAAATGGGAGCATCAAGGAAGAAGCTCAGAACATACCAGCAAGTCAGTAAGTGACAGCACCCACCAGGGATGGGGGGAGAATTCAATTCAGTTTGCCTTTAAAGGTGAATATAGCCATTTTATACAACCTTGGCACTCCCAGATCAGGGTGGGGGAAATTCCTGCCTGCAACTCTGCCTGTCAGTGTAGACAACACTAAGATAGATGGATCAATGGTCTGACTCAATATAAGGTAGCTTCTTACGTTCTTATAGAAGCAATCACAGCCAGGCACTCTCTTCTCAGCCATATGTGGCGCTGGCTGACCACATGCAGCTTAACAAGTGCAGTTATGAATTCACTATTTTGGGTCCTGTGCTTTGGCCTCTTTCCCTGGCCTTGGGCAGAGTCTGAGGAATGAGGAGAAAGCAACTAGCTAAGATTATAGACCCTTCTCTTCTGGCTCTGTATCTCAGGACTCAGAGATGCATATATTTCTAGGGTCACAGGTAGGAAGGCCACCACCAGTTAATTATAGGAGAATTTCAATTGCTCAAAAACATTTAATCAATTAATTACACCAATTAATTCAAAGCACAGACCTACTGTACCCAAATATTGGGTGTGAGCCACTTTCCAAAGCCGAATCAATGTTAGAGCAATGGTTTTGAACAAGCCATGCAAATACAATATGTATCACTTTTGTATTGTTTTAATGTATCACTTTTGTATTAATGTATCACTTTTGTATTGTTGATTTAGTGAATTGGTCTGTGACCGTAAAAATAAATTCATTCATTCATTCAATATGTGCCATACTTTATTATTATTATTGATACATTCTGCAATAAAAAGAGAGACAGAACAGTTAAAATCAATAAAGCATTTCTGGTTAATGTGTGTCAGAAACCCTCACAAGTCCCACCGAATGTATTATGATCACCCTGCAAGACAGTGCATAGGACTTCTGCAGCCTGGGAGGCTGATGAAGTTTTTATTGAACCTGTCAATCATCTTACTTTCTTCCTTCTTTGAATGCTTTATTACAAAACACTACTTATCATCTAACTCAACAATCCCACAGAGGGAGCCACACTAGACTGTAGCAACAAAAATTGGAAAGGATCTTGTGTCACCTTTAAACTAAGATTTGCAGTCCAGTCCTATACATGTTGCAAGTAACTGGCACTATGTTCAATTCAGCTTAATCCCAAGTAAGTGTGCATAGAATTGCACTGTCATTGTGGTTTGAACCACATGCAGGCTTTCAAGAGAATGCACAGAAACTGGGAGCATGGGCATAATGTATGATTCCATCTCTCCGATATGTTCATTGAACACCTGAATAGCCCCTATGCTTTCTATGGAAAGCTAAAACACCTAAAAGGTAAGAATAATGACCATTTGTAACTCCCTTGGATCCAAAAGAGTCTTGTGTGATTGGAACGGTCTTTCCGTTTGTACAAAACATATGTGTCAAATTCTTACAAGTGTCCAGTTTTCCTGCAGCCCCACACTATTCTAGAGGGGTCTCAAGAGGGGCTTTGCGGGAGCACATGGAGGCTGTATGGGAGAGGAACCAGGAAAGTATCATTTTGCTCACTCTTCTTAGGATCCAACCTACAATCCTAGATATGCTAAGGTACTTCAGCACAAATAACTGGAGATAAATCCATGACCTTAATTAAGACCTAAATGAATAGAATCAAATATGCTGATATATAAAAGGGAAACACAATAAAAGAATATAAATAGACCAAAATATGCCAACTTTCACATACAAATGTGACAGTATTTCATTCTCCCAGGACACCCTACTACTGAGCTGAAAGTCACATTTAACTGGTTTTTTTAAAAATAATAACCTCCAGCAGAATACACCAGCATGAGATTTCTAGAACTAGCAGACCTAATTCCTTTTAGAACAGTGATTTGCCTCCCATTATATATCTGAAATTGGCAAAGCTTGCCTAGAAAAATTGTGTTATCACTAATTATTATGTTTATATATTATATACATATACATGTATATAATATTGTATTGTATTGCATTGTGGTATTCAGTTGCATTACACATGTGCACGCAATCTGCCAACCATGCTGTAATGGTTTTTAGTCCTCAACAGCTTATGCTAGGCCTATAATAAATTTGTTACCTTTTTAGGTGTCAAAAGGCTATATTTCTACTACCACATTAATCTTTAAACAGGGCCAGGGAAGCTCATAGTGTAGTGATTCTCCCTGCCATGGTCTGGGCTGGGGGCTGGGGGGTAGAATGGTTTACATAGCAGCTCATCCTGTGGCCAGCAGGGAATTGCCTTCTTAGCATTTTGGGCGGGGCCCTATTGCACAAGCAGATATTCCTGTACCAAGATTGCAAAAGGAAGGCCCACCCAGTGATACTGTTGCTGGAATAGAGAGAAAGCACAACATTCTCAGATCTGTCATCCTAGCTATTCTCAGGGATAGCACAATAACAACGAAAACTTCCTGGTGGAAAGTGACAGGTCTGCCATAAGACTGGCAGATTTTGGTGTGGCTACTGCCCATTTTCAGAGCAGGGTTCTAAATGATGGCATCATTCATACATTCCAAATTCACAGAGAATGAATTAATCTGGTGGTGGAAAAGCAGGACAACAAAGTCACCATTGCACATCTCATCAGTATGTTTGGGGGAAGAAATTACCGGTAGTCCACTTTGAATTAATTTCATTAAGACTAAAAAATGTGGAAGTGTGGAAAACTGGATTTAAGATGGTGGGGGGGGGGAATGAAAGTAAAAATGAAAGTAAAAAACCAAAATGACAGATTCATTGGTTTATTGCCTATATATATCCCAAATTTTTCTCTCAGGAGATCAAGGTGATGTATTCCCCCTCCTCAAATAATCCCACAACAACCCTGTTAGACAGTTTAGGCTGGGATTTGGTGACTGGCCCAAAGTCACGTAGTGAGCTTCATGTCCAAGTGGTGACTTGAACCTTGGTCCAACACTCCAGCCACGACTCCACAGAAGCTCTCATCAGTCTCCATCTCTCCCATAGCACAGGGGATGTGTCTGTTGGAGAATGGGAATGGAAAGCAAATATATGTATGTGTATATATATATATATATATATATATATATATATATACACACACACACACACAGCCTGTTGGAGTCTAAGATGTTGACCTTTCAAGCTCTTTATTAGGCAGCAGCCCTTAAAGTATTATGCAAGAGAAAGGCTTGAGAGAGGGCAAGTGCTGATCTCAAGAAAAAGATCTGAGGCCACTGAGTTCCAGGAATAATGTTTTCAATTCAAATAAGTTCTATCCCTGCCTTTTCATCTTGCTTTCCCACTCAGGTTCTGTGCTGGCTCCCACAGCATTAAGACTTCCTTCCTACAACACTACAGTTTATACTAACAATGGCAGTCAATGCAAGTAACAACTTTGCTTCAGGCTCCAAAGGCCTAATCTCTCCAAGACGGTGTGGCCTGGTGCCGGTGGTGCTGAACCAGAAAGAAAACAAGCTAAAATCCTGTCAACCGTTTGAACATGAGCAGGAGTAAGGGAACATCTGGATTTCGGTCACTGTAAATTATAAGAAGGGAAAGAAAACATGACTTTGAAACGTCTCGAGTGCCAGGGAACAAACTGGTCTGCAGTTTGAAATCCCAAAGCATCACAGAATAGTGGAGTATTGCCTGCGTTTGCCAAACAGAAAGAGCCAAAAGTCCATAGTCTGCCAGGAAAGCCAACAAGGCTGTCAGGGTATTATTATTATTATTATTAGATTCTTCATGCATGATGTTACAATGTGTTTTTAAGAATGGTGGATATTCTTAGGCTTTATAAGAAGCTAATCCCAAACAAACCCACACACCAAGGCTTCAGTGCCTATAGCAAACCCAGCATTTGTCCAAGGTGAGAGCAAAATGTTTGCAGAATAAGGCACTGACCCAGCTAAATCTAGGCAAGACAAAACTCATTTTCCACTACATGTTTGGGGCAATTATCTAGAAAAGCTGTCCTGCCATTTTCCAAATTCCTGTCCATTATGCAGTATGCAGAACTGTCAAAACTGGTCAGCAATACACATGTTAATTTATATCCTAGCATAAGTGTGCCTTGTTCCTCATTCAAAATGCAGACCAGCTTGCTATTTACTGAACATGACGCTGGGCTCTTGCTTATCATTCTTTCTGCCCCAGTCTGCATATACACTACACATTTGAAGCACACCCCTTCCCCCAAGGAATCCTGGGAAATGTAGTGTGCTGAGAACTGCCATTCTGTGAGTGGCAAACTACAGTTCCTAGGATTCTCTTGGGGAAGTCATGTGCTTTAAATGCATGGTGTGGATGTGACCTGAGGTCAATGTCTCTGGTCTTGGGAGTAAAAAAGAAGATAAAGAGAGCTATTTCTTATGCAGTTGTAAGTCTATAGAGTTGACCTGAGCAAGAAGAAGAAATAATAATTTCTATATGTTAATGTCCTTTGACCATCCAGAGGCTTCTGTGAATGAAGGGGGGTGGCAGGAGGCTGCCTGTGTCTACCCCGCAATCTTCTCCAGAAGGTATGGGGAATCACAAGACACCTGTTTCATGTCTGGCTCCTGAAATCGTGACTGTGGAAAAACCACGTTAGGCATATAAATTATCCCACAACATAGCCCTGCAGCTATGAATATGAATTTTTCATTATATTAATTGTCCCACTTTCAACATGGAACAGGACACTTTGGATATCTTATGCAACATCTTAATTAAATGTGAAATATTCAGCCTTAATATATATCCCCTCCTAACCTTTCTTAATACTGCAGGGAGCTTCTGCCAACAAACAGGTTCATTTTAGCTAATGTTCAACTTTCTTTTTCAATTCACTTCCCTGACTTTTTTATTTTGACATTTTCAACTCGTATATTAATTCCTGCCTGTGCAGAATACTGAGCCGTTGTAATTACTTGCACTTAAGCCATTTATTGAAACTTTCTTTTGATTTTGTTAGGTGGGGGAGGAGGGAACCACATATCAAACAAGAATATATTTCACATTGATCAGCCAGCCTTTAAACAAGCACCTTGCCAGTAGGAACAGAAACCAGATTTGTTCCTAATGCTGTATTTCAGTCACAAAGACAATCTACCATGTCCATGTCCAAGAGAGCCTAACGTAATTGTTCCAGGCAGCAGAGCTGTGCTGCTGCATGTGACATAGCAGCCTATGCAGGCGGTGGGGGACAGGACGTGGCTGGCTTGCTCTGGTGTGCTAACTGGGAATGGCCTATTCTCCACTCCCCTTTAGTATTGGAAATGACTGGTGCATGTGAGCCTCCATACCTCTATAACACCAATAGGATGCCACACAAGACAATGGGGAAGTATCGTCAAGAGGGTATGAACTGAAACCCAGTTTATCAATTGGGTTTGTTTGAATATGAAATGAAACCCAGAGTATGAATTGGTGAAGCTTAGATATATATTGAACCCCAGACTACTGCCCCTATTGGGAATTAATGTAACATCCAGATCTTGTGCGATTTAACTCACATTTGTATCATGAGTTGCACTAAACGGTGGCTTTAGCTTCAGAGTACCTCATTCTCACTGGTAACCTCTTCCCCTACTAAAAGCCTCTCATTTCTCCTCTGAAAGCTGTTGCTGAGAGCTGGAGGACCTTCTGAAGCAGAATCAGAAGAGAAGTGGGGGGCTGAAGTAGTGAAATTTGGGTGCCCTGAGTGGTGTGAGCAGAAGCACTTTCCTCTAAGGCAAAGCCACCATTAGATATAACTTCATGTCAAACAAATTAAAACTCGCTACAAATCCAAATACGGAGTACAACAAGCAGAAAGAAGGTGAAGACATGAGAGCTGTTTACATATGTTGAATAAAGACAATCAAGATAGAGAAAATGAACCTAATCCCACGGTATGGAGGAACATAGAAGTACCTCAGAGTTTCTGACTAATTTGACTCAAAGGAAAATCCCCCTCCACTCTAACTAAGATATCAGTTACAGCAGCATGGTGCCCATGGACTATGGCTCTCATCAATCAGCATGACCAATGGCTAGAGTGATGAGACTTGTAGTTCATCTGGAAGGCATCACAACGGCTATCACTGAGTTGGAGACCAAATACAGTCTGCTGAACTTCAACAAAATGAATTTATTTTGGGCCTCTAATAAAAGGTTCTAGGGGTATTATGAACTGCTGCAGTTTTATTATGTTATTGTTCGTGAGATAGGTTTTTTCATTTTAGAAATCTGGAATTTTGTTGTAAGTTGTATATTTTTAATGGTGCTTTATGCATTGTTTATGTAATGTGTGTAATCCATTATACAATCTATTTTTTATGAAGCATGGTTCACAAGTTCCTTCCATAAAGAACAACATTAATTTCTACTGTCATATTACTGTAATATCTCTAATACATTATTAGTTCATGCTACTTCTGGAACACAGAGCCAAGCACAAACACAGTAGGTTGAGTCTACATCAGTGATTCTATTGCATACCACTCCAATTTGCAGAGCAATGTTTCTTGGAATTCTCTAGTATTCTGAATAGTTCAAGATGCAGTTCCATTACGGATATCACAAATATAAGAGGTCTGGCGCTTTTTGGCTTATAATAGCAACATCTATCAGTTTAAGTGAAAGACAATGCATTAGTTTCTCTTGAATGGAGTGGTTGAAGATATTGTATAGATTCAAATATTGTAAGCATGGAATGAAACTGCTGAATGCTTCTGGTTTGAACCACTTCAATGTTTCCAGAGACTCTCCTAGGTTTATGAAGACTGTATAAAGGTAAAGGGACTCTGGGGTTGCGGCGCTCATCTCGCTTTACAGGCCGAGGGAGCCGGTGTTTGTCCGCTTCCACAGACAGTTTTTCCGGGTCATGTGGCCAGCATGACTAAGCCGCTTCTGGCGAACCAAAATGCTGTTTACCTTCCCGCCGGAGCGGTACCTATTTATCTACTGGCACTGCGTGCTTCCAAACTGCTAGGTTGACAGGAGCTGGGACCGAGCAATAGGAGCAGGGCCTCGAACAGCCGACCTTTCGATCGGCAAGCCCAAGCAGCACTGTGATTTAAACCACAGAGCCACCCGTGTCCCATACAGACTGTATATCTAAGTATAACTACTGGCTGTTTTTCATTAACGCCTTGCAATACATTGCAGCAACGGCAGAATCCTGGAAGTGGTCATAAGGACACTCAAGTATATTTTCAAAGAGATTTTCAAACAGTACATGTAAGAAGCACAGATGTTTCACCATTATTGCTCTAGCTTCCATTCCCCTACTTTCAAGGTCGCTGGCTCTGCCATTTGCCATGGAGACCAGCAGCAAACTACGTAATTAGACTTACACATGTGAGCTGCTGTCATCTTGACAATCATACTGAAACAAAAACATGATCCAATGGTGCAAGAGAACACAAAACACAAACTGAAAAAGTCAATTTCAAAGTGATAAAATGACAGTCCCTTAGATATTTCAGCATGAGACTATATTTGGTACAATGCCTCGTGCTTTGCTTTTCTCTGAAAGTTGAAACACATGTGTGCATAAATTAATAACCACTTTTTTTTTGCTTACTGGGTGTGGGTGTGTTAAGAAATGACTCCTTGAAACCTAAGGCCAGCTCAACTAGATATTCTAGTTAAACTAGAATATCACACAATAAACTGCCCACAAAACATAGGGACAGTTTATCACTGAAAAACAACATTGAGACTGTTCTAGGCAGGTTCAAGGGAAAGAACCCAACAGGATCAGGGGATAGGATGGTGGAGCCGAGTGTTCAATGTTCTGTCTGTCCAAAGTATACAATTATTTGCATCTGCTTGCAGGTCCCCAGCCACAAAGCAATGCATCCATAATCTCAGGCTAACACAGGTCAATCTAACATAGTCCAGACTCAAACTGTATCATAAGCAAAATACAGGAAATAAAATGTATGCAGAGCAGGTAACACAAGCAGGTGGTCCACAGGTGTAGACTGCATGTTAAGTTGAATATACAACAAGCATATGATCCAGCTGAGTTAGTGCTGCTGTGGGTTGCTAATTATCACCCACCCACCCCATGGAAGTTGGTGCTTTATGTTTTGATTTCATACTTTAAAATATTGATGGCTGTTAATATTTTTTTGTTTTAAAACTTGATTCTAAGTCACACAGAGACTGCCTCTGAGTTAAGTGACAAACAAATGAATTAATGAATATTTAAATACTTGATTGCTCACATCCCTAGCAACATCTCAGGAGCTGATGCCCCCCGAGCGCATGCCTCCAAATTGTCGTATTCCATCTGATGGTCATGCTCAGTCGTTTGTTTCCAAGATTTCTGTTTTTTTTTTTAATAAGATTTTTATTATTTTCCAATAAAACAAGAGAAACACATAACATAACATAAACACCAACATTAACACAATAAAAAACACATTACATAAATACAATCAACAAAGAAAACAATTAAAACAAAACCAAAACCAATACATACCTAAACTGGAACACCAATCTTTCTCTTACTACTTAACAAAATCTAGTTTCTGATCTTCTAAAGGGACCTCCCCCGCTTTCCCTCCTCTGCCTTCAATACTAATATACTTTGGTAACATCCATTTTTAACATTACAATTCATTATCCAACCTTTTATAATATCATAAAAACTTAACATCTTATAGTATCATGAAATAGTTCTTAAATCAATCTTATACTTCTTTTCACTTAAGCTGCTGCTATTAATCAGTTACATATCTCTTCACTAATTCAAAATTCCCAAAATCGTAACATCAAAATCTTAAAACTTAACATCAAAATCCTAAAATCTTAACACACTATCTTCAGGGTACCATAAATCCATCCTAATTCAATTTTTATCATTTTCACCCTATTCCCCTTCTCACCATTTTTCTGCTCTCTCCCATGCCCCCCCACCATTCATCTTTACATTTCCCTCTGTTGTCCTTGTTCAGTATCATCTTAAAATTTATAAATCTCCTCCTTGGGCGCCTCAAGAGGCACCATCCCAGCAACTCCATTTCGCAATTTTGGTTTCCTTCCACTTGTGTCTTCAAAAATCTTCTCAGCTTCATCTCTGGACTCCCACTCCAGAGACTGAATCTCGTAGCTCCAATCAAAACATCAGCCCTGTGTTTCTCACTACACCAGGGCCGTCCATTTACCTGGGGTTGCTGAATCAATTCGTCCCATTTCTCCAGCAGCTCCCCCAGTTCCCTGAAGAAGTCTGCTTCCAAATTATCAAAATTTTCCCAGATCTGGCTGGTCTCTCCTGCTCCACAACAAATTTCTTTGAAATTACGACCTAACCAGTCCATTTTCCGATTCACAAACTCCAATTGCAGAAGGATTGTTCTTTGTTCCTGGGTAATACCCGGATCTAGAATCAGTTTAAAAGCGAAAGCAAGCATGGTTGGAGAAAACAAAGGGTGTCAAATGTCAGTAATTTTCCATCCTGCGTATTAGTTTTCCAGCGCCATTTTCCCTGAGACAGGGTGCCAAAATTAATTCCAAAAGCCACAGAAGGGCTTCCGGTTTGGTGCCGGATAATGGCGGAGCGGAGCTGAGTCAGTTCCAGTCCCCGGGGGGTTTTAGGGGTCTCCTTGTCTGCGCCAAGGGCCCCTTAAAGCCACGGGAAGAGCGTCCCGTGGACCGCGGCCTCGTGGGTCCCAGACGTGCCGTCTCTGCTCTTGATTGACCCTCGTAAGGGGGGAAAATCAAGCGAGCGGAGCTACCGACACGGGACTGGAGAGGCGGATGCACCCCCCCGGGAGATCAAAGCAGCAATTCTGCCAGACCTGAGCACCAAGCTTTTCCTGCTAACTTCAAAGAAAAAAGAAGAACCCCGGCTGCTGTAAGTGTGGGACTAATTGGATTTACATTTGAATAATTGACAACCGGGAGGGATGTTAAAAGGAAGCCCGTCCCTCTCCTTTGTTGTGCAGAGGAGGTAATTAAGCTCCAAGCGGCTGCAGCTGCATTACTAGACATAATGTTGCTACGAAGCACTTTGACAGAGAAGATGGATTAAATCCCAATTTGAGGGATTGAAGATTTTGGAAATATTGTTTCCAAGATTTCTGAATGTGACACATGAATGCCTCAGAAATGCCTTCTCTTGGGAACTGTGTCATCTGAAATGTAAGCAAACTGATATTGCCTTATTTAAGTTGGACCTGATTGCTTCTAAATGGCTGCCTCTAGTGCAGGAGACCCTTCAGTCAGACTATTGGTCCGTCTAGCTCAGTATTGTCTACAATGAATGGTAGTGGCTCTCCAATGTTTCAATGCCCAACCCACCCTTTTCTCCCTGTCCCAACTCCGGGAGTCACTCTAGCTTCCCACTTCCTCTGCAAGACTTGCTCCAGAGGGCTGGGTGGGAAAGCAAAAGTTGCTCAGAAGCTAGGGGAATGACTGCTCCCCACATCAAATGGGGGGGTGACTTTTGCGTGGCTGCACGCAGCCCCCCTCTGATCCCAGTGCGGCTCCTGGGGTCCCCGCCTACCTCAGCCAATCGCCCAATCCCGCCTGGGGAGGTGTTTCCAGGGGATTGGCCCGGTAAGGGGAGGGACCGCCCTGCCCACACAACAGAAGGTGAATCTTACCTACAAAGCGGCAGTCGGCTCCAGAGCTTCTCCCACCCTCCCCTCCCTCAGTTAAGTCTTCTTTTGCAGGTTAACCTCTTCTCCACAGGTATGCAGGCGCTGCTACGTCAGGGTCGCTGTTGAAGGGCCGGAAAGGAATTTTCCTGCATTGGCAGCTTTTGCCTTTCCCGTAGCAAAACGTCACAACTTTGGCAGTTTCAGGCCTTGGGCGGAATCCATCTTCCTAAAGGGGGGGGGGGCGTAAAGCATGTGACCCATGCCCCTCTTGCGGCGGTGATACCAGGGTTCCCCGTTAAAGGGGTCTTGGGGGGAGGCATTGGCCATACGCCGAACGGTTGTCATTGCTCTCCCCTCCAATGGCAGTGAAACGGGGGGGGGGGCTCTCTGCTTGAACATATGTTCTCCAGAGCCAGCCCCATTACCACACATTCTGGATAACCGTGAAGTCTCCCAGATCCCTGGCTGGGGACTGGGAAGGATAAACGCCCAACGCCTGAGCCAAGGTCTCCCTACATCTGAAACTTAATAAAGTTGTGGCCAATTTTAATCCCATAGCACGTTGTCTTGATTCATTATTGCGCCTGGGGTTGGGGGGACTGTCCACGCAAAACCATGGATGTGATCATCTCAGAAGTGGGCTGAGAATTCCTGCAGGCCAAATGACCGCTTGTGAAATCTTATGTGATAATTAGGCAGAACTAGTCTTTCTGTCTCTCGCTGAAATAATGAACTTCAAATTTTGATACTATGGCAACAAGAGGGTTTTCATTAAACCCATTTCGGCTTCACACATTGCAAATGGAAAAGTGATCCTAGACAACTCGAGCACCAAACAATGCTTCTTTCTGCTGCTTCCCGCACATTCAGAACCGGTTTTGAACACATGTTCAGAAATTATTCATTTTAAGTTTCAGTAACCATCTCTGGTAAGCAGCAAAAATGAGATTTGCTGGTTCTGGATTTTGGGTTGCTAGGCTAAGATAGTCATCCCAATGTGCACTTAACTGAATGGGACATCCATCTCAATATTTTGCTGAAGCTAAGCAGGTTTGGGTCTGATCAGTGCCTGGATGGATGAACACCTGGGAACCACATAATATGCCACCTTGGGTTCCATGAGGGATAATATATATATATATGAAAAGAAATTAAATTAAATAGACTGATAGATTTATGCAGAGATCTTCAAACCTCTAAACTCTGAATGTCCCTTTCCTCAGAGAGGATGCTGGCAACATAAAAGAGAGAGCAAAAGGGGTTTCCATTCCTCATGTGCAGTCAGCACAATGGCTTTCCTGTATCACTGAATTCTGTATTCCAAACAAATATTCAACTATTCTATCATTACATATGAATGTTACTTCCGCACTAGAACCCTTTAGCGCTGTGAGGCATTCCTTTTCTGCAATTACCTGGAAATGAAATTTAAACTGAGGTTCCGTGCAGTACCATAACGAAGTGATAAAGCTTTCTGACCCTAGTTCAATGGCATTGGCCCTTCTCTCCTTCCATCAGGGTAAGTGTACATTGAGGGCTGGGTGACAAATGCAGTATGAGCAATAACAGGGCCATCTGCATTATTCCAAATGCCATTTCAACAGTTCTGAGCAGGCTGAGCGCTATGCCAATTACACAGTGTTGTATCAGCACAGCAGGGATTGTATATATCAACAAAGTAAGTGGATAATATCGCAGCAAATATTTAAGATTGGGGAATTACCATAATTGCAGTCATTACAATTGTAGAGAGCTAAATGAAAATCCTTTTAAAAAATAGGACTGAAAACGAAAGAGGCAAAAAGAAAAGTGTTATTGATGGACCTAAACTTAGTACTGGACATGCAAGTTGCATAAATGTCAGATGCATTAAAAACTATGTGAAACTGACCCTGTTTTGTTTCTTTTGGAAAACTGTTGGCACACATTGCCCCCGCCCCCTTTCAGCTCATGTGCAAGATAAACTTGTGGGATTGTTGCTCTTGGAGACTGCTAAAGAAGGACATGTGTTAAACATTGTGATCATTGGCAGTGCAAGTTAGTGATAAAGCAGCTTCAAAATGAATGTGTCGTTCAGTCAAGACAGCTCTAGAAAATCTAGATATTCACCACATCTTACCCAAATGTTTAGTGTGACTCCAAGCTGCAAAATTTGGGTGGGATATCTATTTCTACATCTACTATATCTAGATCTGTTCTGGGTTTTCTCTGGGCCACAGTTGTGAAAAACAGAATCCTCTTTGGAATGTTCTTCTGTCCTTATTGTTGGGTCAAATAAAGCACAAAGCTTTGTTGGGGGGTGGGGGTGAGAAAGGAGGTAAAATATGGTTCTACTTAGGTTCAGATGAACCACCAGAATAAATTTGCTCTGAAACAAAATTGATTATTTTCTTGTGACAAGGTCAAAACTCCATGCAACTCAGAAGATCAGTGACTGGATAACTTGGCATCATTTTTCTGTTCTTAAAAGCAGCAGTTCCAGGAGAGATTTGGATCAGGACTACAAGGCAGGAAGACTGGACATTTAAGCACTCCCTCCCTTGCCAATTCTCCAATGCAAATCTTGTCGCTAAAGCATCTCTTTGCCATGTATTAGAAAGCACACAGGAGCAATGTAAGTGCCTGGATGTTTTCTCCTGCACTGGGAAAGAACAGAAACTCTGCATTAGAGTTAGAAAGCAGTGGCCAGGAGAGGGCCCTGGCTCAGTAGGTCATAAGCACACCAACTATAAATGACATAGCCAACCTAGTAAGAAAGTACAAGTCTCTTTTTTCTAATAAATAATTAGTATGCTTTTGAAACCTGGCAGAGGCTGGCCAAACTTAAATCTGAACCTGGACAAGGTTCATGTTTCAGAAGTTACTGGCTTAACCTTGAACCTGAAGTGCAACAAGCAGAAGGTATTATTCTGTTGACCAAAGGTAGAAAGCCAGGAACGTATATCAGGTATGGCATATTCAGAAGCTTCACACTGCCTGCTAATGCAGAGGTTGATGTTGAATTCTGAGGCTTAAGCACATACAATCATTAGAAGCCTTCTAAGTTGGATCATCATGTGAGAATGAGCTATTGCCAATTGAGGTTTTGAAGAACTTGACATAAATAAGTTCGGTTGGGGGATTAATGGATACATAAGAGTTTCCTAATGCAACAGTAGACTGTAACATGATGTCTGCTGACCATGCTGCTTTCTATGTTCAAGAAATGAGAATTTGAAGCCCTCTAGGACTAAATTGTGGAACTGACCGGCCATCCAGTGCCATAAATTCCTGAAAGCAATACCAGTTTGTATCCAACTCAAGTTGTTCTATTATCATAAGAACTTCTGTCTGCAAAATGGGACTTCCTCTCTCTTGTGTCCCCCAAATCTACTCTATAGAGCTGCGGGAAACTTCAGAACAGATTTGGGGTGGGTGGGTTTGCACAGGAAGAGGAAGTCCTGTTGGAAAGGTCTAAACCCTTGTGCTAACAGGACAGCTTTAGTAGATATAACCGTCCAAACTCCATGACTGCAGGAGAGCTTTCAAGGCCTTTTAGTCTCTATTCGAAGTATCATGGCTTGCTTTTGGGTCTCCCCACATTTCCATTCCTTGCAGAGTGGAAAGACTCAAGAGCAGAGCCAGATTAAACTTTGCTAAGCCTGCAATTTCCTAGCTAAGCAACAAAGCTTACTGGGTAATTTCAGGCCACTCACTCTCTTTTATCTTCCTCATAGGCTTGTTATTAGGAAGCAGGAGTAGGCGGGAAATCTGTGTGTGTTTACGTTTTCACCCTAATATTTCAACTTCCTTCACCTACGTCAGAAATACCCAAATCATCTCCCCACAGATTTTACAGGAGGGGGACAGAAGCAGCAATTTGTTGGATCCATACCCTTTCTCAGATATGGAGAGAAAAGACTTTGAATGCAGATTTGTTTGGATGAATCTAAGTGTCTTTGACTCCAACGCTACAGTGTTTCTGATATGTTGAAACTGCATTGAGGCTGTATGTGTCACAAATCATTACTAACTGTAATGGATAATACTCCTTCTAAGAAGGATCAAATATCTTCTGATCTGCCATGGTGCAAGTGCATGAAGACTGAAGGGGAACTTATAAGATCTTTGAATTCGTGAAGTTTGCTACAACCAAAGTCATGGAAAAAATGGGGGTGGGTGGGGTGGGGAAGATGTTTGAAGAAATGAGTGTAGTGCATTAATTACAATTTGAACACATTTTTAAATTTTAGATAACTTCATAATGTTGATGTTGCTGAGATATTTGCAGCATGCCATACTACTTAAGTCTGTTCCCTCATATTAAGCCGCAGGCCTTTCATACTCTTACCCCAGGCCTGCACAACTACAAAATCCCACCTTCCATCCTTCCTTTGGATTCAGCTCTAGCACTGTGACACATTTTGTGTAGTTCATCAGCAGTGGCCCCCCACTGAACAAAAGCTGGAAGCTCTTAATTAATGGTTCCAAGAAACCAAAGGGATGCTCAGAGCCTCAGGATTTCAATAATTATTATTGACTGCATGTCACTGGCAGCAGCCTATCAGACCCTCCAAGTGTTCCAGGGACACCCTTAATTTACAGAAGCCGTCCCAGTTTCTGATTTGACCCTGGAATGTCCCGTTTTTCCTTTGGGTGTCCCTATTTTCAGTGGAGAAATGTTGGAGGGTATGGCCTATGCATTGCTGCCCCTGCTCCATATCCCTCACTGACACTTCATATCTATTCCACAACATCTATAAAATCTTTTTGTAATATGTTTTTAAAGCAAGGCAACTTTGGGTTGACCTTTTAACACAGTTCCAGCACATATCTAGGCCTCATTCCATGTTACCTTGGCTGACCTTTGCTGTAGCTGCATATTCTTTCACTTCCTCTCACAGGCACAAAAATAAAAGTTTTTATTTTTGTTCTGATTACTGCTTCTTATCTACTGGCCTGTCAAAAGTCACCCAGTTTCAGCAGGAGGCTGCAGATTGCACTGTAATACAATGAGAGTCATTGGCTATTGTTTTTAATCTACTGCTTTTACTTGAACCATTTATTTGAACAATTCTGAAAATAATGATGAGAATTATTCCTAGTTTGGGGGAAAGTGGGGGTTTATTATTTGTAATCCAGTTGTTAATTGAGCCTCTGATTTGCATGATTTAAGTTGGGTAGAGACATCACCCCACCCTCCACTATACAAAATAATTGAAATTAAAGATAATGGGTTTAGGCAATCAAAGTGCTCCTTATGAGGGCTGAACTGCCATCGGACTACAGTGCCTGCAAACTTAATGAAAAACCTATGTTCTAAGTCAACATAGGTACACAATTAATTAATGATGGAGTAAAGAATTCCAAGATTTTGTCCTTGAAGATGGAAAAGGTAGTTGCAGTCAAAGAGGGCAAAGGAAGCCAATACCTTCTCCTAGCAGTTCAATTCTCCTTTATATTACATTACAGCTTTACATTAACTCTCCCGTGCTGTCTCTTGGAAATAACCTTTTTATGTATCAGCAGGAGACATCAACATACAGGACTGCCATCAGCGGCTTAGGTTGTCTTCCCCATAAATTGTAATTACTTTCTTGGTCTCACTAATGAACCAAAATCTGTAACCTATATTCAAGCTATCAAAGCACATAACATATTAATATTCATAGATAGTATATCTCCCACCTCCCCACCATATATAGCACAGTCTTAGTAATTAAACACCAAGCAATTAGAGTGCATTTCTAAACATTTTTTTTCATTTCTTAATCAGGTGTGAATTTGATAGAATTCCAAATTCATTCATTCCGAATTTTATAGCAAACTGTCAATTCAATGGCACCACAGTCCAACACAGATTCAAGAGGCTTGACAGCCGATATCAAATGAGCTTCATCACAACTGAATTTACAAAGGTTTGTGGCATAGCATTATGGTGTGAAGCACAGGCTCCTTTAGCCTTGAAGGCAGCCCTGTTTAAGGAAGTTTTTAATGTCTGACATTTTATTATTTTTTATATTTTGCTGGAAGCTGCCCAAAGTGGCTGGGGAAACCCAGACTGATGGGCAGGGCATAAACATCATCATCATCACCATCATCATCATCATCCAGAATTTTAATGAATTCTGCTCATGAGATGAAGGAAGGAAGGAAGGAAGGAAGGAAGGAAGGTGATTTTCACCAATTTTCACCAAGGAAAAAAGGCCTTCTGTTTGGGGAAGGGATGCTCTGCATCCAATATTTTGATTTCTATTTGAAGTTAAACTTGACGAAGCTAACAGACCAAGTGTCATGCAGGTGCTTAATTTCACTGAAGAATCAAAGACGAAATAAATCAAGTCAACCATTATCTACTAGTTCGTTCATATCTTTATGCTACAAAGGCTACTTTAAGGCTAATTTTTGCATTCCTGTGTTTGTAAGACAGGGAAGGGGAAAGCCCATATTGGCCAATGAGGTGAAATGGTTAGACCTTTGGACTATATCCAGGGAGAACAGGGTTCGAACACCACTCAGCTGTGAAGCTCACTGGGTGACCGTGGGCCAGTCATAGTCTCCCAGCTTAGCCTACCTCACAGGGTTGTGGCAAGGATAAAATGGGGAGGGGATAGCCACATACACCCCTTTGAGCTCCTTGGAGAAAAAGGTGGCATATAAATGTAATAATAATAGTTAAACAAACAAATTTAATCAAAATTCATATATTCAGCTTTTCCTTATATAAAAAACAAGATTGCTGCTGCGTGTTTTAAAGAGTTATACATGACTCTTTTTCATCTTCTGATTCTGACATTGTTCCTCCAACTGATGACCCTTCAAGGAGGTCACTCCCATGATTCCATTAACTTTACCAGAGCCATATGTGATCTGTCAATGGAGGGCTGTGACCACAGCACTCTGGTGATATGTACTGGATCTAATTTGCTCTAATTTACTCACAAACTCTCTTACTCATCAATGGTTGCTGAACATCCATTATCTTCCTTTGGCAGAGGGAACAAGTGGGATTCTATATGTGATAAACTATGAAGAACAGGCTTACACAACGCACTACTCAAGTCACGTCACCCATTTTCCACTGGGATGGAATGGGGGGGGGGGGATTGACATGGAAACTTCCAAACCAATGTACATCCAAATATGTTTCTGACTGTGTCTCTTTTTGATTGGAAACTGTAAATAAGAGTTTATTTCAAATTGGTGGAGTTCAGTTTCCTGGAACTGCATCACAATGATGACCACCTCAGGATTACTGAGCGGATACAGCAATCAAGCAATCTTGCCATCCCAGTGGAAAAATGTAGAGACATCTCTTTCCCTCTGCCAACCGGCAGCTGCTGAATTATTGACCATTACATAACCACAGGAAAGGAAGGCTTATTAAAGACAGGCCAAACTCCTGTTTGCCCACAAACTGCCATTAAAAAACTACTTGGTATCTTTGCTGAATCTAGTTATGCAAAGCCAAGTCATTAGTTCAAGGTGAAGGGCGCTGAATAGACTTTTCAGTGCAACAGGGAGATGCATTTAAATGTATCCTCCAGAATACTGTTCATACATATTTATTTTCATATAATATTACTGTTTTCCATAAGTTTCTCAGTAAAACAACAAAATGCGAAATAATGCTTGAGACTTTTTATTATTTTGCTACGACACAGAGGTCAATTTTAAGCTCTAGGATTTTGCAACCCAGCCAATTCAGTTCTTACACAGGAAATCTTACGCCCATCTGCACTATGCATTTAAAGCAGTATTATACCTCTGTGAACATTCATGGCTTCCCCCAAAGAATTCTGGAAATTGTAGTTTGCAAAGGGTACTAAGAGTTTTTAAGAGAGCCCCTATTTCCCCCCACAGGGCCACAACTCTCAGAGTGGTTTAACAATTAATCCCTCTTCCCAAGGAATTCTGGGAATTGTAGCTCTGCAAGGGGGAGCAGGGGTCTCCAAATGACTCTCAACACTGTTAACAAACTACATTTCCCAGGATTCTTTGGAGAAAGCCATGGCAGTTTAAAGTGGTATAGTACTGCTTTAAAAGTATGGAACTGACAGGTACTTAGAGCAGCTCCAGAGATTACTGTATATTAAAGGTTAAAAGAGGGATGAAATTATTTTCAGTTTCTGTATTTATGGTTCTTCAGTCATACTGGACTAGCATCTGTCATATTAGGTGTCTGAGATCCCTTTTTAATGTTAGAGAAGAAAAATAAGCAGTATTTCCATCTTTAATCAGATAGGAATTATTGCAGATTTAAAATATATTAAAACAAGGAGCACACCTGTTGCTTTCCTAGCAAAAAGACCAACTTCCTCTCTCTCACACAGGTTTTCTGCTACTTGTTTGTTTATTTACCGTAAGTATTGAAACATGATTGTATGAAGTGTAGAAATTGTATGAAGGATATCAGTAAGTCTAGGAATTTGTAGCAGAAATCATATTTTATATGATGTCAAGATAGTACATTACAGTTTCTAAAAGTAGCATTTCCATGGTGCATTGGCTCCTCTCATTAACTTTATAAACATAGAGGAAATTTCCAACGTAGCTAGTTCTTACAGGGGAGGGGAGGGAGAGTAGAGGAGATTGAAGGAAACAAACATTAAGAAATGCTTTCCATCCAATGTTTATTTGCTTTAATTGGATGTTCTGCTATTTTGCAATTGTTTTTATTCACAGTCTTCATGGACAGTTAACTGTGAGTAAATATAGCCTATCTATCTCAAACAAGAACTCAGCTGAAGTTTTATTCAGTTCAGATTGTAACTATCTCCACTAACTCAAGAATAAGTCCCATTGACCTCCATGGGACTTCTTTCTTTCCAGCACAAAACATCAGTTGTGCAGTGCATTACATTATTAGAAGCATAACTTACCTTACAAGCTGATGCTTTGTTAAAAAAAACACACACCCAGAAAACCCTGCCAAGCAGTAAGATAAAGTGTGGCGCATTGTAAATAAATAAATACTTGCCAAAAGCCAGTTGGCACTGTTCACCCATGAATAGCTGAACCGGCTCACAGTGATGCTCCATAACACGGACAACCATCAAAAGCAAGTGCCCCTCCATTCATAGCTAAGGATTCATCTAGCTCAACACTTCTCACACTATCTGATGTGGTGGACCAGTTCCCCACCCTGCTGCACTGTGCCAGGGACCAGTACCATATTTGCTCCTGAAGCACCCCAGCCAACCAAGGCTGTGGTGGGATTGCCATAAATTGTCAGCTTGTGGCTTGGAAAATAGCAGGGGTCTCTGTACCACCACTTTGGGTAGCACTGATCTAACTGATGATTAGATTAAAATTCTTGCACCTAAAGCTTTAGACCATTTAAATGGGGATTTTTTAAAAACTGAAAGCTAAAAGTTCAGACTTTGTGCCATTGGCTGGAGCAGGGGCTGCCCAATTTCTCCCCTGCTCTTTGCCCTGGCCATTGAGCCACTGGCATTGGCTCTTAAGCAAAATAACTGCATTCAGGGCATCACTATTAATAATAAACACCACTTGAGAAATCTGTTCACCAACGATGCAGTGCTTCCCACCCAGACACAGGTTGGATCTCAAGGTTTGCAGTAAATTACAGCAAATCGGAACGTCTCTGTATACATAAAGGTAAAGGGACCCCTGACCATTAGGTCCAGTCGTGTCTGACTCTGGGATTGTGGCACTCATATTGCGTTACTGGCCGAGGGAGCCGGCATACAGCTTCTGGGTCATGTGGACAGCATGACAAAGCCGCTTCTGGTGAACCAGAGCAGAGCACGGAAATGCCGTTTACCTTCCTGCCGGAGCGGTACCTATTTATCTACTTGCACTTTGACGTGCTTTCAAACTGCTAGGTGGGCAGGAGCAATACAATTCAGGCTTAAAATCTGTACCTCCCCCCCTTTTTTCTACTTGGGCATTTAAAATCTAAATTATAAACCCTCAAATTTGGAATTCAAATAGCAAAGTTGGAAAAAATCTGGCCGGGTTGGGTAGAGGCACACAAATTAATGCCACTTTCCAAACCCACTCCTCCTTTTTCAAGCTATCTCTCTTAATATTCAAGGGTTTACTCTTAAGATGTAGCAAAAGCTATTACAGTGGTACCTCAGGTGAAGTACTTAATTCGTTCCGGAGGTCCGTTCTTAACCTGAAGCATAACCTGAAGCACCACTTTAGCTAATGGGACTTCCTGCTGCTGCTGCGCCGCCAGAGCACGATTTCTGTTCTTAAGCGGAGTTCTTAACCTGAAGCATACTTAACCTGAAGTGTACTTAACCCGAGGTACCACTGTACTGAATTTTATCCACCAGGGGAAGCATCCAAAGCTTAGAAATCCAGTCTTGTTTGCCCTGACCAGACAAGGGAGTTTGGCCATTCCTCATCTTCAGCAATACCATGATGCCTCACATCTTTAAAATGTATTAATGATTCAGGGACATACACAGATTTTCTGGCTGTCTATGGAATCTGTAGTGGAATGGGGGAAGTTAAAAGCTCTGCCCTTTAAACTGCTATTGGGCTTTTCCTTACAAATAATCACTTATCCATTTTTACTTCACAATCTCCAGATTTGGAAAAAAAATGGTTTAAGCTTCCTCTGTACCTCCTATTTTCCCCATGACTCCCATTATTCAATATCCTTCACTTTGAGTCCAGATAGTGAATTTATGCACTATTAAAAGACTTTTATAGAAGATCAGTACCTTTAACGGGAGTAGCAATTTGTACTAAATTGACTGATGCCTCGTGTAATTGGATACCATGTTCTTCATCTAATAACCTAGCCTGAAGTGAAATAGCAAGCCAATGTGCCCCTAACTTCATTTGAATCACTGATTTACAACCAAGGAATATTAGATAAAGGCCTCATTTCTAAGATCTATACAATTTGAATTCTGAAACCTTCAGTACTAGGCTGAAAAAATGTTGGAAGGAAGATCTCAGGACACCTATGGCTGATGAAGAGTAGCAGGCAGCATAGGATGGATTGCCTCTTAAGTCAGTCTTGGCCTGGGTTAAAGAAGACACCATGGAACTTGCCCATCATTGACATATGTATCCACAACAACTTAGTGGATTTTTTTTAAAAATAGGGAACATCAAATGCTGGGAGAAAGCAAATCTTTTTATCACATGCAGTGACTATGTCCCAGGATTGTGGCATTCTGGGGGGAAGTGTTTAAGGAAATTGAACAAATCACTAGATGATATATTTAAGCTGGCCACAAGCTTGTTCTCCTCTTGATCTTTGATTCTGAAACTGAAACACTTGTTTTTCAAAGGCCCTGTAATATACTTCATTGAACAGGGACCTGATGATGAAATGGAATGCTCAAATCTGGAATTTGGCCCTAATGGAAAACCTGACTCATGAGCTCCATGCGAGAAAAAATGAATACCCAACTGACAACTTCAACACAATTTGGTCAACTTTTACTGTATATGCTACAGCAAAGGAGAATGGCTTTCATCCACCAGGATGCATGGACAAATGTGGAAAAGCAATTTGGGATAAATCATGTAAAGTTTGTAATATTGATCAGCAACTCAGGGGGAGGGATTGTTTTTTCTTCTTCTTTCTGGTCAACTCAGATTTTGTATCTATAAAAGCAAGAAAACCATTTAAATAAGAAAACAAAATTCCTGCACCTGGTAGAATGGCAAACCATTCCTCAAGCATTCTCTTGGGTTGGGATCAGATGCAGAAGTCTGACCCTACAACTAAGACTTTAATATTTTAATTTGTTAAGATGCACCTTAACCATAGCAAGACACACACACACACACACACACACACAATGCCACTAGAAGGATGGAAAATTTGATGGTGCAATATTTCAGTCATTGAAACAGGTAAGAACACAGCTTAAATCCCCCTCACTCATCAGGATCAATCTTGAACATTGCTTCACAAATGCCAACATTAGGCAGTTCAAAGTTTTTCCTCAGATTAGATGGCTTACCATCAAGCACACACAGCTAATGAAATCACTGTGTATTACAACTGGCCTAGCTGATTTTTATTTAAAGCAACAGGAGATCGATCATATCGTGAAAGAAAACCAAGATTTAGTCCAGCTTCTTTCCGAGCGGTTCTTATGAATAATTATAGCTATGTTAAGTGGGCATTTTGGCCTGTTTTCCATCTTGGAAAGAAAGTAAGACAGCTTAATTATCATTGGATCAGAAATCCCACGGATGGAGGCAATACAATACAAATCATGCTTTCAATTAACTTTACGTACAGCTAAGACATCAAAGAGTTCAGCCAAAATATGTTGGGCAAAGTTAGGGCTGGCAGACCTTTCAAGTAATGGCTTCAATGCTGCCCTCTGTGTGAATAGAGGGGAAGCTCTCTGATGCCACCAGTTTACCTTGTCCTCCACTGCTTGAGATCGGTGACTTCACAGGTTTTTAATGGTAGAGCAACCCCCTCCAAGTAGATTATCCAGCAGCCTGCCTTTTCGGAGCTCTGTTCCTGCTCTACTTTAGAGCTGCCTGGGGAAGGAGCCAGACATTGTATATGCTAACATGAGGTCATCTGGGAGATTAAAGCTGAGGTTAAATTGAGTGGAGGGGCCTCAATTTAAATTGCAGCTGTGGAGTTTTAAGACATGTGGCACAGCAGCAGTGTAGTAGGTAGAGAAGCAACCTAGTGAGAATGAAGGAAGGTGATTCTCAAACCCTAGGAGAAGTCTCGCCACAACCAGCCGGCCACTTGCACAGGACGCAGGATTGTAGTCAGTGTAAACTGAGCTGGAGAAAGGTGTGCAAGTAATGGGGGCTGTTCAACCACTGGGTGGATCAGGCTGATAGCACTCAGCTGTGGACACTTTTGCTCTCTCTTCCCTGTGAAAAAGGTGAGGGGAGACTCAGGAAGTAAGTGGCCAGGACAAAGGAAATTTCAAGGGCTAAGCGATGATGAGCAAAGGGGTCAAGAGGGTTGCAAGGACTATAGTAGATCATGACATATCTGTTGTACATTTTAAGAATTGTACAGAGGAATTCAGACATGGGGACTTCCATGCCCGCCAAGTGTCCTGGATAAAAATGAGACACCCTGTTTCTTCACGTGAGATTATGGCAGTCTTTTTGAGTGCCACGATCTCACACTTCCTCACCCTGAAAAAAAAAACTTTTGGGGGGACAAGAGTGTAGTGTGGGTCACATGACTTGCCCAGAAATTTATCTGAAAAAATTGGAACGGTATGGACTTCTATGACCTGGTAATCCTGAGGGGGTTAATAATTTCATGTGCTGATTTGAATGAAACCACTGTGGCTAAAGGCTACAGACATCTAGTACAGAGTAATGCTCTCATCCATCTTCAAACCTGTATGCATAGGCTCTTACACTTCCAGGTGACCGGTCCATAAAGTTTGTGGTCACCACACATTGTAACACTGGTTTTTAATAGAATGGCAGTAAATTGTGTGTCTCTTGCAACTCGCATTGCACACCTCTATATATGCTTTAAAGGAAAAACAAAGAGAAACCATTTATTAATATAAATAGCAACAATGCCACCAAATAATAAGTAAAAAAATAAAAATAAACACCACAACCTATCCTTGGCGGGGGGAGCATGTCTGGACACTCTAGACAATTGTTATAGTACCCTTCTCACCAGAGGTGAATTTAGGAGAGCACAACCAGTTCGGTCGCAATGGCCACGGAGCCTTGGGGATGCTACAGGGGGCGCCACAAGTATGGTGTAGAAGGTGAGAGGCACGGGTGCCAAATTTTGGCATTATACAGGGTGCCACTGAAATTTTGAGACCCCAAGGTCTGCCACTGCTTCTTACCATCAAGTATGAGAGAGACGTCGGGGCTGAGTAAGAATAAAAGAAAATGGGGAAAAGTAACAACGGCAAGCCAACAGGATATAAATATGCTCACATCTCTGCAAAAGCAGCTCTCTCTGAATGCAGAAATGACATCTCTCCCTCCCTCCCTCCCTCCCTCCCTCCCTATATTCTCCTGCATAGCATATCCTATAAGAACGGGTCCTGTGTTCCCAGCATATGTAATGATATTGGACCAAAGCATCCATTTGCAGCCTAGCATCTCAGTTCTCTCAGGTCAAAGCCCTTGCTAGTTTCCAGATGAGTTCATAAGGCAGGATATATCTTACTGAAGGAAAACAGGTGGTGCAAGGGTTGTTTTGGAATGAGGGAACTTTTCTTCATCTTGCTCTCCTGCACCTCCCCACACCCTAGAACCATTGTTCCTCCATGTGCTGAAAGGAGGAGAAATGTAAATGGATATTCGTAAGTGCCGTTCACTCCTAGATTTTTCACTATGTCATACTGTTGAGTTGAATTTTCTGTTAATTTATGTTCCCATCCGTTCCTGCTGACATTCATGATTTAACTGGCTAGAATTTTGCTGAACTGCTGAGCCATCCATTTAAAGCAATAGACTGGATACATTAGCCTGGCATCATTTACTATGTCGTAGTTAGCATATAGCATAGCACCATGATTTATATTTGGCTTTTCAGGAGAAGAACATTTGCTCCATTTCTCCTCCCCCAGAAGAAAAAGAAAAAGAAGAAGAAGAAGAAAGAAGAGAAAAGGGCAGATTTATGCTGCCATATAAACCTGGGGTAATTCCTTTGAAGCAGATGACACTTTACTGCATTTCTGAATTGTCAATATTTCAGTTTTACCAGAAATTTCCTCATAAAGGCCATTAATTAGGATTGATTGGTTCAAGTCGTGGGACTTTCTGCCTTTAAACAGTGTTATACCTGTATGTCAGTTCTCTTGTAATATATTGTTTATCTGCTTTAAATATAGAAAATGTGGCCACTGACCAGACAAAACATAATGGAAAGAAATCCAAAACTTACAAAGCACACAAATTTTCTAAAAAGCATCTGGATAACACCCACAGTCTTGACAGAATTACTCACATTTAAACGTTGCTTTGCCCTGATTTTACAAGTATAACACACACAGTGATTTAACTAGGATGTTTTAATCACCAATACATAGCCGAGAATACTGTAACTAACTGAATAAAAACCATTCTAGCAAAGAATTTTAGAAAACACCAAAAGCACTTCACTGAGTGGATATCGTTCAGGGACAAAGATTTATTCAGTTGAAAACTGAGTAGCCAAACGGTCTCTTTATTTAATAAATTAATAAATTGAAGGCGCAGAAGTTGCTTGATTACTCTAGTATTACTTAATTTCCCTAATAAATGGCAAACAAAAGTGATACAATTTAAACTTTAAAGTACAGATAACTTTGACAAAAATGAACATTTACAATGGCTACAAAAGTAATGGGTGACAAACTACCCTCACACAGACCGGCAGCAGTCACAACAAAAAGGTAAAATTTCTAGATATCTTAAATAACTGTGCTATAGAACAGCTGGTCATGGATGTAACCAGAGGGGTGGCAACCCTGGACTTGACCTTGAATGGTGCTCATGACCTGCTGTGATGTGTAAGTGACCAGATACCATGCTGCTATTAAACATACCTGTAAATGGCCAATTGCTGAGTAAATCCAGTATGGTCACTTTTGACTTCAAAAGTTGAAACTTCCCCAGAATTTGTAAAAAGGAAGTTGAAAGCTAAGTCAAGAGAATGTTAGAGTTCTCTGAGAATGTCAACATGCATTAATAATAATAATAATAATAATAATAATAATAATAATATGTTGTTGTTGTTGTTATATTATTATTATTTATATCCCACCCATCTGGGTTCTCCAGCCACTCTGGGCAGCTTCCAACAAAATACAGTAGTCCATCAAACATTAAAAGCTTCCCTAAACTTATAGGTGGAAGTGATCCAGTTGACACAGTTTTTGACAATGTATCTCACCGAAGACTCCTGAATAGGTTTAGCAGTCACGGAGTAAGAGGAAAAGTCCTCTGGTGGATCAGGAATTGATAAAATACCAGGAAGCAGAGAGTAGGAATAAAATAATTCCACTGGAGTGAGACAGATATGGAACTGCAAGGCTTCTTTCCAATCTGCTGAAAGATCAACAACTTTTTGGCCCTCCTCTCCTTGAAACTCTTCAATTCCATCTGATTTTTATTTTTTAATTTTTGGGGCGTGTGTGCGAAGTTCTAAAACCAAGTTTGGGATTTTGAACTGGTTATTTAGCAGCATATGTAAGAATCTGTTTTGGTTTCTTTAAACAACATGGAAGATGGGGCCAAACCACTATATTCAAATCCAGCTGTAAACTTCAAGGTTTTGAGGGCTTTGGTTGGAGGCCATCAAGCATGAAAGAAACAATGGAAAATTGGTAGGAATCCTAAAAGAAACACTAGAGAAAACTTTGGTTAAATAAGTATTTGTAATTGGCATTAGAACCTGCAGAATATCCCTTTCACTTTAATCTGGCAGTAGTTTAAAACATGGTTTGTGGCTACATGGAACTCATGGATTGAAAGGAATTTCAGGCTGCAAAGTGGTCTCTCCGTTCGGCTCCAATTAAGTTTCAGGAAATGAGGAGGTCAATCCTGTAGTCCCATTGCACCATGCTGCCACTCTCCCAAGGCTATCGCCAGAATAGTGTAGTCACAATCCAGAGCGCTCGCAGCTACAAAATCAAAGAACACAACACCACCATTCAGCGACATTGAAAGCCATCCCACAGAATCTCTGGCGATTCTGCCGCCACCCACAAATCACAATGTTGCTTGTCAACAACATCCCCACATTATACAAGAATGGAAGATACTAATCAACATGCAGAGGTGCCACTGTGGTGTTGCCATACTCGACCACCACGCCACAATCAAATCACACCCAGGAATGTACAGCTGCCACTCCTGCAGCCAGGAGGCTCGTGTGTAGAAACTTGCTAGAGGCTTCCACAGAGAATGGTTTGTGTCCTGCCGGGATGCCAGTGATCGCACACAGAAAATGCTAACAAAACAGTACAAAATCTCCTTGTACTGGTGGCTGGGTAGAGGGAAGGTGGCTTTTCTGAGGGGTGGGGGAGGTAGAAAGATGGATAAGAAAAAAAGAAAGGAAGAGCAACAAGCTCACAGGAGGCAGCTTAGTGAGTTGTGCAGTGGGAAAGATTAATTCAATGGGAAATAAGGAGATGCAAATATCACAGCTACACAAGCTGATAGCAGGTGATGCGGCCTTTGTAGTTTCCCAGAAGCCAAGCTCTATATCCCTGCCCTCCCTGCCCTGCAAGAACCCAGTAATATAAAGCCATCAATAGACTTAGCATTCAAGCATTAAAACATTCAAGATGGACTCCCAAGGGAAAAGGCTGGGGAAAAACACCACAAACCCCTGATAACATATCAAAATAGTCAGCCACATTGTTGACAAATGGTCTAACTGCTTCACACAGGTAACTAACTATCTGACCTCCTCATCACCCAGGACACCATACTTTTATATAAACAGCATTAATAGTTATATAAACAATAAACATATTAGTTTATACAGAACTGGATATGGACATATGTACTTAGTAGTTGCTTTATAATATTCCTAATAATATGTATGGATTTTCTTGCATCTTATCACACCAATCCATCATGAATACATTCAATTTCTCAACAAATTGGTCATAATATTGCATTCCCTCTCTCATAGGCTGACATTATTGGTTAAGTTTATCAGATTTACTATATCCCATACCTGGTCTTTCCAATCTTCAAGTATCAGAGACAAGGTTATCTTTTTCCAATCAGATCAGATAGTCAAGTGAGCAGCCTTTAACAAGCTTAACACCATTTCTCTATCATCCATTAAGACAAGGTCTTTGACACAATACTGAATGGGTCTATTTATTCTATTTCTCTTATGTCCTCCCAACATTTCCTTATTTTAGGACAAGTATATTGCACATCTCCAGCATAGATTACAGGACATTTAAATTTTGACTTGCATCATTCATCCCATTCCATGATACCTCCACCTCAACATTCATTTATTTCCCAGCAGACCTTGCTGTCTATCGCTCCCTTTTCTCCATGATGCCTGATGGGTTTATTGTCACACCTTGTCACTCTTGACAGTGTTTCAGTGACAAGCCCATGGACAAAATGCACAGAATTGCACTGTTGGGCTGCAGGTCTCATGCCAATAATATAGGAACAGTTTGGAAGTCAAAGCAAGCAGGGTGTGGTTTTTCATCCTTTATATATGAAATGAAGTTCATTCAAAGATTGAGAAGACCTTTACCCCCAGAGCAAAGAGAAAGCTTTCCTAAATAGATTAAATGTGTGTAATCAAATAAGAACAGCAGAAAGGCCTCCTGTGCATAAGATGTTTATATGAAACAGATGTTTGAGATGATACAGAAGGTGAAAACCTTGTCAAGGCTTCCATGAGAGCCTGGACAACAATAATTCAAATAAAGTAAATATCACTGGCATAGCTAAGGAATATAGGATCAGGACTTCAGTTGGAATATTTTTAAAAAATAAAATAAAGTCCATCATATGCTCATCTATAAACCATTGACAGCAATGGTTCAATGTCATTTGAACCCAGTAGACTTATGCTCAAGGCACCGTGGTTACAAGAACAAGAATTCTGAATTTATAAACTGTTTTTAAAATCAGATGGGTTTAAATTACAGCAAACACACAGTTCAAATTAACATAATCTAGGCTGCAATCCTGTACTTACTTACCATATTTGGATGTAAGCCATTGTTGTACTCAGTGGTACTGACATCTGAGTAGGCATGTATACAGAATTGTGCTGTTACAACATAATCTTGTGTACATTTTCTCAGAGGTAAGTGGCACTATACTCAGTGGGGCTACTTCCCAGGAACATGGGCACAGAATTGCAGCCTTAGGTAATCTGGCCAGTTTCTTTTTTCAGAATTTCAAATTGGTCAGGAACTGGGACAACAGGGCAGAGGAATTCAGATTCAAGGGATGTCTTGGGACAACAACAGATGTGGACTGTGGCTCCAGGGTTATTGTGATGAGACATCTGTTTGGAAGATGTTCATCAATATTTTCTTCTTTTTCTTCATCATCATTAACAAAATATGTATTTTATAATAATGAAAGCTGAGATTCTCGTGATTCTGAAAAAAGACAGACCCTGTGAGCTAAATGTCCAGATGCTACAATTTGTGATTTGATTTCTCAAACATGAAGTGTGTGTTGAATGTGCTTCGGTGGCTCGTGCCAACTTCTGTATTTATGGCATTGTTGTTCCTTCATATGACTCAGTGGAAAAGGTTGTCAACTGCTGGTCTATATAAATGCAACCAGGCACCACCTTTTTCAGAAAATAGCTGGTAATATTATTATTGCTGTGGTTAAGTTCCTCCTCCTGGATTGAGATATATATAATAAAATCACATACTGTCCTTCTACCCCAGCTTTCCCCCTTGAAAATCAGACTCGCAATGTTATTTCATGTAGCTCTTTGTACCCTGTCAACGTGTACCATTCCTTAAGCAATGCACTGATCAGATTGCAACAGGCCAAAGCTCTTAACTATTGCCATTTGATATTTTCTCATGGGCTTATTTCCTTAGAGTCCCAGAGAAAGTGATAGTACTGTACTGGATTGTTGCTCACAAGCATCTGAAGGGATGGTTTCAGCTACCTAGGCCAGAAACCTGCACACGCAGCTCAGTTAGTCTTGCTGAACATAGTGGGACTTGCTTCTAAGCAAACATGTAAAGGATTGCTCTGTACCAGTATGGAATCCCTCAGCATATCAACTCAAAGAGTTGAAGGATCTTTTATCTACAATTGAAGTGATTGTTATCTCTGGAATACTACCATCATTGCCATATAGGTTGGAAAAATTTAAAAAGAGGTATTGTGGTGTAAAATCAAAATGCATGGTTAAGATCAGGGGTCGGCAACCTAAGGCCCATGGGCTGGAAACGCCCCACGGAGGCTGTTTAAGTGGCCCACAAGCCGCCCCTGAACCGAGAAAGCCGCTCGGCGAGTCCCTGCACACTATGCTAAACCAGCGCAGCGCGGCGCAAAGACCTCTTCCACGGCTCTGCAAATTGCTTCTGCACATGCCCAGACACCGGAAAACGCATCTGTGCATGTCCGCGGCGCTGGAAATCGTTTCTGCGCATGCCCAGACACCAAAAATCACTTCTGCGCAGGCGTGATTTACGGCATCTGGGCATGCGCAGAAGCAATTTCAGGCGCCGCGGACATGTGCAGGTGTGATTTCTGGCGTCGCGCTGTGCCAGTTCAGCCCACGGAGGATCTCCGTGGGAGTGATCCGGCCCATGCCCAGTAAGCCTTGCCGACCCCTGGTTAAGATATTACTTCTGAATTAATGTTAGGACTCAGCTACTTTGGTAAAGATAAAACGTTTTATAAAACATGGAACCAGATGGCACTCTGGAGTCCTGTTTTTCGCCAACGGGATTTCGCTGTATGAAGTTTACAACGCATTAGTTCAATCCTATATGTGTCCTATACACTGCAGTCAATGGGCCTTACTCTCAGGTAAGCGACTATAGGATTGAAAACTTCAGGTCAAACTACACCTGATTTTATTTATTTTACAGATATATAAACCATTTTATAGCCAAAAGCTAGTGAAGCAGCGTACAATAAGATAAAATGAAATAAAATAAAATACAAAAGACACAAACTCCAAAAACAATGAAACATTTTCTACAATATACAATTAATATTCCATAAAATGCTTGGATCGGGGAAAGCCTTTTAAACAAAAATACATCTGGGCTTTTTTGTTAAGTGCATAACATTTGAAGCTTTTCTATCTACTTCAGTCTCGTGAAGAAGTAGGTTGTTGTGTACCAAAGAAAAGCATACTGTATAAAATACTGTATAAAATAGTCTCTTGGGTGTCAAAGCATGCTGGCCTTCTTACCATTGAAACTTAAAGATCTATGGCTAAATTTTAATTATCCACTAGACCGGGGGTCTGCAACCTGCGGCTCCGGAGCCGCATGCGGCTCTTTTACACCTTTGCCACGGCTCCGGGGCGGATACGCCTGTCCACTTCTCCAGCTGGCCAGCGGCAGCGGCCGCCCTCCAGCTGGCCGGCGGCCCGCCCTCCGGAGGCTGAGGGTGCTGCTGCTGTGCTGCTCTGCTCATGCGTCATGCCTCGTTTCTGCCAGCGCAGGCGCAGCAGCAGACAGCAGCAGTTTCCCTCCAGAGGTGTGGCTGCTGCTGCTGGTGTGGAGCTGCTGCTGGCTGCTGCATCGAGGCGACCACGAGGTAGGCAGCTGTGGGCTGGGCCAGGGGCGGCGGGTGGTGGGCGAGGGCGAGGGGGGAAGCCCTCCTTTTAAAAATGGTCAAGGAAGCTGCGCCTGTTTCCCTGCCGCTGCCTCCTTCACTCCTGGTTCCGCTCGCAGCCTCAGACCGCGCTCTCGCGGGCGCGCGTCTCTCTCCGCCCCGGAGCAAGGCCGGGACTCGCCCTTGCCTGGGACCCGCGTCTCAGGAGCCAATGGGTGCATGTGTCGCGAGGGGGCTTGGAGGCTCCTAGGAGCCCGAGCACGCACAGCAGGGACGTGGCTGCTTCAAAAGGCTGCATGGAGGAAAAGGCAGTTGTGCGTTCTTCCACAGCAGCGTCGAACGGAGCCGCCGCCGGACCTCACCAGGCAAGGTTAGTCACGTCGCCCCCGCCTTCCAGGGCGCAAAGCTGGGCTGGCTGGGCAGAAACCACCGTCGAGCTCTCTGCCTGCCGTGGGCGGGGGGCTTTGCAACCCCCAACGAGTCCCTTGGGGTGGGGGACTGGGACTGGGGAGGGGGAGTCCTCTGCCGCTGCTTCCTCAGGTGTGTTGCTTAGGCTGCCGGGCGGAGCGCGGGAGCGCAAGTTGGCCGCCTGCGCCACGGCCTCCGGCTGTGGCCTCTCCAAAGTGGCCTCTCCAAACGCACGGCGCAAAGAGCGGCGCCTTGGCTTTGCCCCGGTTTGGTTGGGCAGCCTGTGGCTGGAGGAGATCCGGGGGATTCCTCCTCGGCGGCTGAAAGAGGGGCTTGTTCTCCCGCGCTTTCTTTTCTCCCAGTTCTAGGTCACTCGACCCACAATAGCACTTCTTTAGTCTCCTTGCCACATGCGCTCTGGCAACTTTTCAGGCTCCGGCTTGCGTAAAAACTGGGAAAGCTTTCTCTCGCTTCCTTCCCCCCTCCCCCTCTCATTTCCTTCCCCCCTCCCCCTCCGATGCTGCTCTCCAACCACCTACCTGCTTGTCACAAGTTTTGACCCCCCCCCACTCCTTGGAAGGGTTTCATTATTGGAGCTGAGCTTGTCCCCTGCTGAGGTACATGACTTATTGCTCTGCTTCGACCGGAGTGGGTGGGTGGGTGGGCTGGTAAAGAAAACCAAACCTGAGTAACTTATGCAGAGGCAGAATTTACTAGGTGGGGGAGAAGCCCCTGTCGTGACTTCCAGGTGTTTGGAAGCACGGACAGCCCACCAAAAAGAAAACTTGTGAAAATGCTTCCTTCGCGAGGGCAAGGAGTAATAGGGGTGGAGATGGGCCGAAAGTCCAAAGGAAATGATTTCTTGAAGGGGGAGGATGTACTACGGGAGGCAGAATAAAGGGCTGGTTCTCACAGAGACATGGGTAGGAGAATGACGCCCCAAAAGGTTGCAGTTTTTCCTCTGTCCTGAGTGTGTGTTAGGGGAGCCTTGACAAAGCACTTGTTGGCGTGGAAGAGAGGAGTCCTAACTTGGATCTGTGTTCATGTGCAAAATCTATCGCCATTGTCATTAAGGGGGCAGGGAACTCCCCTAAAAAGGTTTGAACACTACGACCTACTACAGCCACCTGTATGCAAGTCAGCACAAACATCACAGGCTTCTCTGGTGCAATTCTGTGCTTTATTTAGCAAGAGAGGAGGTTGGCAGAGGTGAGCATAGCCTCTGGTCTGGAATATTAAGGGTAAAAGACACTAAGATTATTGTAAAAGCCAGCAGTCTTCAATTAGACATGGGACAAACATTTAACACAAGTGTGCAGTTGAGGACTCATTTTTTTTAAAAAAAAAGCAACAACAAATCAAATATTTGTATGCTGTTGCAACCCACCTTGGATCAGGCTGTGACCTGGTAGTGGTCCCCAGGTTGGATAAAAATGAATGATTTAAAAAAAAAATGGATTTTTAAAATTTAAATCAGATTTTTTTTTATTTAAATCAGATTTTTTAAATTTAAATCGGATTTTTAAAAATAAAATGCAGTGTTATATTTGTCTTAAATGTCGCAGTGGTTTTGCGGCTCCCAGTTTCTTTTTTTTTCTTCAGAAACGGGTCCAAGTGGCTCTTTTTGTCTTAAAGGTTGCAGACCCCTGCACTAGACAAAGATGACATTTGACATTCAAAGGGTTCAGATAATCAGATATTTGTCATACAGACCTGCAAACTTTAGATATGTTGGAGATTTACAAAGAAAATCAATAATCATTACAAGTTGGATAATCAAGGTTCAGACAATGTTGAAATCAGTAGAAAACAAGTTCTGAAACCCCCTTTAAACCTAACTTATCTGTGTTTTATTAAACAGCATTAATTTTAAGTGGCAGTGTTGTTCAAACACAATTACTTTTCTACACTGTTAAAAACTGAAGGTTTGCTTGTTCGTTGTTTTTTTTTTAAAGAAAGACATGCTTCATGATAAACAAATAGATTTTTACCTTGTCTTGATAACCCTATTCCGATAATTTAATGGCTTCATGTCAGCCTCTGAAATGTCACACAGCGTTGTCATGGAAATGTCAATACAATCTGGCTCCCTCAACACGACACTATATTACTCAAGAAAAACACCTGGAGATTACAAATATAACTAATCTAAATGCAATAGCTTCACAACATCCATTCATGAATGCTACAGATTAAGGAAGGGGTGTGGTGGGTGTCTAAATACTGTGTGTTTTTCCCATAGTACCTGCTATTAAATTTTATTTTTAAGATAAGTTTGCATGTACAGGATAGCTCATTGCTTTATGTCTCTGAACAGTCAAAGAGAGCTTTAACCAAACGCAATAAAGTCCTTCAACTAGTCTAGAGGCTCAAAGCAATACATAGCAATTATATGAAAAGAAAATAGCCTGTGGACCTTCTACGCAATGTGGATGGGTTAAGAGATACAGAGAAGCTAGTATCAAACTTGTTGTTTCCACTGAACTGGTAAGTATTGAGAATGATTTCTGGAAAGAGCTGTTAGGATGTAGCAGCTTCACACAGAAGCTATTCCTTAGCATTTCCTGACAGCTCAGCAGGTGCTTTCTAACAATTATAAAATGCTTCTACATAAACAGGGGAGAAAGTTATCTTAAGAAGCAAATGGATGCAAACAAAAAAAGAAAACAATAGTTGACAAGATATCAGAAGAATATAAGAAGAGGCCAGCTGGATCAGACCAGGGACCAGCTGGATCCATCTCAGGGGCCCATTTCAACCATGACTAGCCAGATGTCTCTAGGAAGTCCACAGACAAGACATGAAAACAGTGGGGCTCCCTACTGTTGCATCACCCTAACTAGCATTTAGTGCTATACAGTTTCTGAACAAGAGTTTCCAATTTCCAAATCACTGCCAAATCATGTTGCTATGTACTGTATGTCATCTGCCCCTTCCCTCTGAACTTGGAGTGCAGAAGACCAGCACCAGAAACTTTACTGTCAGCTAACTTTTGTTTATGTACTTAAGGCTATATTGTGGGGTGGTTTTATTTGTAATATTGAATTTATTTTGTGTTTGCCAAAATTTTGATTCCCCCCCCTTCATTTGACATGTTCTGTATTTTGTATCTAATGCTCTGTTTTTCAGTGTTTTGAATGTTTGCTGTAAACCACTTTGGGCTCAGCTCAACCTGTTTACTTATATGCCGCTTTTCCACAATCAATCAATCAAACAAAATGGACCTGGCAATGATGGGTCATTAGCAACCTCACCAGCCAAAAAACCCAAAATATAACAGTAGCAAGCTATTATGTGTGAGGGCATGAGAGAGAAGGGAGAATCCCTTTCTCCCCCTCCCATGGTTTCAATTGACACATACCCCGTGGGTCAGCATTTACTTTTAGATAGCTTCTTTTCTGGGGCTAATAGCTGATGTGTGTGTTGGAGGGTGGGGAACTCCCAGGGACTTCCCCTACCTATTAATTTTCATTCAACTAACATGGCTGCCAATGACATGCTTAGTGTCACAGCTAATGTGGCCCCAACTGCATTGTGCCTTGGTTGTCTGATCAGAAAATGCTGACACTGCTTCCTCTCCGTCTCTTTTTCAACTGCTAAGGATTGCAAAATGTGTTTGAGCTGTAGCTATTCAACACTCAGCACAACCAGTTCTGCTGTGAGATTAAGCATAGAATTAAATTTTGATTTGCTTTCCTCACTAAAGGAATCTCGTGCACGCTTATTTCGCTAACACACCTGCTTCAGAAACCACTGGAGCAAAGGGTATTGCAGAGCAAACAAATACGGCATGCAGCTGGCAGAAAAAGGACATTCAGCATTGTGTAGTATTGGGGGAGGGGAGGGTGGGTGTCGACGCAAGAAGAAGGTGTTACATGTATACAAGAGCATCCCTAAATTATTAATCTGGGCAGTTTTCCTCCTCCTCCGAAGTCTGGCTTGGTGCTGCCACCTAGATCAAAGAGGCATCCCAGGATGCCAAAGCAGAAGTTTTGTTGCTGTTAAATAGCACAGGCCAACCTAAGATCCTTATGTGGCCAGCCCCAACTTGAAGCATGAAGTAGTGAAATCAAAAAAATACATGGAACTCCAAAGCCATTTTATTAGTGAAGTGTTTATTAGCAACAAAACAATTACTTGTGGTTATTTGCTCTCCCCCAAAGCCAATGGAAGCAGCTGAACTGGTCATAAATCCTCAATCCTCATCCTGCACGTAAGCCTCAGATCACACTGACCCTGCAACCATCACCACCTCCATCGCTAGCCAAGCAGAGACACCAACAGTACATCAAAAAGGTCTTTTTCTAGGCGGGTCTCCAGGCAGCATATCTTCTGCAAACAAACGCACAGCTGAGAATACTCAAAACCAGCTGGACTATCTTATTAATTTTTGCATCACTTAAGACCTTGCACGTGGCTCTTCTTCTTGCAAGCAACAGCAGAAAATAAAACTAGAGCATTTAAGGATTTGCTTGAGGATTTAACGACTCACTCGTCCCTATTGGTTTTGTCTTACACCTCATTGTTTATTGGGCTACAATGCTAATGGCTGTGTGTATGCATTAAAAACCCACAAAACTCTCTAGGAATGTAACATGTAAAATAGCACATGATGAGGGAAAATTATGATTATGGTTGAAACAGCCATCCTTTTTTTTGCTTCATGAATAGGCCTAAACCAGACATAGGCAACCTTCGGCTCTCCAGATGTTTCGACTACAATTCCCATCATCCCTGACCACTGGTCCTGTTAGCTAGGGATCATGGGAGTTGTAGGCCAAAACATCTGGAGAGCCGAAGGTTGCCTATGCCTGGCCTAAACTGAGAAATATTTCAACTGGCAAATGCTATTAATTTGATTTTTAAAGGACTTTTTTATATAAAGCTGGATGGAAATTTGTCTAGACTCTCCAGCGCAAATTATTGCAAATACTGCATTGGATTCTATTCCAGAAATACCACGGAGTTGCCAAACCAAGTCAAATAATTTATATATTATAAATACTTCATGGTGTTACAAAGTTCAATGCATGATATATAAGTGATACAATATCTCCACGTACTTATGGTTTTCCTAGTGAAGAAAGTATATATGAACTGTCATATAGCATAAAGGCCACAATCCTAAACACACACGGTAGGGTTTAAATCCCACTGAAATAATGTATAAACCACCCATATTGTGGTTTCTCAACCACTTTCCCCAAAGAGGAGGTATTAGTGACTGGGAAGTAGGTGTCAAATACCACAAGGTGAGCTTTTTTTAAGGAATGCCACCTTTTTTAAGGCAACCAGGGCCAGTATAGAGACACATTCACTGTGCCCTGTACCCACACAGTCAATACTTCTCCCATCAAACTAACAATTGTTTGTTTGTTTGTTTGTTTGTTTGTTTGTTTGTATACCACTCTATATTCATAGATTTCAAAGTGGTTCACAACATAATATTGCAATATAAAAAAACACAAAATACATAATAAAAATAAGAACTTTAATCAGCCATGAGGGGCAGGAGTCCCCAAAGCATGAGGTCACCTGTTTATTTGCAAGCAACTTGTCCACAATATCTGGTCTCATCAACTGAAACTGATCCCACATCAAATCAGGTTGGGCATTGGACACATCTCTAGATCTGCTATACTAACAGGGTCAAGGTCAATGCAGAGGCAAAAAAAACCCTTTGCCTTCAAACAGCCTAGCCAAAACGTCATAGCAGATACTCACTGAAGTTCACATCTACCAAAGCTGGTAAAAGATAAATAGACCACCCTAAAGAGTTCGACCAGGCTACTTAAGGTTGCAAAGATATTCACATATAAGGCACAATGTTGTGCTCTAATTCATGTTTAGTCGGCTTCATCATCATCATTAATATTATTACTATTACCATTCACCAGGGAAGCTGAAGTGCACTGAATTCCCCCAACAGACCTGGGTTTAAATAATATTTTTTATTGCAACAAACCAAAGCTTAGATCTTAATTAAAGTCTAATACCAATAAACCTTACAAATCAACCAAAAATGGTGAGTAAAGATGCAGACTTTGTTGCATAATCAGCTTGTGAAAACATACATTTTATAATGGACTCCAACTTTCCATCCATGCTCTATGATCACCTCTCTTGTGTTTCTTTCCTTTTGTTTACAAGCAAGGGTAGAGCTAGCCACTCGAAGTACTTAATGCATAACAGGTAAAAATGTCAAGCCAGGTATGTATATTCACCAAATATGTGAATGCCTCATTATTAAGATATGACTGAATGCTCACCATCTATTGCCCAGACAGAATTCCATTTTTCTAGAATACATTTATTCATAGGTTTTGTGGACAAAGTTAAGTTTGCTCAGGTATTAAATTATTATTTCTTAAATGGGGAAGAAAGAGCTCTTCAAACTGAGTTTTAACAGCACGCATGAAAGGATAAAAAACAAATAAGCAAGCAGTGAAAGGCTCAATCCATCTTGCCACATTATCTGAACTATGAGAATAGAACCCCTGTGATATATCCAAAGTCTGGTGACAAAACCGCTTCAAAGCTTCTATTTATTTTTTAGGGAAAGAAGCTTCATCAGCCACCTTGGTGGTTAGCAATAGTGACAGCCGTTGGCCTAACAATCCCTTGAGACTCATTTCCTCAGAAGTGCATAACCCTGATTCTTATTCAGGGGAGCTGAATCACAGCAAAATTCACAATCCGTCTCATCCCTGAGAAAGCTCTGTGAATCTGCAAACTGAAATTCAGAGGAGGCAGGAGGAGGAGGAGGAGGAGTGAAGGCAGGAGAAAGACAGATGTATTTATCATACACATACAATACAGGAAATATACAAAAAAATATTGTCCCTGCTGTCTTACTGAGTGCACAATAAGAGAACTCTCATTAATCACCAGGGGTAAGCACTGAAAGGGAAATATTGACTGGATTTGAGGAAATGTCGGTTTTCTAATGGAACAATTCATTTTTAAAGGTAACTGGCGGAGTTTCTTTAAATTAGAATGGCCAGCAGCCAGCCCTCTGGCCAATTTTGTAAGTAATTTCAGGAATTCCAGAGAAATATACATTTTAAGTAAAACATATGCATTGGTTTCTTAAAAGTAATGTACATACTTTAGAAAAATCAATAGCATTTGTCAGGCTGAGAGACTTTGATGAAAGAGTTATTCACCTCAAACATCTTTGGGATCTACAGAAAGTTGTCTCAATTTTTATAACTTTGCAGCAACTTGTTTTCCTCCACATGAAAACATGGTGTCATATATTTAACACCAGATTTAGAAATGACTGCTTAGTTTGGCTATATATCAAACTATAATGAAATCCATTAATATAGTGGTCACACACATATCAACCGAAAGACAGTGTTGTACCACAAGACAGCGTTGTCCAAAGTTATATGAGGACTAATCCAATTTGAGTAACAGGCCCTCTCCTTCAATCACTTCAGTTATTCTTCAGGGGAGGGGCCATAGCTGAATGGTAAAGCACATGCTTTGCATGCAGAATGTATCAGGTTAACCCCCTAGTGTCTCTAGTTTAAAAGGGAACAGGTAGCTGGAGCTATGAAAACCATCTGACTGAAACCTCAGAAACCCACTGCCAACCAGACCCAACAATACTGGGCTAGAGGAACTGACGGTCTAACTTGCTGTGAGCAGTTGCAGACAGTGAGGTGGGGTAGAGCCACCCTCCCGAAACCAGCATCACTGCAGCTTACCTGGACCATGGTGTGGTTTGGTGGGAGAAGGTGATGCGCCATTGTGCTCCTGCTACTGCACCCACACAGGCCTGATCTCCCTGCTGCCCTGCCCCACACCAGCACCATCCAGCGATGCCAATAGCTACTGGCTACAAGGCCATTTTGTATGTTTGTAACTGCCATGAAAGCCAGCCATCTACTGGTAAAAACAACTGTTGAAATCATGTTCTTGAGAAGCAACTCTCCCAAGTCCAAATGTTAACTGAGAGACCTCAATTGTTCAATGAGCTATGGAATTGGAGCTCTCAATGAATATGATGGCATCCAGAGTATGGTGGGTTTATCTTGATTCTTTGCCGCCCGGGGCGGTGAAGCGGAGGCACCCCCCTGGGGGCGGGGCATGACGACGCATGCGTTGTGACGTCACAACGCACGGCGGATGCACTGCGCATGCCCGTAATTTCTGGGCATGCGTAGTGCACCCGGGCCAGCACTGCTGCTCCTGCGGTGAACCGACGAGCGAGTGGCGGGTCATGAGGCAGCCCCGTCTGTGCTGCTTCACGGACGGGGCAGCCCCATGATCCGCCGCTTGGTCACCGGCTCGCTCGGTCACCACGGGAGCAGCAGCGCCGACTTGGATGCAATACGCATTTCTGGTGACCAAGCAACTTGTGGGGCTGCCCTGACCATGCTGCTTTATGGATGGGGCAGCCCCACAATCCGCTGCTCGCTCGCTGGCTCGCTCAGTCGCCACAGGAGCAGCAGCACCGACTCAGATGCAATACACATGCCCAGAATTTCCAGGCATGCGTAGTGCAACCGGGATGGTGCTGCTGCTCCCGCGACGAGGCAGCGAGCGAGCGGTGGCTTGTGGGGCTGCCCTGGCCATGCTGCTTTACGGACGGGGCAGCCCCATGAGCCAGTGAGTGATCGGCGGTTTGTGGGGCTGCCCCGTCTGTCCGTAAAGAAGCACAGATGGGATGCCGGGCGGCGGGGGAGTGGCGGGATGGGCCAGGGAGTGTCACCCCCCTCCCCTGGAACACGGGGCAGACCGCCCCCTACTCCCTGCCCTTCCTACGCCACTGATTGTAAAGATAACAAGCTGTTTGAGAGGTCATTTTTGGACTTCAAAGCTTTTATGAAAGCCCCGTGTCTGCTCATGGACTACTCTTCTTCCTGGAGTGACCATGTGACCCCATAATGTCATGGTTCATTGTCTTCTCTACTCTGGGAGAGCAGAATGCTCAGGCATCATTACTGCTGCAGGACACCAGTACCCACGTCTGAATGGCCATGCCTTTTCTTTAAAAGCAAAGTTACTTCTGCGTTCTGGCTATGGGTGATCTCTGCCAGAGCAAATGAAGAACCATTGCTTTCAAAAAGGCTGGACTGATGTCTAGCAGCAGCGATTTCTGCTTATTTCTCTCATGTTTTAATGTTTCGAAAGGAAACTGAAAATTAAACGGCCATATTGGTTGTTTTCTCCAGATGTTTTTCTTTGGAAGAACTGCTAAAACCAGCAGTGGCTGCTTAGATCAGACAGGAACAAGAACAAATGGCATGCAGCCATTTGTCCTATAACAGTCCTGAAATGAAAGTTGGTCTACTATCTTTATGATTCCCGATTTATCTTACCAAACTGGAGGACCTTAGCATTAATCAAGTGACCTCCTGAACCAGACGGCGAGATACAAGGGGCTTTCTTCTTCAAGTTCCTATGATCTCCATATTCATAAGTAATGGGCAACAAATAAAGAAAGGCCTTAGCTTGCTTCCATACCAGATGGTTAGTCTGTCATGGAAATTCTTTAATCACCCAGTTTCTACAGAATACATTGTTGCCAAATGATTGCATTTCCCATTATCAGTGGTGCCCTCCTGTCTTCTTTCACATCTAATTAATGGCAATCTTTTTCTTTTCTTTTTTAAATCACAAATGCAGCACCAGACAAGTGTCAGGAACAGTCTCAAAGTGTTGCTGTGGCTTTCAGGGCTACTGGCACTTTAAGTAACAGCTTCCTTTTTGCTTTTCTTAAGTGACTAGTTAGTGGCTTCCTGTCCCTTCATCACCAGCTGTGACTACTTAATTTTTCTTCCTTAGTCAGTTCAAGTTCCCTGCAGTGTGTGTGTGTGTGTCGCACACATGCACTTAAATTACTGGTTTCCTTTTCGTAGCTAGATATTAGCACGATTTTGCAGTTATAATCATAAATATAAAATAATCAATTGTTCTGGCTGTAAAGTGCTAAAAATAATTAAAGCTCTTCATGTCCCCACCAGCAACATATCACTGCAAATCCTCCTTACAAATAATTTTCCACTTTATGCTTCCATATATTGTCACACTAGATACTAATGTATCAATGTTGTGGAAGCACCATTAATAATGGTGCTTGTTGGAACAGGAAACTCTAATTTCCCTGGTCCATTAATAAAGTAGTGTTGTGTGAGAAATGCTGGAAATTTTATATCCTTTAGCCTCTTACAATCATTAAACCAAATACAGATTGCCCTGCCAAGATGCATTTCCTTTTCTCCTGAAACTCATAAAACATTTTGATTAAAGTTGAAATTATCTCCAGCCTGACACAATCTTGCGCCATCCTATTAGCATATGTTTTCTCCAAGCACATTCCATTTCTTTAAAAGGATAAATCTCTTTTAAAAATTGATGGGAAAGGTTCTCTTGATGTGCCTAGTGTTTTGAGGGAGTCCAAATTCTGTGCAACAGATGGAACAGTTTTGTGTACCATGGAATGTAGGGGCCCAGTAGAATATGGGTCAGAGAATAACGCTCATAAAGATTGCTGCAAATAAGAGTAGCCTACCCCCCACACATATTAGGCTACTATTTTTGAGAGATGTTTTCCCAAGTAAGGTGCCTGATGCCCTAACCTGAAGGTTGTTCGTAAACTGGCCTTTCTTCAGCAATGCTGTCTTAGTTGAAATAAAATTAATGGGACAACCCATAAAAGCATGGTGATTGATACAACTGCACTATTAAGAATGGGATGCAAAAGACAGCACACACAAAAAATGAGCAATATGGTTGTCATGGAAAAGGCATAGCTTTGCTCTTTATCACAGTAAAGAGCAAGATTCCTTAAAATATTTTGAGATTCATCACTACCAGCCAAGTTCTGGTTCCCATGTGCCATGAGTTTAACTCTTCATTTACCCGATAATTTCAAGGCCACAGACACATTTCAACTAATTTATCAGGTACAACCACATCAGAAAATGTAGACCTCAAAATTCAGGAAATTAGATGACTTTCATTTCACTGCTGGAGTCTGAGCTGGTGGTGAATGACATGGCAGATAGTTCAATGAAAATGTCAACCCTGTGTGACTGACAGCCCCTTGAATTTGGTCAACAGTAGGTTTCTACATGAGCGTTAATTTCAAGTATCTTCAAAATAGGGTGAGCTGCGCCCTCTGTCATGTATTTCACTCCTTTTCAGAGCCATGGCTGCCAAGGGGTATTAATCTTGAGTGAGCATACGGCAGCCATATCTGAATGAATTTTTTAAATTTGGGTAACTACTATTTGCTAAGGAATATTTATTTTAACATTAAGTTTTTAAAAAAAGTAGTGCCATAAGGTGTGAACCATATTCAGGCTCTTTTGTTTCAAGGGAAAATATGTGCCAATTAAATATTTTTCCAACACTGAAGTAATCTGTGTAAACACATTATTAACGCAGCAATCTACATCAGAGGAATTTCAGCAACTTAAGATATGTGCCGGTTACATGGGCAGCCCAGGTATATGGCCCTGCAGAGTGCTGTGCTCTTTGCACAGATTCAAGTTAGTCAGTGTATTGCTCTTACCAGCAGTTACTCAGCACCACAATAGCAGTTTATTGATTCACTAGGGGCTGGGGCTGAAGTAGCATGGGAGAGAAGATGCACCGACACGTTCCTGATAAACCCCCATGAAATATTGATTTTCCCCATGCAACAGATTGATTGGTTGAAGCCCCCATTTCTGCAGTGGCTCCTCATCTTCCTTGGGGGAATAAACCATACAAATATAATTTTTGTGCAACTTGATGCTTGTGTGTCTGCGAGATACAGGTGAGGGGGCTCATGCCACTCCTTCACTGCACTACAAGATTTTGCCGCTGGCTGAATATATTAACTGGGCCCAGGGGAAAGGAAATGGCAAGCGCCAATAAGGGCAACTGCTCCCAAAGCACCCAAAACAAATCACAGAATCACACTGGCACTCCTGAAAACTCTCCTTGCAACTGCAAATGAAAAAGCACCCAATTTCTATTTAGAAGCACTGGAACTGCATGGCTGGCAATGCTTAACCCAATACCCTATTGCCCCCCTCCTCTCCCCACTTACAGATTGTGGCCAGTATACCTACAGTGATCAGGAAGGGAAAGAAGAGCCCTAACAGTTCAGATGGGAAGCACAAGTTCAAAAACAGTTCAATTCTCCCATCTCAGCTCTAACACCTTCCACAGCCTATGATTCCTGAATAATGCACAACTGTACAATGTCATCAACTCTACTGGCACTGGTTGGTGATAGGCTTCCCATTGTCCTGATGCTGTGTGCCCTTTCATCTTTGTTCCCCATCATCACTTCACCTTCTTTCCCTGGTGAGCAACAGTTGCTCATTGGGACTATGCACTCAGCACCATGGTGGCTTTTTTCATTAGTGATTCTTCTCCTGTGCAACAGGTGATTCTGATCCTAAAATAACAGAAAGGATGCTGCCCAACATGTTCCACAAAACTCCCTTTTCCTAGCAGAACATAGGAAGCTGCTTCACACCAGGTCAGTTTATTCATGGCTGGGATAGCTCAGTTGATAGAACACGAGACTCTTAATCTAAGGGCCATGGGTTTGAGCCCCACAATGGGCAAAATATTCCTTCATTGAAAGGGGCTGGACTAGATGACTAACTCAACTCCAACTCAAAAATTCTAGATTCTATTATCAGCCTAGCTCAATATTATCTAATCTCACTGGCGGCAGCAGAAGGAAGTCTTTCCCCCTGCTCTCTAATCCTTTCAAGTGCAGACACTAGGGACTGAACATGGGACCTTACGCATGAAAAGCATGTGCTCTACCAATGAGCTATAGCACCTTTTCAAGATACTACACCACTCTGGTCTCTCACTGTCTGCTGCTTGACACCTTTCCAGTCTGACCATGAACATCCACCAGCAGCAGGATGGCATGCAAGGGAGAAAGTCCTTAATCAGAATGGATGGTTAAGTCCAGTCAAAGGCGACTATGGGGTTGCGGCGCTCATCTCGCTTTCAGGCCGAGGGAGCCGGCATTTGGCCACCGTCAGTTTTCCAGGTCATGTGGCAAGCATGACTAAGCCACTATTGGTGCACAGAGGACCATGCCGAGTGCCAGAGTGTACGGAAATGCTGTTTACCTTCACGCCGCAGCGGTACCTATTTATCTACTTGCACTGGCATGCTTTCAAACTGCTAGGTTGGCAGGAGCTGGGACAGAGCAACAGGAGCTTGCTTGCTGCGTGGATTTGAATCAGCAAGCCCAAGAGGCTCAGTGGTTTAGACCACAGCGCCACCCGCGTCCATGTATATGTGTGTGTGTGTGTGTGTGTGTGTGTGCGCACACACACACACACACACACACCACTTGACAGTGCAATGTATGAACAGCACCCACTGAATAAGGTTGTGCTGGTGATACAAAACACTCAATCAGCGGTGATTCTTGCTCATATAAAGCATCACTGACTGCTACATGAGCATGTGCTAACAGGCACAGACCTCAACACCCCTACTCTGCAGTATGCCATGCCAGTTTATATAATGTGGATCTGCATTTTTCCTTCCAACTGTAAAGGTCTCCACTGCTCAACCATTTCATGACTGGCCTACGCTGCCTATTTCCAACAATGAAAGAATAAAAAGTCTGTTCAGGAAGATGCTGGTTGCTGCCATACTAATTTAACTTTGACTCATATCCCCCAACCCCCAGTTCCTGCAAATCTTCCAAACAGTAAAAAGCTGAAACACAGAATGGAGAGAGAAGGAATTTCTCCCATCAAAGACACAAATAGATTAACAATTATACTGGCCATTGGACGCATGCTTTTAGCTGCGCTTTAAACATCACTTGTCATTAACATCTCAGCCTTACCTCTATGCTGGGTATCTGGGTGCTCACTAGGAAGCGTTTTCTTGGCCGCTGCCCTGCGATACACCACGTGGGTCCTCCCTTCCTCTTCCTCCTCCTCCTGCTTCCCCTTCTGCAGAGGTTCAATGAAGAACTCGTCCTTGTCTGTGCGAATCATGCCAGCCTGAAGTGACAGGGCAAAGATTGAACATTTCAGATTACTGCCCATGCAGCAGCAGACATTTTGAGTAAGACTTTACAATATGCTTAAGCACACTTTAGCACTCCCCAGAGAGCAGTTAGGATGCAGAGAGCAGGCAAGGTGAATTCTTTATTAGATACAACATCAGTGTCTCAGCTTGACAAGGAAGGACAACAGTGAAGCATCTGACTGAAGGGATTTCTCCTGGAATCTAATTAACAAGGACTGGGATCCAAATATACGGGAGGAGAGGGAGTCGGGATCAGAACACCCCTACAATGGAAGAATGCTACCAAATGGAGGTGCTGGTAATAATAATAAATAATAATAATAATTTTATTTATACCCCGCCCTTCCCAGCCAGAAAACCGGGCTCAGGGCGGCTAACATCAATTAAAATCACAGCAAGAAACATAAAAACGATCAATTTAAAATAACAGATTAAAATACAAATTTAAAAATTCAATTAAAACTGCAGGTCTCAATTTCAAAATATCCCACCAATAAAAGATGAAGCATAAATATTAAACAGAAACCAACCCAAAGGCCAGGTGGAACAGCTCCGTCTTGCAGGCCCTGCGGAAAGATGCCAAATCCCGCAGGGCCCTGGTCTCTTGTGATAGGCTGTTCCACCAAGTCGGGGCCAATATTGAGAAGGCCCTGGCCCTAGTTGAGGCCAACCTAATGTCTTTGTTGCTCGGGACCTCCAAAAGATTATTATTTGAGGACCTTAAGGTCCTACATGGGACATACCAGGAGAGGCGGTCCCTTAAATATGAGGGTCCTAAACCGCATAGGGCTTTAAAGGTCAAAACCAGCACCTTAAACCTGCTCTGCCACTGAGTTACAGCCTTGACACCTTTCAAAATACTTTTTTTTTTTTAACCGAAAATTCAAAAAATATAGAACAGGGTAGGCCAACTTTCTGGGGATGTTCCTGGTAAACATTTCAGGGAGGGTCCCAAGCATCTTTTTGTTGCAAACATGTTCACGAACAAAATTTGACACAGCTAATTGAGTTCCGCTCTGATGATATATAAGCAGCAAGGTAACTGAATTGTAAAGCCCCGTCGTGCAACTTCCCAATGTAATTTAGATAGATTCCACATTCAACACAAGAAGAAAGACAACAGGGCAAAACCAGCCAAAATGATTAACAAGCACTGAAGTGAGAAGGCAGAGTTTGATTTCATTTATTTATTTTTAACTATTAGGGCAAGGAAATGTCAACCTGAAATGTAATTTTGCTTCAGATTTCTGCACCTGATGGTAACCAAGTTTGCAAAACAGTGCATGAATGCTGATCAAATGTGGCCTGAAAAGGACTTCCATGTTCAGACAAAAGAAAACCCCTATTGTTTCACATTTAAATCTCGGCAGTGAGACAAAACCATTCAGGATGGGTTCCATATCATAATGCCTTCCCACCCCACCCCAAGTACTTCTGCTGGAGACCTTTTATGATAAGGCACAGTAGATATTTCCCTCCAAATGTGAACAAGCAGTTGATACAAACTGAAAACATGATCCATCCATAGTTGTAGCCTTTTAATTTTAATGGGACCATTAAGGTCACTGCAGCAAATATGGCATGGATGAGGAGGAGAAAGGGCCTGCCCAGATGAGGGCAACCTACCTGGCAAAAGATTTAGTGTGATGTACTGCTGAGATGGGGCAGAAAGACTGGCAAGTGAGTAAGATGCCAACACCCATTTCAGCTGCTGCTTGATTTTACCTACTGAGAACAGGATATCTATGGGAGGCCATACAAGGGAGCAGTGCCAGGGCAGTGGGGCGGCTATACTAAGGATACGGGTGGTATGGAAAAGCAATGCTAACTGCAAATGCTCATGCAAAGAGCTTGCCCTGAGATCTGATGGCAAGGCAGCCTGCAAGAGATTTGCCAGCAAAAAGTATTTCTACTGTCTTCCTTCCCTGATTAGACTCCCCTCCTCTCTTTTCCAAATATCTGTGCCAAGATTGTCAAGGACTCGGCAGCTTCCTGCAGCAAAGGGATGCTTGAATTGATTGACGTCGGCAAAGATTATTTGAAAGAACTAGACTCTATGCGAAGCTTCATGGACTTAACCCCACCAACAGTTATGCATGGCTAAATTCCACTGGCTTAACTGAGACTTTTGGATGAGTAATTGGACAGCATTGTCTAATGGGCGCCTATTATGCCCCTTCCCCATTATTCAGGCCTGTATGCCCCCCTCAGTATACCCACTGTTGAGCCATAAATGTCTACTGGCATCTCCAGGCTCATCAACTCCAATCCTATCCTACCAAGTCAGGTGGGCTGCAACATCAGCATGAGTTCAGTCAGTCGTCTTCCACCCTTTCCATTTTATTTACATGCTAGGAATATATACATATTATTTCCTAGAGTAGTTTTGTGTATTGGTTTAAAAGGAGAACATAATGCTGTTATGGGCTTTAAAAATTGCAAAGTAAGTAGAAAGTAATAATGAAACAACTTAGCCCTCTAGATATAAAAACAAAAGCAGATCCACACAGAAAAGCAGGAAGGTCTAGCACCCTACAACTGAACAGGATTTAAAAAAAAAAAAACCAGCTTTGACAAAAAAAGTCCATAATTTGTTACCCAGGGGTATGTGAAACTCGCTTGGAAAATAAAATGCAGTTTGTTCGGGTTGAATGCAATTGGTTACTGGAGGAGAGAGGGAAGCATATGCTATACTGAAGAGGCTATGCATTCATAGGTGAGCTAACTGTGGAATAATCCTAAGGTGTGCTGTATTAAAAATAAAATAAAACACACCACATATTTTCTATTTGATTATTTCACTTCAAGACCAAGCAGTTTTTATCACACTGCATAGGTTAATTAGCTTCCCAAAGCCAGGATATCTGTGCTTTCAATGACTGTATCTAACAAATGGTTCCCTGCCCACCTACAGTTGTGAATACAGCCATTTCAGCGATGTTCACCAATCTGCTGCAGTCCAAGTTGTGCCTATTTAACAAATATTTATGCTCTAATTACGCTCATCGTAATTGCACCTTCTCCTTTATATATCTGCCACATATGTTTTGTGGCTTGAGACCAAAAAAGCATGTGCCACCATACATGTATTAGTCTTTAAAGGTGCCACAAGACTCTTAGATCGTTTTTTCTTGGCAATTATCCATAAGACTGGTGCTGGTGCCTTGTTTTTGTTGCCACTTCTGCCTACAGCCTTGTCTCTCTCCCAAATGTGCCTTACTGATGCCCACCACTTTATAAACCAGGGGGTGTCAACCTGGTCCCTACTGCCTACCAGTGGGCTTTTCAGGATTATAGGTGGGTGGTAGGCATAGCTGTCAACTTCCCCCTTTTTTAAAGGGAAATTCCCTTATTCCGAATAGGATTCCTCGCAAGAAAAGGGAAAAGTTGACAGCTATGGCGGTAGGGGGTTCTACGGCACAAGCTGAATCCTCCTTCCATCGAGCACTGGTGGGCAAGAAGGAAATTTTACCATCAAGAAAGATGCATCAGTGGGCGGTAGATAGAAAAAGGTTGAATACCCCTGGTATAAACCATTAAATAAACCGCAACAATGAAGGCCAATGGGGCCACTGGATATTAAGGAAGTATGGGGCAGCAACAGTGAGCAGTAACAACAGACAGCTCAGACTGAAACGCGTACTTGGTGCAATCTCTGCTCCACAATTCAATAAACACAGCATTTCCACAAATCCTTTTTTCATTCTCCCACAAATCTTTCATCTTTCATCAGAATCAGAGCACAAAAATCAACCTTCAAGCATGGCTGGCTGTTTTTTTTAAAAATTTTAATCTTGAACTGAAGGAACTTGAGTCTGAACCCCAGCTTTGTCTCACATGCTTGAGAGGAGTGTTGTCAATGACATCACATCAGCAATTTTCAGAGGGACTCAAGATAGAGCTTGAATGACACAGATAGAAAAACACTGGTTTTCTTTTCATTTCTGTTTATTGGCCTTATATGCCTGAGTCCTCTGCCAGCTTCCACTCACCTTTCTCAATTAACATGGTAACTTAATTTAAATATATAGTTTTCTGAACCATGGGGCACTGGTTCGTGCATGTGTCGTTTTTTAAGGCTATATGTCAGAGTCCTGCATTGCTTTATTTTCCCATTTCTGCACCCGTAACCGCTGCAAGAAATTCTAGATTTTTTGGAAGATGACAAGGGAATTCAGATTATATGTGTGCACCACTCACATCCTATGCTTCTCACCAATTATCAACCAGGGCCAAGAAACAGCACCATGACCCACCTCACAGTGCAATTCTCCAAGCTGGATTAATGTTTTTTGATGCAGGAAAACACACCTTGTGGTGCAGCCAGGTTTTATATTACAACAAGTGGCATAACAGGTGTGACAAGCACATTGGCGCAGCAGAGAAGGTGTTGGCTATTGTGGGAATGCCGCCTTGCCTATGATGAATTCTTTCCTTCGCTGCTTCCATAGTTGTCCCAGGGTTGTTTGTACCAAGAATAATGTCTGAAAAGCACCAAGATTAAATATCAGTGCTGCTCATTATAAAGTTATAGCAATTTCCTTACAATGACTCGATGACTAAAACAGAGAAGCCACATTCTGTTTTCAGCACTAGCAAGGTAATGCTCAGCAAAGATTCAACAAAATCACTGGAGTGCTTCTGGAATAGCTCCATAAGACTGAAATCGGCATTCGGCCTTGGAAACATTAAAATTCCAGCTGCTGAAATAAAGGAATAAGACAGCTCAGAAATATCTGCAAATACTACTGCTCCTTGTGTTTTCTTCTGGCTGTATCAAGACCTGTAATTAAATAAGGGTGCAGAGAGCATTCATGAATATGTCTCCAGTGGTCAAAACTACATCAAGGATGTTATACTTTTTGGCTCTGTTTCTACTTCATGCTAATTTATCTTTCTTTATTTGCTTACTTTTTTCTAACTTACTGTCCAGTTCAAAGTAAGGCAGGATAAAAATCAATAGAAGAAGAAGAAGAGTTTGGATTTGATACCCCGCTTTATCACTACCCGAAGGAGTCTCAAAGTGGCTAACATTCTCCTTTCCCTTCCTCCCCCACAACAAACACTCTGTGAGGTGAGTGGGGCTGAGAGACTTCAAAGAAGTGTGACTAGCCCAAGGTCACCCAGCAGCTGCCTGTGGAGGAGCGGAGAGACGAACCCGGTTCCCCAGATTACGAGTCTACCACGCCTAACCACTACACCACACTGGCTCTCCAGTAGTTATTTCATATTATTTCATGTTAATGGGCTTTTATTGGCAAATAGTATTTCTCTTTGCACTCAAATATTTCATTTATTGTATTTGGTTCAGATTAATTTTTCATACATTTGAGTATGTCTCTGTCTAATTGAGGCGCTGTGTTCATCAGTCGCAGCCTGACAGCAAAACAGGTTTTTTTAAAAGCCGTAAGTATTAAGTCATTCACTTCAATTATCTGCGCTGCACCTCTGAGGTTATCAATTGAGAGGAACTGTATAGTGTCATATAATCCTGGTTTATAGGATACTGATCAAAGTGAATGGAGCATGGAGCAGAGGTTTCTAAACTGGGATCCACATCAGTTAATACAGTTACAAACCATACAGCATCACAGAGCATTACAATTACTACAACAGATAGAAGAATAATTAAGTGGTCCCCCAAGGCTCTCAGCAATTTTTAAGAGGTGCATGGGGGGGGGGGAAGGTTGGGAACCCCTGATGTAACATATTTGAGGAAACTATATGTGAACAGCTCTCTTCCCCCCAATGTGGTTTTGGCGTTGGGTTGTATTATTGATCACCAATGCAATGTATGTCAAAGGGAAGTATAAAAGCTCCCCCCAAGATTTTAGATTCGCCAGTGACCTTTAAAAGCCAAATAGTCCAAGGCTATGTACACATTCCCATTTACTCTGCATATAGTGCACCCCAGCGCTGGTTTGGGAAAGCAGTGTACACAAGACAAGTGTCACAATACATATCTATCCCATCATCTCTTATGAAATATTGTGTTTTGATGCATTTTCCTCCAAACCAGCTTCGATCCACATTGAACCTTTGCACAACTAAGCTGCATTTAAAGCTGGTAATGTGTACATGGCCTAAATCTGCAAACCTACTTCTCTAAACTAAACTGACCTACTGATATTAGCCCAAGGGAAGCATTTCTTCCCATCTTCAACTAGGGCAAATCCCCTTTCCTGACTTTAACATATTCCCCCTTTTCCTGGGTCATTTCCTCTGCTGTAATCAACCACATTTAAAAAAACCACAGTGAACAGGGTGTGTGTGGGTGTGTGATATCTCAGCCCCTTCGAATGCTACCAATTCCTCATGAATTCACTTGGCTTTCTTTAAAAGTTTAATTTGCTGGTGTGTTTGGAATTGACAGCAATCTCCAGTTTTGCAGCTTGAGGTCCTACCGCTAATTAAATGTCTCCTCTGGCTGAACAGCCAGCAAGTGCCTTAATTGTCTCCTCATTCACATTCACATCACAGCTTCATGTTCTAGACCCGTAATGAAGGAAGCCTGCACAGCTTCTACAGCTGCTTCTCAAACGCTCTGGAGTTCAGACCCATCCTGTAGCCCCGGTTTTAATTAACGTTCGTTTCCTGCCCATTAGGATGAACATATGTACCATCCATTCTCACTACATAAGCAGAGTCGTACCTCTTCTTTTTTTAAACATGCAGTGAGGCAAAGAATGCCACGTGCCTTCACTTGCATTTGATGCTAGGGTGGATGAGAAAACCTAACAGGATCGACATGTACAGTATGGAAAAATTATACAAAATACTACTGTAAACTCCTACAAATGCTGACCTATATGTAAGAATAAAGCTAGTCTTTGATTTCTATTAGCATGAATGTAGTCAACCAGGAACTACCTGTGGATGTGAGGAGAACTCAGAGTAGGCACAGTGAGCAAAAGACCACTTAAGGCCTTAGGATGAATTCTGTTGAAATGAATTGGGCATGCATTACACAGCTCAATTTGAGGATCAGTCCTCCAGGTTCTTGCTCGTTAAGAAGCTATGACTCCAGGCCCTACAAACTGCATGGTCCGTGACTGGGAATTAAGCCTAGGGAGCAACTGTGAGTTGTTTCTACATAACATGTATTGGACCTTGGGCAGCTGCTGTGACGTCAGCATCCTGGCAGAACCCGCAGTATTTACCTGCCCTGGGTCCCCATTTAATGCATAAGCTACTTGGTCAGCATGCAGCCCGATACTGTGAGTGTGTCATAGTCTTGCGGTGCTAGCAGCATGGTGTGGATGTATATGGGGTAAAGGGTCAACCCCTTTATGCATGGGCTTCACAGACAATTACTCAGGGTGAATAGCTCACCAAGTGTTTATCTGAGGAACAATGACAACAAATGCACATAAACTGAAGTCGGTGTGTGTGTGTGTGTGGATGCAGTTGGAACTAGTAATCTCTTAAAACTCATCCCCTCTACCCTCTTCCATCTGACAACATTCCAACACACACATCCTCTCCAAACTGTTGCTCCATGCTCTCCCTCCAACTTCCCCCTCCTCCCACTTAGGGCCTGAACATTCCCTCCTCCAAGCAATCCCCTCCCTCCAAGCACAAAGCCCAAACAAGGATCATTGTATGCACATGTTTATCTCCTGTGTGTCAATAGCATTTATTCCCAAGGCTAAGGCTGAAACCTGTAAAGTGGTACCTTGGTTTAAGAACAGCTTACTTTATGAACAACTTGGATTAAGAACGCTGCAAACCCGGAAGTAGGTGTTTCAGTTTGTGAACTTTGCCTTGGAAGCAGAACATGTTCCGCTTCCTGTTGAGTGTAAATTGAGTCCCCCGCTGCTATGGGAAAGCACGCCTTGGTTTAAGAACGCTTTGGTTTAAGAACGGACTTCTGGAACATATTAAGTTCGTAAACCAAGGTACCACTGTACAAGATTTCCCCTCCACCCTGACAATGTTGGGTTAAAAATAATGAGCATGATAGCATCTTTCTCTATACGGATTTCTAGAGCCAAAGAAATACCAAATAAATTGTGCAGAATGGAAAACCCATTTCCCCTCCCCTTCTTTAAAGTAACAGAAGCACCAAGAAAGGATTGTAAAGCTTTGGGACCTTCTGCCACATTCTTGCTGGATGTTAGTACTACCCTGAAGCTATAATATTTATATAGCCTCCAGTTGGGAGGGGGGAGGTGGAGAGGAAATTTTAAGCCATGTGTTTCTTGTATTTCATTTAAAATTCTATAAGCAGACTATTTTCAAGCTTCTTCTTTTTTTAATGCATGTTTACACTTGTACAAAGTCCCATTAGGACTGGGAAAGAAAATGTTAAAAATATTATAAAAATATTTCCCAGGGTAACATTGCATTGATCTATTAGTCTGCTTTCTACATTAAGCACAGGGCAACCCTGAGCAAATGAAGTGAGGTGATTTATGTTAGGCTACGTCTTCGCTGCTTATGAAAATTTTACTTTTAGCAGCAATACAGTTTTGACAGGATAGCCCGGTAGCTTGCAATTCAAGCCTCAGAGTGCTCTGCCAGCACAAGCCTCGCAGACCATTGGGCTGTTAGTCGCCTGACAATAATTCATGCTCGGTAAATAATAATGACAGCAGGACTAGACTTTGAAAGGATGCGTGGCCCATAAGACTCCATAGTTAATAGATGGGGGGGGGGGGTGCTTACCTTCCAGCCAAAAATTCTCAACTCTGAATTGAGGAAACCCAAACCCTGCAGAAATAATGAGTTATGAAAACTAAGGAGGCTATCTAGTCCCATGGCTCTCAAGCACACACATGCGCGTGACACACACACACCATAGAACACCTGTGTGTTATCACAGGGCAAAGTGAGGTATGCATGCATAGATTGAGGTCTGCCAACACAACAAGGTTTCCCCCCCTTTCCTCTCCCACCCCCCTTCATGCCCCCTAAACCTGTTCCAAGGTTTTCCCCTAACCCTCCAGAGCAGATTTAGAGCACCTGATTAGTGTGTTCAGGGGCAAGAGAGGGGGAAAGTCCTCTTGTGTCAGTGGACCTTGTCCAGGGCATGCGGCAATTCAGCCAAATCCTGCCCCAAAATAGTAAAATAGATAGGATACAACAAAACAGCAAAAGTTTCAATAAAAACAGTTCAAATTCCTACATAACGTTTATCCATCAAAAATCATTTATCCATTCCTATCCTCGCCAGCCGTTTGCTTCACAAGGTACTCCAATGGATGGCTGGAAAATCATATGGGAGATACACACAGGCTTCCTGACCATCTGTGTAAGTTATTTTGTACAACTTTCTTTGTGTTAAAGATTCAAGCTTTTGATCAATATGGGCTGGGTATATGTTGTCGGTGTAATAGCAGCCAAGAGGAGAAATAGAAAGAGGTGCTATATACCAACCCTCCATGCCCTGATCACTGGAAGGGTTCCCAATTTTTTTTCCAAAGGCAACCCAATACATTTCCAAACTTACCTCAGCAACTAAAAAGGCAGCAGTAGAGGGTTGAGAAAGCAGAGATTGATGAGTCAGTGGTTATACATGCTTCAATGTATGTGCTTGCGAGCACAGAATGACAATGGGCAGCTGCAAAAGAGCCAACATCCAACATTTGGAATATGAGCAAAGCCAGCAAGGAATTTTGTGGTATCTTGAAGACTAGCAGATTTACTACACCACAATAAGCCAAAGGACACTTTGCAAGGTGACTCTCCTGCCTGACCTGATACCCTTGCAAAACCCTACTGGAAGCAGATACTTGGCTTTTCATGTGCTCTTCACCACCTACCAACTTGAAAAGGAGTCTTGCTATTTCACTCTTAAAAAAAACAACAAAAAAACATTGTGTAACTTAACATTATTTTAGTAACTGCACGTATACCGCATGATCTTGGAGAATATCACATTGCCATCTTCACCACATCTTGGAGGCTCCTAGTGCCATGCAACCAAGGGTAGGCAAGCAGCACAAATGGACACAAGATGGCCCAGGGCCACTGGGCTCCCGCCGCACAGCACATGATGGTCCTGTGGCTCACCGTGACTGTTTCTTTTTGCCCTGCTCATGCCTTGAAACTGACAGCACAATTTAAAAAATGCAAAAATACTGAAATACAGCCTAATGATATGAAGAGTACAAATTCTATAATCAATCTGGTGCGTTCCAATTCAATACTTAAAACCAATAAAACATCAGTGGCCAGCAGGAACCAGGGGATGCGGGGTGGCTCAGTATGAGCTGTCTGGTGGGGACAAGAGGGGTGGCCAGGCCACAGTGCTGACATCGCCAACACCACCAGTTTTGGATGGAAGTATGTCAGGGATTAAGTCTGCATGATTATGATGGCAGGACTTGTGGCGCAGGCACCACCACCTTGGGATGGCAACTTATCTGCCAATTAGTAAGCAGCTGGAAGTTGTGGAGAGGTTTTTCCAACCATCACACCAGTGGGGAAGGGCATCGAGGGCAGCTTACCAACAGAAAACATGGCAGATGGGGCTGGTGCCACCTACTTTCCAGCAAGAAAGCTGCTTGTCCAACAGTGAAAGTAAAATCTACTATAGAAAAATTTCATATGACTTAAAAAAATAGTATCATTGGTAAATGCTGTTGCAGAGTTACATAGATGTTACCATGGTGTTTTCTCAGAGTGCTGCAGCCAAATAATTCTGACCAACCTCCCCATCACCTCATGGACCATAGCAGAGGTATATGCTAGATGAGATCAGCTTTAGAATGGTCCTGGTTGTGGGCAGAACCCCAAACCAGTTCCACCCCCACCCTGGCGTAGGAGGAGCAATGCCTTCACGCAAGGGTGGCACCACGATCACCCCAGGCCTATTTGGCCAATCATTTTTGAGTGGGCTGATCGTGGGGGGTTTAAAAGCAGCAGCGCGACGTGTGCTGCTGGACAACCACCCTAACCTCCCTTTTTATTTAGGTTCTTCTGGCCTTGCTTTGAACTTGGGTTGGTTGCCCACCTTGGGACGGGGACCGGGTAGGAATTTTTCCATTTGGCAAATTGGCACTGGCCACTTGGTTTTCGCCTACCTCTTAGCAATCGTCACAACTTTGTAAGGTTTGGTGGTTAGGCATTGGCACATTGAATTGTGGGGGAGGGGAGGTCAGCCATCGCCTGCTCCTCCATCGATCAAGGGTATTCCGTTACAGGAATCCAGGGCCTGGATCCTGTCTGAAGTCCACTTGAGGGGCTGGGGCCATGCCAGGCCTCTGGGGACACTGAGGAGAGCTGCAGGCGGGGTCCCCCGATGTGGCTCCCTCTTTGGGTGGTATACCCTTATTGACTTCCTGCAAAGGGGGCAAGAGTTGGATATAGTCTACGCCAATGCCTAAGCCAATACCGCTCACTTTTCTGTTATTTCAATAAAGTTGTGGCCAAAATTTTGCCCAATAACCTTAAACTTAAAATCTGTGTCTGTGTGAATTTATTTTAATAAGGGGCTGGTTTGGGGCCTTGCCACGCAACTAACTTGCCATGTTCCTATACTGTCCAAGGACTTTTATCAGAGACATTGGATTGGTGTGAATTCCTGTCGTCAAGTATAAAAAGTGTTGTGTCCCAGAGCCTGTATTACATTAGATATGAATTAGCCCTGGCAGATTCCTTTTACCACAAATGGAGGTTAATCAGTCTAAGCAGCTGTTCTGGGTTCTGGTGTGCAGTGTTGGCACAGCACACTAATTAATTCATGGCCGTCGTTTCCTCTCAGGGCAGCTTCACCCAGCTTGTTACAGAGGTCACTGGCTACAGAATCGGGACTGCAAAGAGTTAAACAGCAGGTTTTACATTTCACAGAAAATGGAAGGTGTCAAACAAGGAGCTTTCTGCAAAAAGAAAAAAGAAAGGAAGAAAAAAGTGCAGCCTGGCAGCCCACAAGCACATGCAGGTACTGAATGTTAAAGGGGAAAAGAGTTATTAAAGAACTGGTGAGAGTGAAAAATGATAAATGTGATAGATCAAGGACCCACAGCTTGATTACTATTGTTGTAAGCTGGGCATAATAATTGCAATTCTGCAAAACAGTATTCTCAATCTTAATCGGAGAATTCTGGAGAGGCAGTGCAAAAATAAAAAATCAAGTTCATAAATTGGTTCTTATTAAGATCCTAGGGAGTTGAATTTATCCAATTTCAATGTAAGTCATTACTGCAAAAAAGGGGGTGGGGGAGAAGAGGGCTCAAGCACAGGGAAAAAAATCTGCCCTTAGCAATAAAAAATAATAATGCATGCCTATAGCTTTGTGAAGCACACCGGATTTACAAATAAACGCTGGTTTAAGTATCCACCACAGAGTTTCTATAATACTAAGTGTTCAGACATTTTGAAGGATATCAAACAGGTGAAGCCCAAACTCAATTATGGATACTGGGGGAGACTGATGTGAATGAATTTAAGCAGTGACAGTAAGGGAAACAGGTTCAATTCTATGGATCCGCAGAGCTCAATGTCGTGTAGATAGTTCTCCCTTTTCTCATTTTAGGCTCACAACAACACTGTGAGCTAGGTTAGTCTGAGAGTTGGTGATTGGCCCAAAGTCACCCAATGAGCTGACCGGGCATGTGAATTTCAGTCTCCCAGGTCCTAGCCCAGCACACTAACCAGTGATGGCATGTACAGGCAGAATTACAGCTGTGGTTTCAGTGGAGCAAACATAATACAATCCCCCCCTCCCCGACTCATTGTAGTTTAAGCCACCCTATGGCTCAGATAACATTACTGGGATGTAATGTAATGGATGCAACCCTGCTCCCTTCCTTTGCGCTTCAGAATAGGGTTATGTACATAAAAGGATTTGTGCATACAGCATGCACACCTTGTATTAAACAGCCTGTTTAATACCCTTTTTGAGTGTTCATGTGTTCCCCATCAAGAGGAAGGCCATGTTTGCTGACTCTGCTGTTGTGTGTTCTTCCCCCTGGGCTGTTCCCACATTGGAAGTGGGGGGAGTCTGATGGAGGAGGATCTGCCTTATTTAGAACCCTGAGCAATCAAGGAGAAGAACCTACATGGTAGATGAACCTCTCTACTTCAGCCCTATGTGTGGATGACGAGGGGCTGAAATGTAGTATAAACACCGACAACTGGGAAACAGTAGCCTGCAAGTGCTCCAATTGGAGAGCAACCTTTGCCAAAGGTGTCATGGACTTTGAAGGCACTCGAACTCAGGATGAAATGGAGAAACGTGCTAAGAGGAAGGCATGCTTGGCAAATGCACACAGTGATCAACTCCCACCCGGAAACTATTGTCTCCACTGTGGAAGGACATGTGGATTCAGAATTGGCCTCCACAGTCACTTATGGACTCACTGTTAAGACCGTGTTCATGGAAGGTGTGGCAATATCGCCCCCTTTAAGACTAGTTTATGGGAATGGGTTAGAAGCTCAGAAATAATGAGCTTACATACAGCTGTCCCCTATTACGGCCAGTGTCACAAGGCAATTGGGTGGAAGTTCCCATAAAAACTGGATTGGTGGGAGCTCTTGGCAGCTAGCCAAGCCGAGGTCAGCGTCTATTTTGGCATCTTGTTCCGTTGCTCAGCCTACTGAGATTTAAGTGTAAGCGTTTATGTTAATTAGCTGGATAAGTTAGTGTTTGTTGTTTTCTTACCTTCTGAGCTATTTTAAACTGTGTGATTATTTGGAGTTTTCCTCTCTTGTAGAGTTTTGTGTATGGTTTTATAAAATTTGGTCTGGCCTGAGTTCCTGAACCCTTTAATTTTGACCACGCTTTTCGCAGCAAGGGTCATCCACCACAGATGACGATCTTACTTGGCTACGAGTGATCGTCAAAGAAGAAAGAAGGAGGGAAGAAGTGGCAGGTGGGGTGGGGGCAATGAGCGCAGCTCTGTCTTCCCTTCCCATGTTGGGTAACATGTGCAGGTGGACCAAACAGGGTTTAATTGGTGGTAGTGCCTCCACTCTGGTAATCTATACTGGATGGGGTGTTTTCTCACTGGAATTCTTCAAGGATAGAGGCTGGGGGGGGGGTTGAGGGTGCAGTAGCCTATGGATTTCCTGCATCAAGCAGGACTAGATTGCCTGCAAGGTCCACAGCTGCCCAGAGTGGCTGGGGAAACCCAGCCAGACAGGTGGGATATAAATAAGAAAGTATTATTATTATTATTATTATTATTATTATTATTATTTATAACCCCCTCCAACTATAAGATTGTAGGAGACTGAAAACGAAGGAAAGGTTAGAAACAATCACATAAAGAAGCTTTATGAGGAACATGTGCAATCTTTCAATGGTTATATTAGCGTTATCTAAGTACTGCTCCCGCCAAGGTCAGCACAAGCCTCCTCACTGGATTCACCTAAGAGACACTCCAGGTGTATTACACAAAAAAGCAAATCCAGAACCCAAAGAACACCCCCCAGATTTCCAGGTTCTATTTCTGTGGATCTGCACTGCCTGCTCTCCTCCAGAGCAGCTTCTTCCCAGATGCTCTAACACTGCAGCTAATGATGCAAAATATTCATTTTAAAAAACAGAAACAAAACCCCCCAGTCCTTTCATTTCAGCACGCAGGATTCCCATTTTCACATTGTTCCTTCAACATACCATCTGTGCTATGGCAACAGTAATGAGAAGAGTTCTGACACTTCAGGCAGAACTGGTGAGACAAAAGCACACAGAAGGAAGTTCCAGCAGCATCTAGAGACCGGGGGGCCAAGAATATGATAGGCAAGGAGAGTGACAAACAAGAGAAACAGAATGAAATGCTTCCGAGAGGAGAGAGGTGAAAAGTGAATGTTAATAACAGAAATAGATCACGGAGAGGAAAGATACCAGTAGCTGTGCTAAACTGTAGTGGCCGAGAGGCAAAACGGCTGCAGAACCTAGGCTGTGTCCAGAACAGCATTCTTTCCACATTTAATTCATTTTCTTCCTTGCTGTGCCATTCCTTACCTACAGCTTTCCCATTCGCATGTGCGTACTTCTTCTAGAATTGCAAGATTTTACCTTTCGAATGTGCTTTATGCACCATTGCAGCAGATACGTTATATGCAGAGGCCGTGCAAGTGTTGAGTTGTCTCAAGAGGACTGGCACAAATGTTGAGAGCAGAAGCTGGGCATGGTCTTCCCAGACAGGGATTAGTAGCAATCATTGCTTCCAAGGACAAATGTCTGGGGCCAGCTGGGTTCTACATGAAGCGCAGGTGTAGGGAATCGGGGGAAAGCCAGAGTCAGTAGCTCAAGAATCCATTGTGAACTGTACCAATGCAATAGTTTCTCTCAATGCAATAGCAGCTTGAAAGGGGGGCCTTTTTTCGGGACACGATAAAGGGAGAAATGACTAAATTGTTCTTCCCCATCTCCTGAAGTCCCAATGTTGCCCAGGCTGTTGCTATTAACATTTTTTTTAAAAGCATGCATATTAATTGATTTATGCAAATAGCAGCAGTTCTAATATTGTTCCAAGAGGGAAGACAGGAGAAGACAAGTACAGGATGTGGAGATAGGAAGCAGTCATACAGCTTAGGGCAAGGAGTTTGTGGGCGCTGGTGAACCAGAAAAGTAACTTTTTTCTCAAGCAATACACTATAGGCTGCTGAGTATTTATATCTAGCAGGGATCATTTGCAACAAATCACCTGCCTTGGAGATGGATCCATGTGAAGTGTCAGTGTCACTGCATCAGACAGCCCTGGGCTGGACCAAGTGTGCAGGGAAGGTAGAATAGGAGATCACCCGGCCACTTGCCAAAGCAAAGCTCTCACTTCCAAACCTTGTCACCCTGACATCCAGTAAATTAGATGCAGAATGCAGACAAGCGCTCCCACTTGCATAGCGGATCATGAAGCACTGTCATTCTGAAATTAACCAAGTACTCTGGTTAATTGGAAGGCAAAATTCATCATCTGTCTAAGAGAAGCCGAACTGGTCCATAACTGCAATGGTATAAAATTCATTGTAAAAACAATAGTCAACCAATAAAGGACCATGTTTTGGACAAAGTGAGGCCAGTGTGCAGAGACCTGCTCTCTCCTTTGTGCTAATATCAATGCCCAAATGGGGCTATCTTCCATCCTGATCTTCCTCTCCAGCAGGGATCTGCTGCCTTTCACCAGATATTGTTAGACTCCAACTCCCATTTGCCTGTGTCAGTATGGTCAGTGGTACGGAGCGGTAGGAACTGTAGCCCAACAAAAGGCACCGCATTTGTGCTATGCAGTGTCTTTTTGCCATGGCGTTTTCAAACAATATAGTGTGGTGTTACGGATTAAATGTGTCCCCACCCTTGGAAAGGAATCTCTTTGGAGTTTTCCAAAGAGCAAGATTTATGGCTCAAGCAAGCCTTAGTGGCAAAAAGTACATATTAAAACATTAGGGAAGGGGGAAAACCAACAAGCAAGAATATGAACCCAGAGTCCCCTAGTCTGATTCTGGTACCCTTATCCCACTCCCGTGCACTACATTGCCTTTTGACTGAAGAAACAGTTACTTCGTGACAGAAATAAAGTTGCAGAACCCTGGTGGTAAGTGTAAGCAGAAATCTTGTGCTTTCCCCCCCTAATACATCTAATGTCATCTTTTCCATCGCAGGAGCAGTTCCATCACTAATTCTGAATCTGCCATAAAGACGCCAGTTTGTGAATGGTTTTGAAACAGAGCTGTAAACATTTGATCCAGATTGACTATGAGCATGCTTGTTCCAGGTGTGCTTATCCAAAAGCCGCCTCGTGGACTTCAGTATTTTCAACAATGTGGTTTGGAGCACTCAGGGAAAGTATGCATTTCCAGAGGCCATGCAGACATCTGCCCAGCAGCTTGCGGAACCAAATCCTGACGTCAGTACAAGAAAAAAGGACAAGGAAGAAAACAGTCCAAAGGAAATATTATGACACAGATGCAAAATAGCTAGTCCTCCAGCAAGTATGGTGGCATTAAACGCTCAAATGGTCTTCCAGAATGGATTACATTCGAAAACTGAGGCACGACTGTACTTGTTATATCTTTAGTTACAGGTAGGTAGCCGTGTTGGTCTGCCATAGTCAAAACAAAATGTCTGGGATCATTTGGTGTAGGGTGGGCTATAAAAACAAAGAATGCATGGGTGAAATCAGAGCAAAATAGAAAGACAACTCCACCGTGCCACAGTCCAATTAAAATCACTCCATAAAGGCAGCAGTGATGAGTCTTCAGAGCCCACTTAAAAACTTGTAGGGTTGGAGCATGTCTAATCTCATGTGAGATGGAATTCCACAAGCGTGGGGTCACTGCTGAGAAGGCTGGTTGAATTTAACAAAAATGGCTAAGTTAGGCCCATTAATTTCAGTGGATCTACTCTGAGTAAAACTCAGTTAAATACCACCCTGTGGGTGGAGAGAAGTTGGCAGAAGTGAGTGTATATAAAGCTTAGCTGGGAGAAGAAGCCTGAACAAGCATTTGGAAACACAGAAATCAGCCAGTCTTGCAAACACACAAACGCTCCATATATATAAATATACACACAAAGACACACAAAGAAAATAGTCTATATTTAGTTAATGACAAACATATGAAAATGAACTTTTCCAAATTTGTCATGCACTCCAGCCCTCTCTCTTCCCTTGGACAAAGAACAGGCAGCTCCACCCTGGATTATATTAGATCCTTCTCACAGAATAACAAAGAGGGTGCAAAGAGCAACCTCTGAAGTTCCTCCTCTCCTCCTCCTGGGAATTGGAGCAAGTATAGTCCAGCTCACCCATATGGCTGGGTATATGCTGTACTTGTATGCCAACCCTTTTCTCCTTTTCTGGAGTCAAGCTCAAAAGAGTGATCTGTAGTTCTCCGAAGAAGCAGTACAGCCTGGGGAAGAGACAAAGGAAACCCCAGGCACTGAAGGTGGCACAGTGGACTCCTCCACAAAGTTTTGTATTTTACATTTTAACACTCTGGCTTACTATTCTCATTATTTGGGACCTGGCTTGGTATCAGTCAGCATTGCTCTTTCTCATTTATTTATATTTTCTCATATTCCCTTGAGCTGTACATTTATCTTTTCTATTGTAACTGACCTGTACGATGGGTAAAAGGTAAAGGTAAAGGGACCCCTGACCATTAGGTCCAGTTGTGGACGACTCTGGGGTTGCGGCACTCATCTCGCTTTATTGGCCAAGGGAGCCGGCGTACAGCTTCCGGGTCATGTGGCCAGCATGACAAAGCCGCTTCTGGCAAACCAGAGCAGTGCACGGAAACCCCGTTTACCTTCCCGCCGGAGCGGTCCCTATTTATCTACTTGCACTTTGACGTGCTTTCGAACTGCTAGGTGGGCAGGAGCTGGGACTGAGCAATGGGAGCTCACCCTGTCATAGGGATTCGAACTGCCGACCTTCTGATCGGCAAGTCCTAGGCACAGTGGTTTAAGTCACAGCACCACCTGGGTCCCTGTACGATGGGTAGGTATGATTAAATATTCCTTTATATGACTGCAGATAAAACTTGCTTTTGCCGTGCTAAGTGTTTGGGAGACAGCTTCTCTTTAGCAGGCAAAGCCAACTTTGAAAATGTCCTAATGGCACATGTGTCCCAGGTTCAGCCTGCAACTGAGCACAGGTCCCTGGATTGGGTTTTGAGAAACTCAAGCACAACATTAAATCCTCATGTGCAGGGAATTGTTTTTCCTAGCACCTGCAACTTGCAAACATTTGCCTCGGCAGATAAAAATTAGGATGTTTGCAAAAAGTTGCAGGGTGGGGACTTCCCCTTCAGTGCTCCTCTTCTAAAATGAGAAAGAGCAATAGCAGATCCCAAGTAACATGAATAGTAAGGCTCCCGAAACATTATTTCTATTTCTGCAAATTTTGGAGTTCCCAAAGGATTGCTTGTACCTCCGGTGACATTTTGGCTGCCAAAGCACTGGCACTTGAAAAAACAAGTTCACTGTTATTATTTATGAGTGAGAACTGCAACAAAATGTTGCCGCATAGAATGTCCATGTTCCAGCATATTCTTTACCATTCTTCCTTCCCCCTGGTTTTCCATTCCAGTAGTCAATCAGCATTGCATGCCCACTAAGCAATTTCATTTTTCACTGAATGATTTTTGGGGTTTTCTCTACTTAAGAATTCCCCCCCTTAAGAAATTATAATTTTGCAAACCTTAGTGCTTCTGCAAGTCTTCTGATATCTCCCTCTTATATATGGGTAGTGGTGTTTTGGCTACATAAGGCTAGACACCCAGAGAATGAGTCAGTGCAGATGAGAAGAAGAAGAAGAAGAAGAAAAGATTCCCCCTGCACCTTTCAATGAAATTAACGTCCAAGTATAAAAATGCTGTATCCTGTCTGGCTTCCTGGAGTGCCAAAGAATGAAATAATAATCTCCTGTGTGCATAATATACTCGCCATTACTCTGGCAGCACTGAAACCAGCTTCAGTGCCCACATTTCATCAGGCATCAACATAAGAGCACGGAGGGAAATCAGTGAGGCAAAAAAGAACCAGAGTTGGGAAATGAGGATTAGAGAAGGCTGAGACCCAATTACTTTGCTGCAAAAGCCTCAGGCCAAGGAGTTGTAATTTTTTTTTCTGGTCATATTTCGTCTCCTTAAATAGCAGCTTCTCTCATTCCCATACAGTACAGTCTCATGCATGTGTCTACTCAAAAGTAAATCTCACTGAATTCAGTGTAGCTTACGCCTAGATTAAAGGGCATACAACATCAGCTTCAGTCACGCAGCTGGAATTACAACACGCATTAGAAACTTGATCTACCTTGGAGAGCCAGAAACTATGATGGGTGCACAACTTCCAAAATTTTATCAAGTCAGGCCTTTCTCGCACTGATTTTTTATGCCAGATTGATCTTGAATTCCAGAGTTAAATGCATCCAACTAGCTTTCTTTGGTCACAGCTGACATTCTTGCTGGTGATGGCTGAGTCTATCCGCGCCAACCAGTTCCACTCCTGTCATCAGTCAGTCTGACTAGCCCTTCCCAATGGCATTTGCGTGTGCAGTGTGAACATCTGGAGGGAAAGAGCCTTCATTTTGGCAGCTGTATACTCAAAGGCTTCCAAGTGGATTTGGAACCCTGCACGATACCAGCACAACACTGCCTCCAGTACACCTTCCCCAGTCCTTCCTATAGAGTTTGCATCCAGAGATAATCATATCCCACTGGTTCTCTTCATTTCACCAGATTTCTGTAATGCCCATCAAATGTATGTTCTTCTTTCAAATAAAGCACTCCAGCTCCCCCACCATCTTGGCTCGGAGGAACCCCCAGCATTAGCCTATCTATGGACTTACTTATCCACACTTCGTCTTGTCCCACTGCTTCCCCCTGGGGAAAACCGCTCTTTAGTACTCAATTGGAGCAAATGGCAATTCAGGTTTTCCACGGATTGCTGTTTGTTCCAATTCAGTGCTAAAGAGTGGGTTTTCCCTGGGAAAGGAGGGGGGCAAGGAGAAAACCGCTTGGACCAATGCTTTCTAGGCATGGGACAAGTGGGAGACAAGCACTAGGTGTGGCATCCACTACCTTCTCACCAAACAAGCAAGTCACCATTACATTTATACTCCCATCACAAAAGCATCTCTCTGCTTAATTTCTTTATTCCTGGCTGGTTTCTCCCAACTGTCAAGTTTATTTATTTCTTAAGCATGGTACTTGCCCTTTTTGCAGGGACTCATGATGAAAAACAGCAGTTAATAAGAGCTTTAAATGATGACACATTTCACAACTGAATCATGTGCTAATCATACCATACTTACCGCAATACTCTAAATGTCCCTCCCTGCCAAAATGGATTGTCATGAATTCCTTAAGGCAGTGGTTTTCAGCCAGTGTGCTGTGGCACCCTGGGGTGCCTTGAATGATAGTCAGGGGTGCTGCAGGCAACACTGGCCTCTGCCCCTCTTTCCTTCCCTCCCCCCTCTAATGCCTTCTCATGTCTCTGAGGGAACACTCCACAAGGGAGGATGTTCAAAAAAGGGTGAGAGTGTGCCAGCTCTGCAGGCAAGGGATGACATAAGTGGGCAGAAAGAATGTAGTTGGTCAAGGAAGCCATGGACTCAAAAAGGTTGAAAACCTCTGCCTTAGGGAAGCAGAAAGCTCCACAGCTTGTATGCAAGGGTCACCCCATTAAATTTGTACCGTAATGCTCTTATATTGACCCATTGCAAGGCTATTTATGCAACATTTAAAAGAGCCTTTCATTCTCCATAAACTGCGTATCACCTGGGGCAAATATAACATTTCCGCTTCCCAAATAAACTAACGTTATCCTTAGCAAAAAGACTTGATGTAAGGTGTTTTTAAATGTTCCTTTTCAGAAAAGCCAAGTCATACAATGCGCCACGATCCTTCACTGTGAACCTGCCACACATCCATGTTGAAATGGAGCATGACACACAGCAGGAGGGACACATTTTAAGCTGGGAAAGCGAGGACCACCCACGGATGCCTTTTTCTACCCTGCAAAGCTCACACATGGTTCCAAAGTAGTCCAGGCACCTGGCGCAACAGACAGATGTGCACAATGGATGTTTCCAATTTTAGTAGTGACTCATGGGGGGGGGGAACCATAGAAAAACACACTTGCAATAAAACCTCATCTTGCACTGCAGCCAGCGTAAACTAGACCTCTAGTGGCTCACTATTTGGCAGATAAATGCATGTTATATAGTGCTTAAATCATCATGTGAAAATTATAATGTGTCATTAAAAACCCTAAATAATCATAATGTACTCAGCTTCACTTAGCCCTACCTAGAGAGGTAGCATATTGCCATGGAAAACAACATACATGGTAGCTAGAGAAACATCATTGGAACTGACACCATCACTTTTCATCTTGCTTTTTTCATGGGAAAGGGGAGTATGCCATACGTACTGGGCTGCCATATTTGAATTTCATTTATTTATTAAAATGTCTATCTATCAGAGTGGTTTACAACAACTATACATAAAACCATACAATACAAGCCACATAAAAATATTGAAATCATCTAACTGTTAGATGTGCTATTGCCATTCATAGAGAACAAGGGAGGTGTTCATGGTGAGTTTCGGCACCTCTTTTTCTAGGAGAATGCTACTGGTTAAGAATATATATTTCTTAACCAGTAGCATTCTCCTAGAAAAAGAGGTGTCGAAACTCACCATGAACACCTCCCTTGTTCTCTATGAATGGCAATAGCACCCACCCAGCTCCTGCCAACATAGCAGTTCGAAAGCACCCCAAAAAGTTTAAGTAAATTAATAGGTACCGCTCCGGCGGGAAGGTAAACAGCATTTCCGTGTGCTGCTCTGGTTTCGGTGTTCTGTTGAGCCAGAAGCAGCTTAGTCATGCTGGCCACATGACCTGGAAAAACTGTCTGTGGACAAACGCTGGCTCCCTCGGCCAGTAAAGTGAGATCAGCGCCACAACCCCAGAGTCATTCGCAACTGGACTAAACTGTCAGGGGTCCCCCTTTTAAGAGATGCTGGAACTGAGTTCCTGTGAGTTCCCCCTTAAAAAGCCCTGTTCTTAACTGCCTACATAAGCGCGGTGGAATAGAAAGTATTTCAGCAGACATTTAAAAGTTGAAGGAGAAGGTGCCTGCTGAATCTCTGTTGGCAGGGTTTTCCACAGGACTGGGCCAATGACATGAAAGGCTCTGTTTCTCATTGTTGTTGAAAGAGCCTTGCCAACTTGGGCAATGACTAACAATGCTCCTGCAGATGGTCTCTGGGATATAAGGGTTCAGATGGTCCCTGAGGTACCCTGGGCCTAAGTTGCTCAGGGCTTTGTGAATTAATGAGCAACTAATCCGCGACTGTGGGTTTAAAAGAACAACAACAAAAGAGGAATATCAAGAGAGGAATGCCACATTATTAATGAAATTATGAAGTGACTCCAGCTTTGGCAGCGACAAAGTTAATAAAACATGACACTGATTTGTTGGCATGGAATCCTGTTAAGACCAATCCACAGCCTTTAAATCAAGACATGCTTCTAGATAAAGGCGTCACAAAAGTATGTGCTTTTAAAGGCATGTTCCCTAAAGCAACAGATGCTTACTGAGATCAGATCTCTATTGCAACAAAAAATAAATAAAGGGGTTGTTTAGTTACTTAGGCTGAAGAACTTACATTTGCTTTCCACTTATCTTACTTGGAGTTGCAGAAGGTTTGGCTCTCCAGGTGCTGTTGAACTGCAACTCCCATTGTCCTTGACCACTGGCCATACTGGCTGGGACTGGTAGGAGTAGACAACACCAACATTAGGAAGGCTACAGATCAGAGAGCCTGATCCCACTGATCTCATGAGTCCAAGATCAGAGATCTTTTGAAAGGCTGCTGTTCATTAATAATATAATAATTTTCATTCAAACATGATTAACCTGCTTGATATGACATAGCCCTGAGCAGCTGACCATATCAAAATAGGGCATGTCTTGAGTATGCAGTGTGCTAAATTATTGGTCTCCTAGAATTCCAGCATCTGCTTCTATGACTGACCAATACACCACACATAATTTGTTTCCAGCATCCAGGTTCAAGTTTGGGGTGCTATTAGCCTCACCCATGATGAAACATATGCCTTTCTAAGCAAACAAACAACAGGGCACAGGATGTTAAGTTTTATCTTTTGCATAAAGGTAAAGGTAAAGGGACCCCTGACCATTAGGTCCAGTTGCTGATGACTCTGGGGTTGAAGTGCTCATCTCGCTTTACTGGCCGAGGGAGCCAGCGTACAGCTTCCGGGTCGTGGCCAGCATGACTAAGCTGCTTCTGGCGAACCAGAGCAGCGCACGGAAACACCGTTTACCTTCCCACCGGAGCGGTACCTATTTATCTACTTGCACTTTTTGGGGTGCTTTTGAACTTCTAGGTTGGCAGGAGCAGGGACCAAGCAATGGGAGCTCACCCCGTCGTGGGGATTTGAACCGCCGACCTTCTGATCAGCAAGCCCTAGGCTCTGTGGTTTAACCCACAGCGCCACCCGCGTCCCATCTTTTGCATAGCACAGTGGAAAAATGAATGGGGTAGCATGGAGAGAAATGGAAATTTAGATTGTAAAGCCCTTGGAAAGCACCATGTACAGTGCTACCTCTGGTTACGTACTTAATTCGTTCCGGAGGTCCTTTCTTAATCTGAAACTGTTCTTAACCTGCAGCACCACTTTAGCTAATGGGATCTCCCGATTACTGTTCTTATCCTGAAGCAAAGTTCTTAACCTGAAGTGTTATTTCTGGGTTAGTGGAGTCTGTAACTTGAAGCGTATGTAACCCGAGGTACCACTGTACTCCGGAAAGTGCCCTGGATATCTATGGTGCTATATGAATGAATACTAAAGAATAAAGTAAAAAATGAATGAAGAAAGTGAAAGAGCAGAGCAATATAACAAGGCTAATTTTTTTATTCAATTTATAAAGTGTTACTTGTGCAAGATAAAAATGGTAATGCTTTTATCCGTTTTATTTTAAAGATGGATGGATGTCAGGTCATTCATTACAGGGAAGCTACTGAACTTGTCTTGATCAATCCACTGGGTAGCAGGCCTAGAGGCTCCCCTCCCCTTCTTTCCCTAGAGGCAGCTGAATGGAAGAACTGGTGTGTGTGTGTGAAGCTGTGGAAACTGCTCCTATATGGTGAACGTTCTTGTCACCAGGCAATGAGGTCACAAGAAGGCAAGGAGCACTCTGGTTACTGTCTTTGAGTCTCAGTGTTTTGTGCTTTCTTCTTGCATGGTTCAAAATAATGCTTCCACCTTCCAAAATATGTTGCTTAAAAGAAAATACATATGCCAGTCTAACTATCAAATTTCAACACATCTTTCATCACAGAAGTGATCGAAGCAAGTTTATAGAACAGATCAAATGCATCAATAAATAAAAATCCGATGTCTTTGTACTTAAAATGCAATTTCATCAAAACCACATTTATCATCTGGAAAGTGTAAACTTTAAAGAAATGTATACATTTAGATCTATTGGCAGGAAACACATACGTCTAAAATGAAAAAAGAAGCACAAAAATTTAAAACAAAATCATTCTAGCTCACCAAGATTGTTCTAAAACTTAAAAAAAAACATTAAAAATATGAATAGTGATTGAAAATACTGACATTTTTCATGTAGGCACTTCCAGATGAAGACATTTCCGAAGTCTTGGGTTTATGAAATATTTTGACATTTCAGCTTTTCATTTCCATTCAAAGTGGAGAAAAATGACTTCCAAATGTCAAATTCTTACAGAACAAAATCTCCAGTTTCACAGAACACCCCCCCCCCCACGTTCCGTCTCTCTCCCTCTGGATCAAGTTCAAAACTAATTAAGAAATGGCTGCACTGAGAATACCATCCTTATCACATCAGAACCAGCTCTTCCACTATTACAGATCTTGGCCTTACTAGCAGATCATGATCAGACACAATTTTTGCACAAGACGTACGGTCAGAAATACACGCCTGTTGCCCTTTTTATTGTTTATGCGTTATATTTTATGAGTCATTCTATAAACCATATTTTTATGTCCCCTTATTAAAACAGCATATTCTCTAATTAAAACAGCAGCTTAACAAAATCATAAAATCAATAAACACTAAACGCTAATAACTGAGGCAGCACAATGCAGCTCTGAACATGTTTGCTAATGTAAAAGCCTGAGAGGAACCTCATTAGGCTAAAACACACACGCAGCTGACAGTGACTAAAATTCTTCCAGCCCAGTAGCCCTAGCTGTGCCATACGCTTAAATAAGTATATTATTTTATAGAGTCATTGCTTCCCCCCAAAGAACCATGAGAACTGCAGGTTATTAATGGCATTGAGAACTGTTAGGAGACACACATCCTCCATTTCTCTCACAGAGCTACAGTTCCCAGAGTTTCCTCAGAAGAGGTACTGACTTTTAAACCACTCTGAGAACTGTGGTTCTGTGAGGGGAACAGGGGGCCATTAACAATTCTCAGCACCCTTTGGAAAAAGTTGTGACTGTTTATAAAGTCATACGTATAGTGCAGATGGGTCCTACCTTAAGAACAGTACAGTA